>NC_036853.1:42716957-42758660 GCF_002910315.2 Salvelinus sp. IW2-2015 | reverse complement strand
AAATCTAAGGAAGTCTCTAGATTTTGCTCGCCGGAAGTAGAGTATATTGTGATAAATTGCAGGCCACACTACTTGCCTAGAGAGTTCTCAGCTATACTTTTTGTGGCTGTTTATTTACCACCACAGACAGATGCTGGCACTAAGAACGCACTCAGTCAGCTGTATAAGGAAATAAGCAAACAGGAAACCACTCAGCCAGAGGCGGCGCTCCTAGTGGCCGGAGACTTTAATGCAGGGAAACTTAAATCAGTTCTACCAAATCTTTATCAACATGTTAAATGTGCAACCAGAGGGAAGAAAATTCTAGATCACCTCTACTCCACACACAGAGATGCGTACAAAGCTCTCCCTCGCCCTCCATTTGGTAAATCCGACCACAACTCTATCCTCCTGATTCCTGCTTACAAGCAAAAATTAAAGCAGGAAGCACCAGTGACTCGCTCTATAAAAAAATGTTCAGATGAAGCAGATGCTAAACTACAGGACTGCTTTGCTATCACAGACTGGAACATGTTCCGGGATTCTTCCGATGACATTGAGGAATACACCACATCAGTCACTGGCTTTATCAATAAGTGCATCGAGGACGTCGTCCCCACAGTGACTGTACGTACATACCCCAACCAGAAGCCATGGATTACAGGCAACATTCGCACTGAGCTAAAGGGTAGAGCTGCCGCTTTCAAGGTGCGAGACTCTAACCCGGAAGCTTACAAGAAATCCCGCTATGCCCTGCGACGAACCATCAAACAGGCAAAGAGTCAATACAGGGCTAAGATTGAATCATACTACACCGGCTCCGACGCTCGTCGAATCTGGCAGGGCTTGCAAACTATCACAGACTACAAAGGGAAGCACAGCCGCGAGCTGCCCAGTGACACGAGTCTACCAGACGAGCTAAATCACTTCTATGCTCGCTTCGAGGCAAGCGACACTGAGGCATGCATGAGAGCATCAGCTGTTCCGGACGACTGTGTGATCACGCTCTCCGTAGCCGACGTGAGTAAGACCTTTAAACAGGTCAACATACACAAGGCTGCGGGGCCAGACGGATTACCAGGACGTGTGCTCCGGGCATGTGCTGACCAACTGGCAGGTGTCTTCACTGACATTTTCAACATGTCCCTGATTGAGTCTGTAATACCAACATGCTTCAAGCAGGACTCCATAGTCCCTGTGCCCAAGAACACAAAGGCAACCTGCCTAAATGACTACAGACCCGTAGCACTCACGTCCGTAGCCATGATGTGCTTTGAAAGCCTGGTAATGGCTCACATCAACACCATTATCCCAGAAACCCTAGACCCACTCCAATTTGCATACCGCCCAAACAGATCCACAGATGATGCAATCTCTATTGCACTCCACACTGCCCTTTCCCACCTGGACAAAAGGAGCAGCTATGTGAGAATGCTGTTCATTGACTACAGCTCAGCGTTCAACACCATAGTACCCTCAAAGCTCATCACCAAGCTAAGGAACCTGGGACTAAACACCTCCCTCTGCAACTGGATCCCTGACTTCCTGACAGGCCGCCCCCAGGTGGGGAGGGTAGGTAACAACACATCTGCCATGCTGATCCTCAACACTGGAGTTCCCCAGGGGTGCGCGCTCAGTCCCCTCCTGTACTCCCTGTTCACCCACGACTGCATGGCCAGGCACGACTCCAACACCATCATTAAGTTTGCTGATGACACAACAGTGGTAGGCCTGATCACCGACAACGACGAGACAGCCTATAGGGAGGAGGTCAGAGACCTGGCCAGGTGGTGCCAGAATAACAACCTATCCCTCAACGTAACCAAGATTAAGGAGATGATTGTGGACTACAGGAAAAGGAGAACCGAGCACGTCCCCATTCTCATCGACGGGGCTGTAGTTGAGCAGGTTGAGAGCTTCAAATTCCTTGGTGTCCACATCAACAAAAAGCTAGATTGGTCCAAACACACCAAGACATTCGTGAAGAGGGCACGACAAAGCCTATTCCCCCTCAGGAAACTAAAAAGATTTGGCATGGGTCCTGAGATCCTCAAAAGGTTCTACAGCTGCAACATCGAGAGCATCCTGACCTGTTGCATCACTGCCTGGTACGGCAATTGCTCAGCCTCCGACCGCAAGGTACTTCAGAGGGTAGTGCGTACGGCCCAGTACATCACTGGGGCAAAGCTGCCTGCCATCCAGGACCTCTACACCAGGCGGTGTCAGAGGAAGGCTTTAAAAATTGTCAAAGACCCCAGCCACCCCAGTCATAGACTGTTCTCTCTACTACCACATGGCAAGCGGTACCGGAGTGCCAAGTCTAGGACAAAAAGGCTTCTCAACAGTTTTTACCCCCAAGCCATAAGACTCCTGAACAGGTAACCAAATGGTTACCCGGACTATTTGCATTGTGTGCCCCCCCCAACCCCTCTTTTACGCTGCTGCTACTCTCTGTTTATCATATATGCATAGTAACTTAACAATACATTCATGTACATACACTGCTCAAAAAAATTAAGGGAACACTAAAATAACACATCCTAGATCTGAATGAATGAAATATTCTTATTAAATACTTTTCTTTACATAGTTGAATGTGCTGACAACAAAATCACACAAAATGATCAATGGAAATTAAATTTATCAACCCATGGAGGTCTGGATTTGGAGTCACACTCAAAATTAAAGTGGAAAACCACACTACAGGCTGATCCAACTTTGATGTAATGTCCTTAAAACAAGTCAAAATGAGGCTCAGTAGTGTGTGTGGCCTCCACGTGCCTGTATGACCTCCCTACAACGCCTGGGCATGCTCCTGATGAGGTGGCGGATGGTCTCCTGAGGGATTCTCTCCCAGACCTGGACTAAAGCATCCGCCAACTCCTGGACAGTCTGTGGTGCAACGTGGCATTGGTGGATGGAGCGAGACATGATGTCCCAGATGTGCTCAATTGGATTCAGTCTGGGGAACGGGCGGGCCAGTCCAACATCAATGCCTTCCTCTTGCAGGAACTGCTGACACACTCCAGCCACATGAGGTCTAGCATTGTCTTGCATGAGGAGGAACCCAGGGCCAACCGCACCAGCATATGGTCTCACAAGGGGTCGAGGATCTCATCTCGGTACCTAATGGCAGTCAGGCTACATCTGGCGAGCACAATCTTGGTGTTCTCTGGCAAATGCCAAACGTCCTGCACGGTGTTGGGCTGTAAGCCCAACCCCCACCTGTGGACGTCGGGCCCTCATACCACCCTCATGGAGTCTGTTTCTGACCGTTTGAGCTGACACATGCACATTTGTGGCCTGCTGGAGGTCATTTTGCAGGGCTCTGGCAGTGCTCCTCCTGCTCCTCCTTGCACAAAGGCGGAGGTAGCGGTCCTGCTGCTGGGTTGTTGCTCTCCTACGACTTCCTCCACGTCTCCTGATGTACTGGCCTGTCTCCTGGTAGCGCCTCCATGCTCTGGACACTACGCTGACAGACACAGCAAACCTTCTTGCCACAGCTCGCATTGATGTGCCATCCTGGATGAGCTGCACTACCTGAGCCACTTGTGTGGGTTGTAGACTCCGTCTCATGCTACCACTAGAGTGAAAGCACCGCCAGCATTCAAAAGTGACCAAAACATCAGCCAGGAAGCATAGGAACTGAGAAGTGGTCTGTGGTCACCACCTGCAGAACCACTCCTTTATTGGGGGTGTCTTGCTAATTGCTATAATTTCCACCTGTTGTCTATTCCATTTGCACAACAGCATGTGAAATTTATTGTCAATCAGTGTTGCTTCCTAAGTGGACAGTTTGATTTCACAGAGTGTGATTGACTTGGAGTTACATTGTGTTGTTTTAAGTGTTCCCTTTATTTTTTTGAGCAGTGTACTACCTAAATTGGCCCAACCAACCAATGCTCCCGCACATTGGCTAACCGGGCTATCTGCATTGTGGTCCCAATACCCGCCAACCCCTCTTTTTACGCTTCTGCTACTCTCTGTTCATCATATATGCATAGGCACTTTAACGATACCTACATGTCCATACTACCTCAATAAGCCTGACTAACAGGTGTATGTATATAGCCTTGCTACTCTTTTTTTAAAATGTATTTTTACTGTTGTTTTATTTCTTACTACCTACACACACACCTTTTTTCCCTTACCAATGGTTAGAGCCTGTAAGTAAGCATTTCACTGTAAGGTCTACACCTGTTGTATTCGGCGCATGTGACAAATAAACTTTGATTTGATTTGATTTGAGATAAGGTGGGGTGTTACTTAGCAAAGACTTATAGATGACCTGGAGCCAGTGGTTTGGCGATGAATATGAAGCGAGGGCCAGCCAACGAGAGCATACAGGTCGCAGTGGTGGGTAGTATATGGGGCTTTGGTGACAAAACGGATGGCACTGTGATAGACTGCGAAGGCGCAGGGATGGCGCAGGGATGCAGCTTAAAGTCCAGGGCAGAACTTTGGGACAGAACAGCCCCCACTTCGACATCCGAAGCATCCGCCTCCACCACAAACTGACGGGAAGGTGCCGGATGAACCAGGATCGGAGCCGTGGTGAAGCGGTGTTTAAGGTCCTGGAACACCTGATCAGCAGCCGTGGACCACGCGGACGGAACCTTGGTAGAGGTGAGGGCAGACAGGGGGGAGGCCAGGGTGCTGTAACCCTGGATATAGCGGTGATAAAAGTTGGCGGACCCCAGGAAAGGTTGCAGCTGCACCCTGGACGTAGGCTGGGGCCAATCTACCACCGCTTTCACATTCTCGGGATCCATCTTGACGCTCCCAGCAGAGATAATGTAGCCCAGAAAGGGAATGGTGGAGCGATGGAACTCACACTTTCCGCCTTAACGAATAACTGGTTCTCCAGAAGGCGCTGGAGAACCTGCCAGACATGGAGCATGTGTTCTTGGGCAGCGCGGGAGAAGACGAGGATGTTATCAATGTAGACGAAGACGAACCGGTTCAGCATGTCGCGGAGAACGTCATTCACCAGAGTCTGGAACACGGCAGGGGCGTTGGTGAGGTCAAAGGGCACGACCAGATATTCATAGTGGCCGCTGGCCGTGTTGAAGGCGGTCTTCCTCTCGTCCCCCTCTCATATCCGCACCAGGTGGTAGGCGTTACGTAGATCCAGCTTGGAGAACACCATGGCCCCCCAAGGAAATGAGTGGTAGTGGATAACGGTTCCTTATCGTGATGTTGTTGAGTCCCCGGTAGTCAATGCACGGGCGCAGGGTCTTTTCCTTCTTCTTCACGAAGAAGAACACTGAGCCAGCGGGAGAGGAGGGAGCTAGGGAGTCCCCAATGTAGTCCTCCATAGCCTTGGTTTCAGGTCCCGTCAGCGAGTACAGACACCCTGGGGCGGTGTGGTGCTAGGGAGAAGGTCAATCCAGCAGTCATAGGGGCGGTGCGGCGGAAGGGAAGTGGCAGGTTGCGCCGACTTCAGACAGTACGCGTGGCAGAGCAGACTCCAGCCCATGATGGCACCCGTAGACCAGTTGATAAGTGGGTTGTGTCGCTGGAGACAGGAGAATCCCAAAACCACGGGAATCTGGGGGAATTTGATGAGCAGGAACTGAATGGTTTCACTGTGATTCCCTGACACACGTAGGTTGATGGGAGTGGTGTTATGGGTGACCCGACATATAGAGCGCACGCCCAATGCTCTATTATCCACAGGAATGGAGAAGGGCTGAGTGGGGATGTTCAGCTCGGAAACCAGTGGCATCCAAAAAGCTCTCATCGGCCCCAGAGTCAATGAGGACCCGGAGAAATTTGGCCTGGTTACACCTCAGTAGAATGACATGAAAAGGGGTGCGAGTGAGGGAAGCAGAAAAGTTCCCCATATGTCCCACCAGAGTACTCGCTCCTACTGGTGAGCCTGGTCTTTTACCGGGCACGAGGACACAAAATGACCAAAAGTCACGCAATACAGGCAGCTCCTTGTGCTGATCCGGTGTTGCCGTTCCGCCGGCGACAGCCCAGCCCTGCCTAGTTGCATGGGCTCGGAAAACAGTGCCTCGGCCCTCCTCGGTGAATCTTGAGCGGATGGTCAAAGCGATGAGGAGTCAAAATCCTTGAGTAAATCCCGAGCCGCAAGCTCGTCCTTAACCTCCTCCGAGACGCGGTGCAGGAACATGTTGAACAGTGCTTCCGGGTTCCAYACACTCTCCCGCTGCCAACGTACGGAAATCCACCACAAACCGGAGCTGGATTAGCTTCCTGGCATCTTTCCTCCCGGAGAACTGGGCATCAAAAACTTTCCTCACCTCTCCCACGAACCCCTCCAGGCTCACGTATATGGACAGCTGCTGTTCCCATACAGCGGTAACCAAGGTGAGAGCCCTTCCAGACATTAGCGTGATGATATAGGCTATTTTGGAGTGAACCAGGGGAAGGAGGAGGGCTGAAACTCGAAAATGAGGGCACACTGAGCTAAAAATGCCGAGAGGTGCTCGGCTCTCCATTGAAGCGTTCCGGAGGAGGTAACCGGGGCTCCCGGGAAGGTGGAGTGGCCGGTGGGGCGGCGCTACTAACCGCCGAGTTGCTGAGGGGCAGTGGGGTTACCACCGTGGCAGGCTGCCCCCCAGACGACCCGCGGAAATGCTCCAGCAGCATGTTCATGGAGCTCAGCCAATGTTTGGACTCCCTCCATCAGCCCACGAAGCTGACTCCGAGGCGGGCTCGGAGTCAGGCCAGGCAAGGGTCAAAACCGGGAGGGTAAGAAAAGAGAGGGAGTCTTAACAAATCACATAATGTGTTACATGGACTCACTCTGTAAGAAATAATAGGGTTTGACACCCATTCCTCTGTCCCCCATACATACAACATGTATAAGGTCCCTCAGTCAAGTATTGAATTTCAAGCACAGATTCAATTACAAAGACCAGGGGAGCTTTTCCTCATAAACTTCATAAAGAAGGGCAGCGATTGGTAGATCGATAACAATAACAAATCAGACATTAAATATCTCTTTAAGCATGGTCAAGTAAATGTTTTATCTATTACATTTTTTATTTAACCTTTATTTAACTAGGCAAGTCAGTTAAGAACAAATTCGTATTTACAACGACGGCCTACCAAAAGGCAAAAGGTCTCCCGCGGGAACGGGCGATTATGTAGTGTAGGACAAAACACACATCAYGACAAGAGAGACACAACAACACTACATAAAGAGGGACCTAAGACAACAACATAGCATTTCAGCAACACATGACAACACAGCATGGTATCCACACCACATGACAATAACAATGGTAGCAACACAACATGGAAGCAGCACAACATGGTAGCAGCACAAAACATGGTACAAACATTATTGGGCACAGACAACAGCACAAAGGCAAGAAGGTAAGAGCGTCTGCTAAATGACTTAAATGTAAATGTAAATGTAAGGTAGAGACAACAATACATCACGTGAAGCAGCCACAATAATTATGCTGTGGATGATGTATTAAACTACCTAGACACATCAAAGATAGTCTTAAACTGCTCAGGAATGTTACCATGAGGCCATTGGTGATTTWAAAAAAGTTACAGAGTTCAATGGCTGTGATGGGAGAACATGAAGGATGGATCAACAACATTGTAGTGACTCCAAAATAATGGCTTAAATTGCAAATATACAGAATACAAATATTGTATTCTGGTTGGCCATGTCCGGGGGTATCGTCGGACAGGGCCACAGTGTCTCCCGACCCATCCTGTCTCAGCCTCCAGTATTTATGCTGCAATAGTTTGTGTCGGGAGGCTAGGATCAGTCTGTTATATCTGGAGTATTTATCCTGTCTTATCCGGTGTCCTGTATGAATTTAAGTATGCTCCCTCTATCTCTCTCTCTTATTCTCTTTCTCGCTTTCTCTCTTTTCTCTCTTCTCTCGGAGGACATGAGCCCTAGGACCATGCCTCAGGACTACCTGGCCTGAGGAACCCTGACATGTTCACCGGACGTGCTACCTTGTCCCGGACCTGCTGTTTTCGAGTATCTCTCTCTACTGCACCTGCTGTCTCTAACTCTGAATAATCGGCTATGAAAAGCCAACTGACATTTACTCCTGTGGTGCTGACCTGTTGCACCGTCTACAACCACTGTGATTATTATTATTTGACCCTGCTGGTCATCTATGAACGTTTGAACATCTTGGCCATGTACTGTTATAATCTCCACCCGGCACATCCAGAAGAGGACTGGCCACCCCTCAGAGCCTGGTTCCTCTCTAGGTTTCTTCATAGGTTCCGGCCTTTCTAGGGAGTTTTCCCTAGCCACCGTGCTTCTACATCTGCATTGCTTGCTGTTTGGGGTTTTAGGCTGGGTTTCTGTATAGCACTTTGTGACATCGGCTGATGTAAAAGGGGCTTTATAAATACATTTGATTGATTGATTGAAATATTCCAAAACATGCATTTTGTATGAAGAAAAAAAACACTCTAAAGGAATACATTTTTTGGCCTAAATGCAAAGCCTTATGTTTTTTTATTTCATTTAACAATGATAGTCAGTTAAGAACAAATTCGTATTTACAATGACGGCCTAGGAACAGTGCCTTGTTCAGGGGCAGAACGACAGATTTTCACCTTGTCAGGTCAGGGATTTGATCTAGCAACCTTTCGGTTACTGGCCCAACGCTCCAACCACTAGGCTACCTGCCACCCCCATCTTTAGGGCAAATCAAACATAACACATCACTGAGTAACTGCTTCCTTATTTTCAAGCATAGTGTTGGCTGCATCATGGTATGGGTATGCTTGACATCGGCAAATATTTGGGAGGTTTTCAGGGAAAAAAGAAACAGGCAAAATCCAAAATCCTAGATGAAAACCGCTTGACACTGGGAGAGGAATTCACCTTTCATCAGGACAATAACCTTCAACAAGGCCAACTGGAGTTGCTTACCATGAAAACAGTTAATGTTCCCCTGACCTAAGTCTGCTAGACACTTGCTGTCTAGTCATGATCCCCAACATCTTGACAGATCTTAAAGAATTATGAAAAGAATAATGGACAAATAATGGACAAATATTGCACAATCCAGTTGTGTAAAGCTCTTAGAGACTTACCCAAGAAGACTCACAGCTGTAATTG
This sequence comes from Salvelinus sp. IW2-2015, assembly GCF_002910315.2. Classification (NCBI taxonomy): domain Eukaryota; kingdom Metazoa; phylum Chordata; class Actinopteri; order Salmoniformes; family Salmonidae; genus Salvelinus; species Salvelinus sp. IW2-2015. Next base: position 42,749,599 of record NC_036853.1, on the reverse strand, counting down.
TTGCCAAAGGTGTTTCTAACATGAGGTGTTACTCATTACTCATGTTACTCATTATACAACTTTATTTTGGTTAATTAATTTCTATCAATCTTAAAAGCGTTATTTGTTTTTTTGACTTTGTATTTTGTGAAGATCGTTGATTTTTTTTTACAGTTAAATCCATTTTAATCCCACTTTAACACAAAATGTGAGGAAATCCAAGGGGTATGAATACGTTTGCAAGGCACTGTATGCATATTTCATTCATTCATTGACTTGTGGACAAAGCACTGTTTAAGTGGAAATGTTCTTCTAAAATGGATTTTGTACATATAGTCCACCACAAGGGGGAAGTAGATTGTAATATAAGGGAGGGCTCACTGGAATACTCCAATTAGAGTAAAACCACACACTGTAAAATGTGCATACCATCAAAGAATGGGCCAGCAACAAAAATGTAAACAATGAAGCAAATGCACCCCATGACATTTTCACATGCAAATAATCTTGATTCCTACAGTATGTTCTCAAAGAATGTGCTCAAGGAATTACATTCCATAAGGGCAACATTACAAGACAGCTGGGGTGCGTTCAGTTCGCTTCAATGTTTTCTACATAGTGTAATGGTTTGTACTGAATGACACATTTCCCCAAAACAGCTCGTACAGTAATTACCCTCTGGGCCACCATAATCACAACGTTTTTCAACTGATTGTTCTGTAGGGTACAGTTTACATTGAATTCAAATCAATTCAAATTTTATTGGTCACATACACATGGTTAGCTGATGTTATTGTCAGTGTAGTGAAGTGCTTATGCTTCTAGATCTGACAGTGCAGCAGTATCTAACATGTAATATCTAACAATTCCACAACAAAACCTCATATCTAACAAATTCCACAACAAAACCTAATACACACAATCTAGTAAAGGAATGAGATAAGAATATATAAGTATAAAATATATGGATGAGCAGTGACAGAGAGGCTAAGATGCAATAGATAGTAAAGAAAGATAGTGAAGGATACAGTATACAGTATATACATATGAGATGAGTAGTGCGAGATATGTAAACATTCTTAAAGTGGCAATATTAAAGTAACTAGTGTTCCATTTATTAAAGTGTCCAATGACATCAAGTCTGTAGGTAGGCAGCCGCCTCTCTGTGCTAGTGGTGGCTGTTTAACAATCTGATGGCCTTGGGATAGAAGCTGTTTTTCCGTCTCTCTGTCCCAGTTTTGATGCACCTGTACTGACCTCGTCTTCTGGATTGAAGCGGGGTGAACAGGTAGTAGCTCAGGTGGTTATTGTCCTTGATGATATTTTTGCCTTCCTGTGACATTGGGTGTTGTATGTGTCCCCGGTGATGCGTTGTGCAGAATGCACCACCCTCTGGAGAGCCCTGCGGTTTTGGGCGGTGCAGTTGACGTACCAGGCGGTGATGCAGCCCGACAGGATGCTCTCAATTGTGCACCAGAAAAGGTTTGAGGGTTTTCGGAGACAAGCCACATTTTTTCAGCCTCCTGAGGTTGAAGAGGCGCTATTCCGCCTTCACCACACTGTCTGTGTGCATGAATCATTTCAGTTTGTCAGTGATAAGTACACCGAGGACCTTAAAACATTCCACCAACTCCACTGCTGTCCCGCCGAAGTGGATGGGGGGTGGTACCTTTGCTGTTTCCTGAAGTCCAAGACCATCTCTCTTGATATTGAGTGAGAGGTTATTTTCCTGACACCACACTCTGAGGGCTCTCACCTCCTCCCTGTAGGCTGGCTCGTCATTGTTGGTAATTAAGCCTACCACTGTTGTGTCATCTGCAAACTTGATGATTGAGTTGGAAGCGTGCATGGCCACGCAGCCTTGGGGGAACAAGGAGTATAGGAGGGATCTGAGAATGCACCCTTGTGGGGCCTCTGTGTTGAGGATCAGCGGAGTGAAGATGTTGTTTCCTACATTCACCACCTGGGGGTGGCCCGTCAGGAAGTCCGGTACCCAGTTACACAGGGCGGGGTCGAGACCCAGGGTCTCAAGCTTAATGATGAGTTTGGAGGGTACTATGGCGTTGAATCCTGAGCTATACTCAATGAACAGCATTCTTACATAGGTATTCCTCTTGTCCAGATGGGATAGGGCAGTGTGCAGTGTGATGGCGATTGCATCGTCGGTGGACCTATTGGGGCGGAAAGCAAATTGAAGTGGGTCTAGGGTGACAGGTAAGATGGAGGTGATATGATTCTTGACTAGTCTCTCAAAGCACTTCATGATGACAGAAGTGTGCTATGGGGCGATAGTCATTTACTTCAGTTACCTTAGCTTTCTTGGGAACAGGAACAATGGTGGCCATCTTGAAGTATGTGGGGACTGGGATAGGGATTGATTGAATATGTCCGTAAACACACCAGTCAGCTGGTCTGCGCATGCTATGAGGATGCAGCTAGGGATGCCGTCTGGGCCGGCAGCCTTGCGAGAGTTAACTCGTTTAAATGTTTTACTCAAGTTGGCCACGGAGAAAGAGAGCCCTAAGTCTTTGGTAGCGGGCCGCATCAGTGGCACTGTACTGTCCTCAAAGCGCGCAAAGAAGTTGTTTAATTTGTCTGGAAAAAAGACGTTGATGTCTGTGACTGGGCTTTTTGTAATCCGTGATTGTCTGTAGACCCTGCCACATACGTCTCGTGTTTGAGCCGTTGTTTGAGGGTCGTTAAATCCTCTCTCTCTCTCTCTCTCTCTCTCTCTCATAATGTGTGACTGAGACAGAACTCTGCAGGGGAGTGTGGGAGATAAGAGACTACTCAGACATTCCACAATAAATCAACTTTGGGGAGGGGACATTTATTGCCTAGCTTTTAGATAAACACTGAAACTCTATGTTTGTATAGCTATGGATGCAGGGTTTTGGTCTCAGGAGTAAAAAGGTAATGACGTAGTCAGTGACATCACTAAGGCGGGACTTCGGTTTAATAAAACAACTTGAGACCTTTTGTTTGATGCAGAACTTACTCAGCAACATTCATGCTATGTTCCTGTTTGTCAACTTCTGTCTGCAATTGCATTAATAAAGGTTTTTGAATGATTTAATTAAAGATATTGTCATAATGCTAATTTCACCAATGAGTAACTGATTGATAAGGAAACGAGGAAATGAACCCTAACATATGGAGAGCTTGCCAGGAGTGAATGTCACCGCGGTTGGTAGAGATTCCACACCACATTGCCAGAGCTCAAAATTAAATAAGGTAAGCAGACACCTGTTTAATCTAAGTCTGTAATTAAATGGATTTACTGGTGTGGTTTCCCTCTAACAAGTAAGTGGCACCTCACTCAATCTAAATTATAGACATACACTTTGAATATGACATAGTCGGATCATAGTTTGGAGAAAGTACGTAACGGACTATTAGTGAAATGCATGTTGTCAATATAGGATGAATGAAATGAATGATTGATGATTTTAATTTTATTTTGTGTAATAATGCAGGAGACCATTATTGGAATACTAGTTTTAATTTTAAGAAGGGATTCAGTAATGATCATCTATTTTATTTCGGGTGTGTAATACGGGTGACCGTTACGGATACTAGTTCTTTCGGTTTTGAAGAGATGGTTCAGCATTGATCTTCCATTATATTGGGAGTAATGTAGTGATCATTACTCAACTCTTTTATTTCATTTTGTTTTGTATTGCAGCGTCCATTACTATAATACTGGTTATTTTCTTTAGGAGTGGTGGTTTAGAGATAATAATCACCTATTTTTTATTTTGTAGAGGTAATGCGACAATTACCCCAATACTAGTTATTTTGTTTTTGATTTTATTTTGAGTTGTAATGCGGGAGACCATTACTATATAACTAAGTTCATTTAGATTTTTGTAGTGTTTATTTTGTAGAGGTACCCAGTGAATGAGTTGAGTTGGTTATGAATAGTGGTCATTTTGTGTGAAATTTACCAAGTGAATGAGTTAAGTTGTTTATGAATGGTGCGTTGTATGTTTCATTGTGTGTTTGGCCGTGGATTATGGCGGGAGTTATTGGGTGATGGCCCAATAGTGGAATACAAAAGTTAGAAGTAGGACAGAATTTATTCTAATAAAAGATTGAAAGTATTTGTTAGTAACAATTTCCTACCATAGGACAGTATTGGAAATGTAAAACCCCTTAGTATATCAGTAAGAGAATTATAAAGACGTTCTGTAGACAATTAAATATATATATATATATGTTTTGTGATCCTACACCAGGGGGCACTGGTGTATAACATTACTATTACTCTACACTTGAGATAAAACATTAGACATTTAAGTTTACCATGAGGTTGTCTCTGTGAGGCCTGTGTGTGAAATATATCAAGTGAGAGTAGAATTAGGATTGCAGTATCAACCACTGTTATTTAACACACACTGAAAGGAGATAAAGAGGAAGTTATATAGGCATATTCATACATATTACACCCACTTTAGGATAACCTTATAGAGGCTATAAAAACACAATACACACAGACAATCTAAATTAAAGCCGGGCACCATGGCACAGTCAAATCAGAATGAGGAGATAGGAGCAATGAAGCCTGTCACGCCTGTTGAATATATGCAAAATAAGTTTCCTGCTGTGGAATTTACAGACACTTTTAAGAAATGGCATGCATGGMCTGAGATGGCAGGAGAAAGTAGATACCCAATGGATGGTTCATTCAACAAGGCTAGGTTGGATTTAGACAAGGAGATAATTCAGACAAGAAAAATGGACAAACAGAAGGAGATGACGAGTGCCCTTGTCTCAGAAACTGTGATGGCAATGATGGTGCTGGAAGGAAAAGGAGGCACAGTTCCTGGAGGGAGTTTCCCTCGCCAGCCAAACTCACTCTACAAAAAAGGAACAGACTGGAAAACGCAAGACATCTGCTCAATTTGTTCCTACAGGCTCACCACAACCACAACCTGCAGCCCSCCACAGTCACATCTGGTACCCGTGAACCTGGTGCCTGCAGGGTCTGTGCCTTTCCCCATTCAGCCTTATGGTGACACAAAAACATGGTATGGCAGAGGATATGGGCCCGCCAGAGCCCCTCGTGACTGGACAAACACTCAATGCTGGGCCTGTGGGAAATTGGGGCATTTAAGTTCACAGTGTTGGGGAAATGGAAGAGGAAGATGTTATATCAGGGGCAAAGGACATTTTAGGCCTGGAAGAGAAAGAGGACACTTTGCTAACGACAGAGGACAGCCAATGGGAAATCAGAACACCAACAGTTCTCATTTCGCTCAGAATCAACAATGAAGGTGCCTGAGAAGAGCCAATGGATACTCTTAATGTTATGGACATAACCTATCATTTATAATAAGACATTGAAGCTCACTGTTCCTGTTTAGGCAAACCTGGACAAGTTGTTGGAGCATCCCTGAGCAAATCATTAGTAACAATAACAGGGACATCTGGACAGCCCAGGAATGTGTACAGGACAAAAACTTGTTTGAAGAACCTCTGCTTGACTCTTGTCATGGTGTTGTTCATTGATGGATCTGCCTATATAGATCAAACCTCAGGGTATTAACATGTAGGATTTGCTGTAGTAGATGTGGGAGGTGATATTGAGGTTATACGGCCCCTACCAGATCATTTAACAGCGCAACAGGCAGATTTATTAGCTGTGACCACAGCTTGTGAATTGGGGGGAAGGGAAGCCTTTACTGGCTACTCTGACTCAGCATATGTTATTGGGGTTTGTTTGTCACRGTGTGGGATTTGGAGAGCAAGAGAGTTTACTAATTACACAGACACACCTAATAAAAACAGACCTTTTGTTGAACAGTTGTTTGAAGCTATGTGAAAACTTAACACATTGGCTATTGTTAAGGTTGAGGCATACATCTCTTGACACAATGATGAAAATAATCATGGCCTCTAAACCTTCAAGCTGCATACTGGACCCTATTCTGTCACGCCCTGGCCTTGGTATTCTTTGTTTTCTTTATTATTTTGGTTAGGTCAGGGTGTGACATGGGAAGTTTGTATGTTTTGTCTAGTTTAGGGTGTGTGTATTGTTTAGGGGGTGTTGAATAATGTATGGGGTTGTGTTCAGGAGAGAGTTCTAGGAAAGTCTATGGTTGCCTGGTTTGGTTCTCAATCAGAGACAGCTGGTTATTGTTGTCTCTGATTGGGAGCCATATTTAAGGCAGCCATAGGCTTTAGGTGATTGTGGGAGATTGTCTATGTCTAAGTGTTTAGTGTCAGCACTTATGTTTCTTAGCTTCACGATCGGTTGTTTTGTTTATTTTGTAAGTGTTTGTTTTTTCCTTCATTAAAAGAAGATGTACTTTTCACACGCTGCATTTTGGTCCTCACTCTCTTCGCAAGACGATCGTGACATATTCCAACTAAACTACTGAAAGAGCTGCTTCCTGTGCTTGGCTCTCCTATGTTGAACATAATAAACGGCTCTCTATCCATCGAATGTGTACCAAACTCACTAAAAGTGGCAGTAATAAAGCCTCTCTTGAAAAAGCCAAACCTTGACCCAGAAAATATAAAAAAACTATTGGCCTATATCGAATCTCCCATTCCTCTCACATTTTTTAGAAAAAGCTGTTGTGCAGAAACTCACTGCCTTCCTGAATACAAACAATGTATATGAAATGCTTCAGTCTGGTTTTAGACCCCATCAAAGCACTGAGACTGCACTTGTGAAGGTGGTAAATTACCTTTTAATGGCGTCAGACCGAGGCTCTGCATCTGTCCTCGTGCTCCTAGACCTTAGTGCTGCTTTTGATACCATCGATCACCACATTCTTTTGGAGAGATTGGGAACCCAAATGTGTCTACACGGACAAGTTCTGGCCTGGTTTAGATCTTATCTGTCGGAAAGATATCAGTTTCTCTCTGTGAATGGTTTGTCCTCTGACAAATCAACTGTAAATTTCGGTGTTCCTCAAGGTTCCGTTTTAGGACCACTATTGTTTTCACTATATATTTTACCTCTTGGGGATGTCATTCGAAAACATAATGTTAACTTTCACTGCTATGCGGATGACACACAGCTGTACATTTCAGTGAAACATGGTGAAGCCCAAAAATTGCCCTCGCTGGAAGCCTGTGTTTCAGACATAAGGAAGTGGATGGCTGCAAACGTTCTACTTTTAAACTCTGACAAAACAGAGATGCTTGTTCTACGTCCCAAGAAACAAAGAGATCTTCTGTTGAATCTGACAATTAATCTTGATGGTTGTACAGTCGTCTCAAATAAAACTGTGAAGGACCTCGGCATTACTCTGGACCCTGATCTCTCTTTTGACGAACATATCAAGACTGTTTCAAGGACAGCTTTTTTCCATCTTCGTAACATTGCAAAAATCTGAAACTTTCTGTCCAAAAATGATGCAGAAAAATGTATCCATGCTTTTGTCACTTCTAGGTTAGACTACTGCAATACTCTACTTTCCAGCTACCCGGATAAAGCACTAAATAAACTTCAGTTAGTGCTAAACATGGCTGCTAGAATCCTGACTAGAACCCCAAAATGTTATCATATTACTCCAGTGCTAGCCTCTCTACACTGGCTTCCTGTTAAGGCTAAGGCTGATTTCAAGGTTTTACTGCTAACCTACAAAGCATTACATGGACTTGCTCCTATTGCTCCGATTTGGTCCTGCCGTACATACCTACACGTACGCTACAGTCACAAGACGCAGGCCTCCTTACTGTCGTTATAATTTATAAGCAAACAGCAGGAGGCAGGGCTTTCTCCTGTAGAGCTCCATTTTTATGGAATGGTCTACCTATCCATGTCAGAGACGCAGACTCGGTCTCGACCTTTAAGTCTTTATTAAAAATGTATCTCTTCAGTAGGTCCTATGATTGAGTGTAGTCTGGCCCAGGAGTGTGAAGGTGAACGGAAAGGCACTGGAGCAAYGAACCGCCCTTGCTGTCTCTGCCTGGCCGGTTCCCCTCTCTCCACTGGGATTCTCTGCCTCAATTCTCTGCTGTTTCTTCCTAAGTTCTGGCTTTTCTATGGAGTTTTTCCTAGCCACCGTACTTCTACACCTGCATTGCTTGCTTTTGTGAGTTTTAGGCTGGGTTTCTGTACAGCACTTTGTGACATCAGCTGATGTAAGAAGGGCTGTATGAATACATTTAATTGATTGATTGATTGACCATTCATTATTAATTCATAGACAGTCTGAAATTGGCCTGGGTCAGGCAGGCTGCATTTGGTTTGAAAACTACCTGACAGACAGAACACAATATGTTTCTTCTGATTGAGTTAAGTTAGGTTTCCTTGATATTACGAAAGGTGTTCTCCAAAGGTCGATTTTGGGGCCTGTACTATTTACTATCTATTGTCACGTTCCTGACCTATTTTTATGTTATTTTGATTATGTTTAGTTGGTCAGGGCGTGAGTTGGGGTGGGCATTGTATGTTGTGTGTGTTTTGTTTAGTCTATGGGTGTTGTATTGTGTATGGGATAGATAATTGTGAGGTTGTCTAGTTATGTCTATGGCTGCCTAGATTGGGTCTCAATCAGAGACAGCTGTCATTCATTTGTCTCTGATTGGGAGCCATATTTAAGGTAGCCATAGGCAGTAGGCTTTTGTGGGTAGTTGTCTTGTTTAACGTTTGTTGCTTGTCTGTGCACTTGCGTTATTTAGCTTCACGATCATTTGTTATTTTTTTGTTTGTTTGTATAGTGTTTTCGTTTCATGTTCATCTTCGTTCATTTATTAAAAGAAGATGGCTTATTTTCCTCATGCTGCGTTTTGGTCCGAATCTCTTCCACACGATCGTGACATCTATATAACAATAATGGTTTGTCTGTAAGAAATTGTAACCTCCACTTGAATGTGGACGATACAGTTATGTATTCTGTAGCCCCTTCTGTTTACAAGGCTCTTTCAGAACTCCAATCTGCTTTTTTTTTGCTTTGCAGAAAGCCTTTGTTGAACTGAAATTGGTACTTAAATGCAGSTAAAATTAATTATATGTTATTTTCCAAAAAGCTTAAAAATGTATATGATAAAAATGTATGCATATGTACATTGGGTGGTGCCCATATCTGGGTATCTAAAAATCTGGGTATCTGAATTGATGAAAAGCTTTCGTTCAAAATTTTTATTGATGAGTTAAACTTCTTATGGCTGCAGGGGCAGTATTGAGTAGCTTGGATGAAAGGTGCACAGAGGTGCCCATATTAAACGGCCTGCTCCTCAGTCCCAGTTGCTAATATACAGTATGCATATTATTATTCATATTGGATAGAAAACACTCTGAAGTTTCTAAACCTGTTTGAATTATGTCTGTGAGTATAACAGAACTCATATGGCAGGCAAAAACCTGAGAAGTTCCACTTCCTTTTTGAATTTTTTCTGAGGTGGCAGATTTTCAACCAAGCTCTCAATGAAATTACAGCGAGATATGGATGGGTTTTCACTTCCTACGGCTTCCACTAGATGTCAACAGTCAACAGAACTTTGTCTGATGACTCTAATGTGAAGGGGCGCCGAAGGAGACAGGAATGAGTAATCACTGCCACGAGCTGATCACGCATTCACCATGCGCCTTCACATGAGGAGGAAGTCCGTTCCACCACTCTTCTGAAGTCAATCTAATTCTCCGGTTGGAACGTTATTCAAGATGTATGTTAACAACATTCTAAAGATTGATTCAGTACATCGTTTGACATGTTTCTACTGACTGTTACGGAACTTTTGGACATTTCRTCACGTTAAAGTGGAGGCGCTTTGTGACTTTGGAATTGTTTACCAAAGGCGCTAACCAAAGTATCTAATTGGACATAAATAACGGACATTATCGTACAAATCAAGCATTTATTGTGGACCTGGGATTCCTAGGACTGCATTCTGATGAAGTTCATCAAAGGTAAGGAAACATTTATCATGTATTTTCTGGTTTCTGTTGACCCCAACATGGCGGCTAATTTGGCTATTGTTCTGAGCTCCGTCTCAAATTATTGCATGATTTGCTTTTTCCGTAAAGTTTTTTTGAAATCTGACACAGCGGTTGCATTAAGGAGAGGTATATCTATAATTCCATGTGTATAACTTGTATTATCATCTACATKTATGATGAGTATTTCTGTTGAAACGATGTGGCTATGCAAAATCACCTGATGTTTTTGGAACTAGTGAATGTAACGCGCCAATGTAAACTCCGATTTTTTGTTATAAATATGAACTTTATCAAACAAAACATGCATGTATTGTGTAACATGAAGTCCTATGAGTGTCATCTGATGAAGATAATCAAAGGTTAGTGATTAATTTTATCTCTATTTGTGCTTTTTCTGACTGCTATCTTTCGCTGGAAAAATGGCTGTGCTTATTGTGGTTTGATGGTGACCTAACATAATCGTTTGTAGTGCTTTCGCTGAAAAGCATATTTGAAATCGGACACTTTGGTGGGATTAACAACAAGAATACCTTTAAAATGATATAAGACACATGTATGTTTGAGGAATTTTAATTATGAGATTTCTGTTGTTTGAATTTGGTGCCCTGCACTTTCTCTGGCTGCTGTCATATCGATCCCGGTAGCGGGATGCAGCCATAAGAAGTTTTAAGAAGTCATTAATTAAAATGTGCTTCCTTTATAGGAATAGCGCATGCCTTTCGTTAAATAGCAGAAAACACATAATTCAGTCGATATTCCTTCCATCTTTAGACTATGGCGATATCTATTGTCTATATGAATGGAGATGCCACTGTGTCGAAGCCATTGGATGCAGTTTATCATGGCGCACGTTGCTGTACTACGGGCGATAGGTTCAGTACACATGACTAAATTCTGTAGGCTGGCCCTTCTTAAGTCTTGTAGATCAATGCACTGCTGTCTTTTTGTTCACAAAGCAATCTTATGCAAACTTCCATTATACCTTAATTACGTCATTGTTAAATTACAGAGATACGAGTTACCAGACTCGATCACAGCGATGGCTAACTTTAGAGGTCCCGTTGATCACTACGGAATTAGGTAAATCTGCATTCAGTTTTTTTGCGCCCCATGTATGTAACGATTTGCAGATCTTTCTGCACCTTGATGCTGTTACCGCTAGGGCAGTTCAAGTTGTTAATGGAAGACCTCATTGTTGAGGAATGTGATTGCTTTTTAAATTGCTTTTAGTATTGTGTTTTTGTGTTTTTGTGTTTGAATGTTGTAAATGTTATACATTGTGTTCATGCAGGGCCCCCCTGGAAAAGGGGCATTGGTCTCAATTTGACTTCCTGCTAAAATAAAGCTAAAATAAAAAAAATATTCAATGAATTAACAATGTTAAGGCCCAACGTTTTGGTTCGATATACAGTGTTGTTGCTCAGTTCCCAAAAGCGTCCATTGTACAACTGCACAAGACTGCCCCTTCCACAAGCTCTGGAGGAAATAGTTTATGTATGTTCCAACACTGTATGACAGAAACTGATCAACTATGTTAAGAGCTATTTTGATTTTGTAAATATATAGTCTCTGATGACAGACTTGCGTAGCTGGTCAGCACACACACTGTCATGCCCGCTCTATCCCCTGGTACTGTTTGGACTCTGACCTGGTTTATGAACTCTCGCCTGTCCCCGACCTGCTTTTTGCCTACCCCTTTTGGTATAATAAATATCGGAGCTCAACCATCTGCCTCCTGTGTCTGCATTTGGGTCTCGCCTTGTGCCCTTATACACACAAGTCTTTCCATTTCAAGTATTTGAAATATAGATCTACATTTGTAACATTTTAGTATAGTAAATGGAGCCGTTTGAAGTCGTTTTTGGTGTGAGAGAATCAAATTGGATTACATATTTTGTGACCTCTGACATAATGGTTCCTTCCCTTGCTTTGATGAAAATCTCATCAGATGAGTTTGAGTACATTCATTCAGAAATCCATTGATCTTTTGAATGGGACTACATAGAGTATATCATTATGAACATTACCTACATTATAACATTATTTAGGTTATTCCCAAAAATATTATATACTTCCTGTGGAACATTTGCCCATGTGTTGGTGTATTTGTCTGTGTGTGTGAGGGAGGGTTTAAAAGATCTCCACATGGACTGTTCAGGGCTTTGATTAATGGTGGTCATGATTTAACACCTGCTGTTTTAATGTGCCCACTGTAAGTAACTGATCCCAACATGCTTGCATGAGGGGCGTCTCCATTTTAAATAGCTGCCTAAATTTATCAGCTTTGTGGAGGTCATTTAAACATGTGGGTGTGTCAGAGTTAAAGAACCCACTCATAACTGACACCAAGACACCATCGAGACAAATGCAGTCAAACCCCCACACCTCTCCCTCATGTTATCAAAGCTAGAGAGAAAGGTGGCGGGTGTCAAGAGTTTAAATATTCCCTATGAGTGACAGGAGCTGTTAGATGGAGCTCCTCTCACATGCAGAATGTGGCCATGTTCCAGAGCATCAAAACTGTAATGTATCATGGGTAAGTTGTGACTGACTGATCTACAAATAATAATGAGTTGTTATTTATGATGGAAGGTGATTTGTAGATTCGGCAGTATCCTGCACCCCTTCACAGAACTGACCAGACAGTATAGGTGAAACCAAAGCAATATGGCTGAAACTAGGTGAAGCTATTGCATAACACCCACCCAGTCGTCTCAAGGCTGTGATGACAAGTGAACGAGAGCAGAAGGGAGGGGGCAGAATTTTGGAATGGAATGAGGCCCGGTTCTACCCCCACGCCCCTCAGTTTGATGTCAAGTTAGAAGCTCAGAGGGACAGTCGTTCCTTGTCACGAGGCTGTGCCTGTGCCTCATCTGCATATCCTGCTTACTTTCATTTATTGTAGTTTCGGAAAAATAAGAGGTATACAACTGTGTGTGTGTGTGTGTGTGTGTGTGCGTGTGCGTGTGTGTGTTTGTGTGGTTTTGTTTTACTATCATTGTGGGGACCAAAAGTCCATACAAGTGGGGACATTTCACCGGTCCCCACAAGGGAAAAGGCTTTTTTAGGCTTAGGGGTTAGGTTCAGGGTTGGGTTTACAATTAGGGTTAGAATTAGGGTTTTGGATTCAGAGCTAGGTTAAGGGTTAAGGTTAGGCTTAGGGGTTAGGGAAAATTAGGATATTGAAGGGAATCAATTGTTTGGTCCCACAAGAATAGTAAAACAAATGTGTGTGTGTGTGTGTATGTGTGTGTAGTGTGTGTGTGTGTGTGTGTGTGTGGTGTGTGTGTGTGTGTGTGTGTGTGTGTGGTGTGTGTGTGTGTGTGTTGTGTGTGTGTGTGTGTGTGTGTGTGTGTGTGGTCACAAAGGCTTACCAGGGCATTCTAGCATCTTCATAAATGCCTCAGAAATCTTGTTTTTGGAAAACAGCTGAGGATGGGGCTGTAGAAATGTAACCACTCTCAATTTCATAGACAGGGCTAATGGATGCAAGGATCGACCATCCTGAGATCCAAATTATAGTTTAAAAAAAAAAGCTATACAGTGCTTGATTACAATTAGGCCTAAATTGTTTACAAACAATAGTATAAAACAAGTTTATATAATGGGGTAAGACAGTTAAACTAAGGTCATGATACATTTATAAGCTATATTCTTCAAGAATCAATGGCTATTTAATGTTAATTTAAAATATCATCAATGTCTTATTTCTCCATTAGGCCTAACGATTCATTACTGAGCTCTGGCCACCAATCAATGATTGAAAAGTCAGAGGAAGACAGATCAACAAAGGAGCTCAAAGAGTATAGCATACATTCAGAAAACATCAAGGGAACATCAATGTTTTATATTTGAATAATGGTTATTCTGCAGAAATTTGTGTTTGATGTCCACTGTCCCCGATAATGTTTTTGGCATTTCGGATGAAGACGTTTGAATACCACTGCTGTACAAATGTTGACATTTTTTCATCAAGTTTGTCACCAATATACAGTCAGATCGATCGCAAAGTCCATACATACTGTATAAGATGAGAAAAACATATACCATTGTTGACGCATTGAATCGCAGTCCTTGCTGTGAGTTTCACGATGGAACTTATTGGACAACCTCCCCGGTTCTCGTTATTTGCAGCTGTTGAAAATCGTGGGTGGAGCATTGATAGCATTCAGCTGTCAAAAAATTGTTGAAGTCCAATGTATTGCAGCTATCACATAAATACAGCGAATAAGAGCTGAAAGCTGTTTCGGGTTCTAATATCAAAGTAGTCTAGCAATTTTSTTAATTTGTTAGGGACATTGATGCTCTGCATTTCTGATCTTCCCTTTCATTAGAAAATCTTCCTTCCGAAATGTATTTATTTACTTAGAAGGTATTTATTTAGACAGTATAGAACGAAAGAAAGAAAGATCTGGATATAAGTTTTCGCAGTTTTCTAGGAAAATGAGCTGTTCTCCTAGGAAAGGTGACGCACATTCCATGTTCCTCAACTGCACTTTGGGCATACAGAAGCTGACACGCGACAATTCTCTTGGAAATAGGAGGAAGCTACAGTAGCGTTAAACTCCTTTAACATATTTCTAAAATACTTAAAAAATATATTTTAATTATGAGTTAAATAAGGACCTAATATTTTTCATAACGAGTAGGCCTACTACGCAGTCAGCGAGTGCCTGTGCTGTGCGGCACTGAGATTTAGCTCCATGCACGGCTGATAAAAATAGCGCGTCTTCCATTCCGTCATCTTTTATAGCCTATTTGTCACATATGCAAGTATTTAAGGCAACACTATAAAGCTTTGATGTTTACGTTTTAGTATCTAATAGACTGCATGGGCGCACCAAATATTTACTATAAAATATAGTAACACTTTGGGTATTCTGTCGCTGTGCGTAATTTATTGTAATTTGGTACAGGGGAGATCATGTTCACGCGCATTCCATAAGGGTCGTTAAATCCACATGGTCATTCGTCTCTCCCTCTCTCTCTCTCCCTCTCTCTCTCTCTCCCTCTCTCTCTCTTTCTCAACCGCGCAATTGATTGTGCACGGCTACGTTATCAAAGAGAGCAGCATCACGGAGATTTGCATGTAGTCCTAAATTCGCACGCTGTGGCGAAGGTTTGACCCCAGCCTCTGCTAATGTAGCTGACATGTCATCCGAAACTGTCGTCGAGAGAAGCGGTAAAGAGCAACAGCTCCATGCGCTGAGAACGGACAGCGGATTATTCAACAGAGAGTGCACTTGGGATTCCGAGGGCAACTAGACTGACCCCCCTCTCACTCTCCCTCCCTCCTTCACTCCAATCTCTCTCTAGCGCAGAGTTTTCCGTCCTGTGTCAGGATAACATCGCTAACAAAAAGCATTTCTGGCGGTAAGAAACGGCACAAATGGAAGCAGTTGAGAAAACTCTCACTTACTGAGACAACACCGGACCTTATAGAAAGCTGCTCCCTGGAAATGAATACAAGGACAAGTGCAACCCTAAAACAAAAAGTGACGAATCCAATTATGTTGATTTGGATGACTTAAYTGATATGAAATCAGAGGTCACAAAAACTGTAAAAGTGGCTTTTACCGGTGACGGTAACCAATTGGCGGTATTCAAATGCAACAGTGATACGTCCGGAGAGAGGAGCCCCGGGATTCACGAGATTGATGACAATGTGGATCATATCTATGAGGAAAAATCCAAGGACAAGTCAGCAGATAGGCCTGTATCGGAAGATCCCCCCATGGACACGTCTTTGACAGAATTTAACAGCAATGTGGACTTGGAGAATGACAATATGACAGAACTCCAGAGTGAAATTGTGCCTCGTGATTATAATGTCCCCAGCGAGTGTGAGGAGTTACAATACACGGACATGTATTTGAACAGTAAAACCGAATCGGACGACTGTGAGAGCGTAGTATTGTCGGACCATTGTGCGCCTGATACCGTAATAGACGAATCGCACTACATTACAACGCACGAAATCCAACTGACAGAGCTTGACCATGATGTCGATTATGATTTTGGACGGGGAAGCTGTTGGGATATTGAGGACGATAATCTGGTTTATTCATTTGTGGATTATGCCTCTTTTGAAAGCGATGAAACAACAGAGGGGACTTTGATAGGCCTAGTGGATGGTAGGAGCCAGGCGAAAGTGAAAAGCAGTAAGGCGCAATATAATAATGTGCACCAAAGTGTTGCTGGTTGTGCAGTTGTCAGCACTGAGAGTGAGTTTTGTGACTCTGACAAATGCCCCAGCTCAGATGAAAGCATTTGTAAAAACCAAAACGGTAGTGGGAATTCGGCGGGGCAAATTCACCTGTCAATCAAGACCTCATCCAGAGCGATAAACGACTATAACAATATCATTGACAATGAAAACATTTGTTATCATACCAAGCATGTGGGAGACAGGAGTCACTTCTTTTTTACAAGCACTGACGCCAGAGCGGAAGCCTTGTGCGATAGATCCCAATATTTTATCCCAGCCCCGGGACGCCAACACTTTGCAACTAAATTAAGAGGGAAAGATGTTAACGAATATTCCAGCGGTGCGTCAAGTTCGATAAGTGAACTGGACGACGCTGATAAAGAAGTGCGTAATTTAACCGCCAAATCATTTAGGAGTTTAGCATGTCCCTATTTCGATGCTATACATTTGAGCACTTCAAGTGAGTCTTCAATGTCAGAATATGGGCTTGGTTTAAACAAGTGGTCAGCTTTCGTTGACCTTAAATATGGTAACATGTCACAGGGCAAAGAGCAAAATCTAATCGCCCATAAGAGTGCAACTGCAACTTTTGAAATGAGCAAGAACGCAGAATATAAGAGTATAAATGCTATTGCCATAAGCAGTAAGAAAGGTCCCCAAACCAATATGTTTTCTTTGAATACAAAAAGATCTAGTCCACAACATGCATCTTCCTCTACCCAAAACGTAGAGCTTACAGGCCCATTTGAACCAGGCTGTGAGGTTATCACTTTGACAAAGACATTGGATTTTCGCTGTAATGTTGAAGCGGTGTCACCTGAACGCGGGAAGCCTCCCAAATATTCAGAAAATGCGTCAGGAGCACGTTCCATGGATGAAGTTCCCGGCACCTTGCCAGCAGAGCCAGGATATGAAGTGAGCTACCAACACAGTGACGCGGGTGATAGCATGGAAGGCCCACATAAGAAGGCAAGTTTCGCATCAAGTCTCTTAAAAAATGTAATATCCAAAAAAATGCAATTTGAACAGGAGCGCAAGATGGAGAGGGGGGAGATACGGGACACGCATCCCACGCACTCCCCATGCTTTCAATGCAAGGATCAAGATGGGGTAAGAGAGAGGGATACAGAGAAAGGCGTGCATAGTCAAACCTCAGAATCGGGTTCGGGATACACAAGCAATTCTTCTGATGAACAAGGGGCTGTGGACCTTAGACATAATTCTTGTGACCCCAAAGAAGAGCTTACTGAGGCATTAGAAAGCTTTCAGACTATAAATGAGGCACGATTAGATTTTCAAAAGGATGCATGCGAGCCCACAAGAGGATCCCTGAGCCATAGCCAAAACAGCGCATTCAAATCATGGAGGGATGGTGAGCCAGAGCCCCAAGAGAAACATGAAATTCGTACCATTTTAGATGGGACACCCTCGACAACAGATAATACGGGGGAAAGGGAGTTAGACTCCAGAGCTGTAAGTAGCAAGCTAACTAAATTGTCACACTTGTTTGTTCCAAGTTCCCAGCTTCTCCCTAAAGAAAATAAATTGAAAGAACAGGTGTCAGACAGTACTTTAGTCGGTGCGCAAAAAGAGCAACGGGGGTACGGGGAGAGAAAGTTTAGACCTGACAACAATGCAGGAATCGTGAAAGGGTCAAAGGCACCCGAGATAAAAATACGTCTGAGGAGCGTAAAAGAAAACAAATGCAATCCGCTAAATATTGACAACTTGTTAATCCCTAATATAAGTTATCCAATAAAGTCAGCAGGTGACTCCAAATGTCAGGTTCTGCCAGCGTCAGACAGAGTGCCACACTTTACGGTTAGGGATATAAGAGACAATAAGTGCAAGTTTCAGACGCCAATTCATCAGGTTAGAGACGTGCGTAAATTGGTCAAGAGTTCATATCGTTTAGTCTCAGTGGATAACAGCGAGAGTAAAGGCGCAGTCGCCACTGCTGCTGCCTCATTACGCGAAGATAATAAAGCTTCTAAGAAAGAACCCGATAAGAAATTGCCTCCCTCTTCAATTGTAATAAAATGTCAGTCTGTAAATACAAATAGCAGTACTAAACAGCGTGTGCTTGTAACCGAGGCTCCAAAGCGGAGACAAATTGAGAACGATAGGTCATCCCCCAAACCATCTCCAGAATGTGCCAAAAATGAATCCATGTCGCTGCACAGGGCGACGGGCAGACCTCCAATTGGCTTCGCTAAACAGCCCAACACAGATCAGTCCGAGGCTAAACAAAAGCAGGAAAAAAAGGTCGAGGCAGGTGAACGCAAACCGGAGTCGAAAATACCAAAACAGGTGGCATTAGAGAAACTAAAGGCGGCCGTTAAAACAATGGAACAGCTTTATGTTTTTGACAGAAATGAATGGAAGCGCAAGAGCCAGGCTCCCTGGCCTATTACAGACAGTCATGTTCTGTCACTTATTGCTAGAGAGGAGCATGGTGGCCCCGAGGAGCTAGGTGCAGCAGGTGGCAGAGAGAGGCTTAGTACAGCGATAAACACAGACAGGTTGCCAGAAACATGCAACATTCAAGAAGAGAAAGGTTGTCTAAGAATAATCCATGTCCCATTCACAGAGGACACCTTTAAAACCCAGTCACAACAAAGTAAAACGTTTAGTAACAAAAGCGTGTTCCATTTGGGGAACAGCATTAAGACAGCTGTCAGTAGCAGCAGCTCTAATTGTTGCAATGGGCCACAAACCTGTTCTCCATCACATGCAACCTCTATGGGGAAAAGCATTAGCTCTAAGACCCCGAAAGCTCCACTGTCATTGAAAATATCCCCCCCAAAACGAGCCCTTGTGGACAGGGGAAGGTTCAAAAGCAGCCCCACCACAGAGACTCCACCACAGCCCATCAAATCTGGCAACCCAGATTCTGAAAACTACTTAACAATACCTGTAGAAGGCGGGAGTGTCAGTCAAATGAAACTGCCCATTCAAGAGCAGGTATACCCAAACAGCCCTGCCGCCAGTCAACCTGGCATCACCGACACCAAGAGACACAAGCATAATTCTATCCAGTCCCTCAAACGGTCCCCTGTTGTCATAGAGACGCGGCCCCCGGATACCCCCATTACCGCCACCATCTACCACCACTCTCTACCAGTGGTCAAGCAAGGAACCCCCCAGCCGCAGGTGTTCTGCTTCTCCCCCTCCATATCCCCCTTGCCCACCACCCCTTCGGGGGGAGACCCCTTCCAGCGTACCCAGAGGAAGATGCTCTTTGATCCCACCACCGGACAATACTACCTGGTAGACACGCCGATTGAGCCAGTCACCCAGTGTCTCTTCGACCCTGAGATGGGCCAGTATGTGGATATGCCCATGCCTATGCCGCAGCGGCAGCTAGTGACCACCATGTCCGTATCCCCCCTGGCACTGAACCCGGGAGGGGTGTACGCACCCACCTACATGATCTACCCGGGGTTCCTCTCACCCACACTTGCTGCCCAGACGGTGATGGCACCCCAGGTTGCAACCCACATGGCATCCCAATTAGAGGACGAGAGCGGGGAGACGGCTCAAGGGAAATACACCCTGGTGCAGGAGGGTAACATGATGGGGGCAGAGAGCCCCTACTACAGTGCTACGGGAGAGTCAGTGCCGGCGTCAGTGCCCGTCACCTTGGGCCACCACGTCACCACCCAGGGGAGTGCGGTGACGTCAGAAGGGAAACCAGCGGTCATCAGCATCACTTCGCAGCAACGCCCGAGAATCATCGCACCGCCCTCCTTTGATGGGACGACCATGAGCTTCGTGGTGGAGCATCGGTAACCATAAAGGGAATATACACAGTGAGTCACATTGAGTGTTTCCTTCTCACTCATGCTTGTACCACTTCAAAGCTGTACAGTCTGTGGCTGGAATACAACCTTAAATAACTCGTATAGATATATTATATTGACAACATGCAAAGACCCTACTCTGTATTGGAATACCATCAAACATGCCATTAAAATGTTTACATAGTGTCTTTGTTTAAAATCCACTTTTTGACAGCATAAAGAGCAGGTGAGTATTCTCTCTGTATGGCCCCGATTCCGACTGGAAATTAAACCTTTCTTACGCAAGCCTTTCCTACGCATTTCTCAGTAGTTGGTATTCAGACGTACCTTATCGGAACGGGCTTTGCAGGCGTGGTTCCCTTGCGCGCGCTGAAAAAATGTAATTCAACCGCTGAAAACCCTCCGACTTGCTGGCCAACAGATTTTCTCTTGGAGTTTTCATTCAATAGGGTTTTCAGGTCATTTATCTTAAGCCATCCCTTTAAATACGGTGTTCCTTTTAGTTAGAACTTTAACGACTCTCAATAGAATATATAGAAATGACGGGTTCAGAATATTAGGGATCAATGAAAGAAAGCCATCTAAATAGGCTATATGCATATCGTCTCCATTTCAGCACCAATTGGTAGATAAAAAAATACTCTGATCTTTATATTATTTATTTTTAGGAAAGTATTTATGAATCATAAAAAACAGGTATGGAGATCCTTTACTCGCAAAATAAAAAAAACTATGGTTTGATTAAAGATGCGCCGCCATTTCCCAACCTGGTCTCAAAGCATTTCGTATTATTCTGTATGTAAACCCGAGATACTCCATTTAGTATGATATGTTACGTTTGGTATGGTTACATAAGATAGATGGTTAGTTTAGGCAAAAACTAAAGTAGGGTTGTTGGTCAGGGTGGATGGGTGGGCAACAGTTATGTGAATTTGGTCAGATCACCCAAAAAGTTACATATTGCAGCTTTAATTCTGAAAATGGCCAAATTCAGTTCTTCGACCCATGATAATGTTGGAATATTAGTGTACATAGAATTATAATAGGGAGAATAGTGTACAATAGTAGGCTATACCCTCGTCTATTGCCTGCACTAACCATGGAACTGTGTAATGACATGGCCAAGTACTGTGCCAGGCGTTGGGTTAAAACTGTTATGGCTTGGTCTGCGCTCCGCTCCATAATATTTTAATTAGCCTACATGTCTTTTTTTACATTATCAACTGTGACTAATGATCCTCAGCAACAACCACCCCACCGTGACGGGGTTTACAGAGGAAGTAAATTAAGTTAAATGAAACAACGTAATTAAATGGAATGATAATGTAGGCTTTCCCAACTGAAGGGAACTAACAGTAAATTGACAGTTGAATATGTGCGGTTACTGACTGTCGATACTGACAGTGGCTAAATATTTAACGTGATAGAAATAGGAAACAGAGAAAGCCAGGGTAGCCTATAATTCAGACATTCAAGAGTGCCCATCCCTGCAAGTTAAAAGGCTGTAAAATTTCAATTCTGCATAATGGCACAGCATTTCATAAACTTTACTGTGAGAAAGTTGATATGTTGATATGCTTCAGTGTGCTGTCATATGACAGGTGTCACATTTGTCTCCAGCGATTATAAAGTAAAATAGATCTAAAACAAGTGTAATTTATATTTACAATTCCCTTATTCAAATGGGTTACTAATTTACCTAGCTATATCAAGTTGTAAATTACAGTGCATGGAGAATGCTGTTATTTCTATTGGAAAATATAAAGTAGATGCTTTTTCCACTTGGAACCATCAGGATCGCTCGATCTTATTCATGGTTTCCGTGCCCGTAAAGGTGGTGGAATTATGAGAGAATTAAGTCAAGGTCAAAATACGATGTATCTGTAAACACACCTCCGCCACACCTTCATTTCTTAGATCTCCACCCTGAATGAATAGCAGGTGAATAGCATGCTATTCTCATGCTTAAGTTCAAGGTCAGAATAGAGAGAAAAGTGCATACAAATGGAATTATGGTGCATTTATGTGCACTTAACTAGGGTCGGAATCGGGCCTTATGAGCCTTATGAGAAATAATAGTTAAGATTTGGTGTGAAGAAATGAAGAAATGTACAATTCCCACCAAGTTAGTTAAAGATATTGAACGAAATCTTAAGCAATTCCAAATTCGTAACATATTGTACGAATTGGAATTCGTAACATATACGAATTGCAGGGGCGTATTTATTTTAAATTTTTTAATTGTAATAAAAAAAATTGGTAAGTGGGTTTGCGACAGTTTTCATAAAGCCTTTCAGAAAGACTGAAATTAATGCACGATTATTGCATTAGTATTAAAAGTGCCATGCCTCCCCCCGCCCTCCCATCTACTTGGAACTTTAAGATGAATGAGGAACGTTAGATATTATGAATTAGTATAATGAATGATGAGACCAGATTGACTTGGCACTTTTTTACACTTTTCTTCTAAGACCCCTGAATTTTTTTTTTTTTTTTTTTTACATTGCTGTCTCCATTGGTATTTAGCTGGTATTTACTAAGAAATTATATGGTAACAATGGGTACTTTCTGGTAATTACTTCAAATAAGTAAACAAAATTGGTAACTAACTATCTGGTAGCAGGTGTCTACGTGGTAGCAGGTGTCTTAAACTCTGATGCCCTCTGGTGGCATTTTCTAAACAATGCATAATATTGTATACTATCCTCACAAAGTATATTTCGGTTCCAAAACTATGTCCTACAAACACATGCTTAGTATTGTTAGAAGGGTAAGAACTGAGTGATTCTGATAAAAGTGTCAATGTGACTACTACAGAGCCCGAGATATAGCAGGACAAAAATCCTGAAATGTACCCCCCCCCCCTCAATTGTCCCCATGTTGGGGAATAAGAGATTTAAAAGTCTGTTAACCAATTACTGTTCCAAAATTATTATTTATAAAAAAAAAATACAATCTTTAACCTAATGGTGGCGCTCTAAACATGCACAAATTCCCATAGGAATGTCTGATTCCCAGGTTACCTACTAGACCAGTGGTTCCACGCTGTTTTTATTTTTTAGGAACTTATTTTTTCAACTTACTCTTGAATGTTGTAACAGTAGAATGCACTAGTAGAATCCTCTTGTCATGTCAGTCATTGCATACCTTAGATAGTTATTTATAACTTTCCAGAAATGTCCAGATCAAACTAGCCCATGTCAACTAAAGTTTTTTAGCTAGGTTTTTTAGCCTATAGATTTTGTTGTAATGTTCGAGTCACTCAAATTTCACATGAATACACATTAAAATGTATAGAATTGCTAGATAATTTGCTTTAAAACTGCAACATTTTCTCTACACCTCTTGACCAAATGTGTAGAATTGCATAAAATAAGGTTTTAAACCTGCAAAATGTTCTCTCCGCCAACAAGATCGGTGTGAACAGTTTACAGTATGTCATGAACAGTGCTTGTGCCCATAGAAATAGATGTGGCACGGGCATTGGGAGAGTGGGATGTTCCCCTGTGCTGGAAGGGGGGCCTGAGTGAAAAAATGTGGGAACCCCTGCACTAGATAGCTGTATGTGATCACATGATGTCTCTTGGCCACTTTAAACCGGTTGCGTCTGGTTTGGGTAGTGAGTCACTGTGCAAAAATGGCCGAATGGATTTTCAAGCCTGACATCTCAAATTGACCCTAGCAATCAGGCCTTTCAAGGTATCGAGATTGTTTATTGAAATAAGATACAGACAGGTGAATAAATGTCTAACTTATTTTCCAATTCACTTTCCCTATTGTAAAACAATTGAGATAGATCAACGGCACATGTGGAGAATGCATACAAGGTCATGTGGGTGGAGAAGGAAATGCATTGCTTTTACAATGACCATCAAGGTAAACCCTTTCCATGCATACTAAATGTTTGCAGTTTTGGTGACTTGAACTACATTGCATACTACGAATGTAGGTCATGATTTATGGCCTTTATGGGGAGAGGTAGGGGTGGTGGTGTCGCGGAGGGTTTCTTATGACATTGCCAGCAGTAAGATTTGAGTTCAATTCCCAAAAAGACAAGGGCTGTAGCTTTCAAATGATATGTCACTTTCTATTTTCAACAAAATGAATGTACAGGGCCCAAGACAACTGCTCAGAGTTTAACAGGCTAAGTAACATATGTGTAATTCATAGGTTATTGCTATGTACCATAAGTACCATCTAAAAATTACATTTTGTAGTAAATATCTGGTAATATGTGTGCAATTATATAAAGCTCAATCAAAAGGGCATTTTGATTATTATTACATTTACACACATGCCATGTTCAGAACTCTCAAATGAATGCATTTCTAGTAAGAGACTGAAAATAAAAAAGTTTTGATGTAGTTGAAGGAATGGAGGGTTTCATACTTTCTAATGTGTATTGAAATKGTGTTTTTTACATTGGATAAAAGTAGAGATTCAGAGCTACAAAATGCTATATCATATACTGCATTTGAGGAACAATGGGAAAGTAATTCTGCTTTGAAAGTTGATCAACTTGTAAACTCACTTTTGAGAAAATGGCCTTTGAATGTTTAGCGAAGAGCTCTTCTTTGTCTACATCCATTCAGCATCGTTCACACCCTCTTAAGATTTTGCCCCGATCTCGTTTCGATCTCGGATCGCACACTTGACGCTCTGGCCGATGATTTGTTTACCTCTTGATAACATGAAAACAGCCTAATCAGCTCTACTGGCAACAATTCCATTACCCTTTTTTGCAGACGTTTACTGACACCGGCCGTATTCAACGGGTGTTGTACACACATCACATAACGTTAGCTAATGAGCCAGCCAGCTAATGTTAGCTAGTTAAACAACAATGAACAAAGTGCCAACACTGCCTAACATTAGACTCTAACTAGAAAAGCAAACAGCTCTGGGAAACTAATAATAACATCTGCTAGGGAGCCAGCCAGCTAACGTTAACTAGCTAGCTAACAGTACACATTAGCTAAAGACATATAGTTAGCTAGCCAGGTAAACAATGAACCTAGCTAGGTAAACAACATTTAAGACCACACATGTCACATAATGTTAGCTAACGAGCCAACCAGCTAACGTTATCTAGTTAAACAAGAATGAACAAAGTGCCAACAATGCCTAACATTAGGCTCTAACTAGAAAAGCAAACAGCTCTAGGAAACAAATAATAATGTCGGCTAGGGAGCCAGTCAGCTAACGTTAGCTAGCTAACAGTACATTGTATCTTAAGACATAACTATCTAGCTAGGTAAACAATGAACCTAGCTAGGTAAACAAAGTTTAAGATCACCCACGTCACGTAACGTTAGCTAACGAGCTAGCCAGATAGCGTTAGCTAGTTAAACAACAATGAACAAAGTGGCAACAATGCCACAGTGCTGGGAGCTAACCAACCAGGTCCAGTGTTAGCTAGCTAACATTAGGCTTCAACTAGAAAATAAAATGGCTCTGGGAAACAAATAATAACATCAGCTAGGGAGCAAGCTTGAAATGAAACCACTTTCTGTCAAAATTAGAAACGTGTAATATCTGAAAATGTAGCTAGCTAACGCTAGACTATCTTACCTGTATACATCAACATGCATCATGGACGCCTCTCCCTGTTAGGAATGTCATACCATGGTTGCCCTTAGTTTTAAAGATGTAATCCAGAGACAGGTGTTTTCTCCATCTCTTTAGCTATCATACTCTAATTCCACGGATTTCAAAACTTGATCCTCCAGAAAATGGAGAGCAACACTTATGCAGCTCCACTACACGATACATTTTTTTAAAGCAGTGTTCGACAGGATTACCAACACAGAATGACGAGCTCAAATAGACAGACGCCTTCAATATGGCAGACCAAGCCGAACTCCTCTCTCGGCATGTCCAGCCCACTCATTATCTCAGGCAATAATGGCTAGCGGTAAGGTTGCTAACTTTTTCTGTGGCTTAACCAACAAGGCTCGTAATTTAGCAATTGTTTTCGTATTTACAGATGGCATACAAGTTTGTTATTAAGGCACATGAATGTTCACATGT
The DNA here is from genome assembly GCF_002910315.2 of Salvelinus sp. IW2-2015. Classification (NCBI taxonomy): domain Eukaryota; kingdom Metazoa; phylum Chordata; class Actinopteri; order Salmoniformes; family Salmonidae; genus Salvelinus; species Salvelinus sp. IW2-2015. The sequence continues at coordinate 42,723,681 of NC_036853.1, read as the reverse complement.
TCAAGAAGGCATTTCTGCCAAAAAATGCATTTCGATTAAAAAATATATATTTTACATTCARACAGCTCTCCTGTGAAGTCGCAACATACGCTTAGTTTCCTGAATCGGGTCACATATCAACTTTTCCACAGTGAAGTTGATGAAATGCTGGCCTTATTAATCGCAAGGATGAAAATTGGAGCCCTAAGTTATAGGCCTCTGTAGCCATGCGCAAATTACATTAAAGGGGAAAACCTGATTTGTGATTTCTAGTATGTTTTATATGCCTCGAATTTTCAATGTATAACAAAAAATGGTATCATGTTAAACTATTAGCCACTTTCGGTAGCCACCATCAGCTATACCCACATCTGTACATTTAGAACTGTCAGTTTAGTGTTCATTTCCTTAAATTTTGCATCATTCCATTACATACTTAGATTACCTTTATTTCCTCTTTCACATTTGTGTGGTTGTTCCTGAGGATCGCTAGCAATAGTTGCTCATATTAGGCTAATGTATTACAAGTTCTGCAGTAATTTGGGACATGTAGCCTACATATGTAGCAGTTTAAAGTTGTTTGCCTAGCGCTGAGTTCATGACAACTAGAATGTTGTCACCACAGTTCTATGATTAGTGGGTATTATTAGGGTAGATTTATAGCACTACTCTTCAAACCCCATTGTACACTTTGAATCAAACCACTGTAATTTTGATTGACCAATATATTTATTGCGTAAAGTCTCTCCAAACCTGTTTTTTTTATATTCATGAATACTTTCCTAACAATAAATAGATAACATACAAGATCAGAGTATTTTTAAATCTACCAATTGGTGCTGAAAAGTAGACAAATATGCGTGTATTTAGGTCTACATGACTTTCTTTCATTGATCCCTAATATTCTGAACCGTTTTCTCCATATATTGTAGTATAGTCTGTGGAGAAAATTCAAATTAAATGTACACCAAACTTAAAGGGGTGGCTTTAGATAAATGTACTGAAAACCCTATTGAATGAAAACTCCAGGAGAAAATCTGTTGGCCAGCAAGTGGGAGAGTTTTCAGTGGTTGAATTACATATATTCAGCACGCGCAGGGGAACCACGCCTGCAAAGCCCGTTACGGCGAGTCGCAGGGAAGGCAAGCGTAGGGAAGGCGTACATTTCCTGAATTTGAATCGGGCCCAAATGAGTTATCTGGTATACTAGTTTATCAGTGCTTCAAAGGAATCAGTCACTTGCGTTGAGTTGCACTTTACACCAGTATTTCCACTAGTTACCTGGTGTTTGCTAGAAAATGATGTGGTAACAATACTTTCTGGTACTTACTTTAAATAATTATACACAGTTGGTAGGCCTACTTGATGGTGCTTGTTTTAGTGAATTCTAAAGAAAGAAAAAATGTATTTCTGTGTTGTTTTCAATTTACCCTATACTTTTGAAGTAAAGTATTCGCAAAGCGTCTTGGAGTAGGAGTGGTGATGTGGAATCAGATTTCTATTTTAGAAATCGTACTGTTTAAGATTATATTGACTGGTGGGACAATGTAATCTTACATCTGGCAATTTGAATAGCCAGATTGCTAAATAGTCAATGAATGGTACCAAAACTATCTCCACTGACTGTATCTTGCACTGACCCTACGCACACTCACTACTTTGACACTCCCACACACGTTCACATACACTACGCACACACACATAACACAAACACACATACATACACATTACACACAGACGCACAGACTCACCCACTTTTACACTCATCATTTGCTGTTGCTACTCTGTTCTTTATTTATCTCTAATTATTATCTATCCTGACGCCTAGGCACTTTATCCTGCCTTCATGTACATACCTACCTCAAATACCTCGCACATTGATCTGGTACTGTTCTGAAGTAAGGAGTGGGATGTACTCTGTGGGGAGCTCGTCACAAAGTCTCAATAGAGTAAATGTAACGGCGTTCCTCCTCCTCTTCATCCGAAGAGGAGGAGCAGGGATTGAACCAAGGCGCAGCGTAGTGAAATGACATGATGAATTTATTGAACACGACGAAAAAACAAACTAAACTTGAATAAACTAACAAAACAAATAAACGATGCAGACAGACCTGAACGACGAACTTACATATAACGTGAAGAACGAAACGAACAGGAACAGACTACATAAAATGAACAGACCGCAAACAGTCCCGTATGGTGCAAACATATACACAGACACAGGAGACAACCACCCACAAACAAACATTGTGAACAGCCTACCTTAATATGACTCTCAATCAGAGGAAACGTCAAACACCTGCCTCTAATTGAGAGCCATACCAGGCAACCCAAAACCAACATAGAAACAGAAAACATAGAAATGCCCACCCAAACTCACGTCCTGACCAACTAACACATAAAACTAACAGAAAACAGGTCAGGAACGTGACAGTAAAGCTGCAAAAGGCTGAGACGGCCTGCCACCCCCTCTGGTCGCCACCTCTGCTGACTATGAGCTTCCAGATCCGTTCATGACTGCGGCTGCCCAACTGCTGGAGGCTTCAAGAAGCACTCAAACAGACTTGATCTAGTTACTTTTGTAGCCTATATTTCTTTTAAAATAATTTCTTGTTTATTTTGTTTAACTTTTACTGCCTCAGAAACCCGGATCCGGGAGCACCCCCACCCCCCACACACTGATTAGCATAGCTAGCATAGCTTCACAAGTAGATAGTAGCATCTAAATATCATAAATCACAAGTCCAAGACACCAGATGAAAGATACAGGTTCTTGTGAATAAAGCCACCATTTCAGATTTTTAAAATGTTTAACAGGGAAGAACACAATATGTAAATCTATTAGCTAACCACGTTAGCAAAGGAGAGGATTTTTCACTCCAACAGTTTTTCCCTGCGTCAGTAGCTATCACTAATTCGACTAAATAAAATATATATAAGCCACTAACCAAGAAACAAATTCATAAGATGACAGTCTGATAACATATATTATTGGTATTGCATAGTTTTTTTTTGAAAATGTGCATTTTTCAGGTATAAATCACAGTTCTACATTGCAGCTGCATTCTGAAAAGGTGCCGACCAGCCAGAATAATTAACAGAGACCAACGTCATATAACTAATTACTCATTTTAAAACATTTCAGAAAAATACACAGCGTACAGATATTGAAAGCCCAACATCTGGTGAATCCAAACAATATTTCAGATTTATAAAATGTTTTATAACGAAAAACAAAATGTCAGCGCTAAATTAGCATAGCTATACCAGGCAGATTCGGCTGGGCGCCCACGGCAAGATCACATGCACAACAGATATGATATAACATCGTAAATTGGGTCTTACTATGGCTGCTCTTTCATCAGAATGTTGATCAAAGTGTCCATTGTCAAGATGAGTTGTTGTTGCGTTCAGAGTCGTTCTTTTCCCACTCCATTTAGCACAGGTACCGGTGGAGTGGCACGTATTTCTCAAACGATACTAAATCTAACAACTGAACACCGCAAAACTCCCTAAAAAAATTCAAATAATCTGATTAAACTATATTGAAAAAAACATACATTACGATGATCTGGTCACATGTATCAAACAAACTTCGACACGGAGATAATAATGGCCGCACAACACAAGAAAAACGTAGCTCAAATTCATCCAATCGAGAACCGGAAGTTGTCGGTCATGCCAAAGATTTTGCTCTCATTTCACGTCAGTCCCAGATAGACAAGAAATTTTTCCTCTGACGTCCTCTAGACACCCAGAGGAAGGCCAGTGAGTTGTGTTTCGGGTCATAGGAGGCATGACCATAATATAGGCAGAGCTTTGAAGCCAGCACAAAACATCTTGATTTTATGTTCTTGGTCATGGAAGGTGCTGTGAAATGACTCTTGAATCACTCAGAGACAAAATTGAAACGGTTTTAGAAACTGGAGATTGTTTTCTTTCCAACGGTATTATTTATATGCATATAGTAAGAGACAATAATTGAATAAGAGGCAGTTTAATCTGTAGAGCAAATTATGCTAATGCGAAAATAGCACCCCCTGTATTCTCAAGAGGTTAACAAGTGCTTTCTGTCTGTAATGAAAACGCATTAAACGTTTAATAAATTATATTATCATGGATTAGAATAAGGGCTCTATTTAATCCATATAGGCGAAGTTCCGCATTACAGCGTGATTGAAATTTTAAAGGCAATGTTAGCGGAGACTGCATTCACGGGAACATTGTATATGTCAGCTCAATCAATTATCTTTACAATTCTATACACAATCTGTAACGCTTCAGCAATACATATTGAATAAAGCCATAAGTATCACTTTAAGTGTAAAAAAAAATCACTCAGTGCTTATATACCACTTACAATAGTTCATAATTTCATCAATTAGTGGCCTTAGTTTGATATTTTGGGAGATTTTTATTTGTAGTTAAACATCACTGCACTAAAACCTTATGAAAGAATGCACAACTAGCATTTTATAAGGTCTCACAAAAAAGTGTTATCCTTAAGTACAGTACGTTGGAATAATGTTAATAGTAGGCTAGTAATCAAATCGTATTTGTCACATGCGCCGAATACAACAGGTGTAGAAATGTTTAGTGACATGTAATCTACAATATTGTAACGATTGTCGTCTGGAGAAGGAGAGGAGGACCAAGGTGCAGCGTGGTAAGTGGTCATATTTTTTATAAAATATGAAAACACTTGACAAACAACAAAAACGACAAACAAACAGTCCTGAAAGGTGAAAACAAAACACTAAACAGGAAACAACCACCCACAAACAAAAGTGGGAAAACAGGCTACCTAAATATGGATCCCAATCAGAGACAACGATAGACAGCTGCCTCTGATTGGGAACCACACCAGGCCAAACACACAGAAACAGAAACCTAGACCTACAACATAGAATACCCAGACATAGAATACCCACCCACATCACACCCTGACCAAACTAAAAATAGAAACATACAAAGCAATCTACGGTCAGGGCGTGACAAATATAGGCTATACAATGCCACACTAGCTAGGTTTCCATTCAATTGGCGGACAGATTTTCATGCGAATATTCTAAAATCTGCATAAATAAAATATGCCCATTTTCCCACCAGAGATGTGTTTCCATCAAATTGACTTGTTGCAGATAAAAGTATGTGCATGATGACGTAGTGCACATAAAAATGACTTTAGCACTTAAATCCCCATGTACCAAATAAAAAATACAAGTTAAATGGGTTTCCATCTAATTTTCACATTCAAGGGAATGTGCCCACTCTTGTATTGGCATGTGCACTCTAGCCAACCGCTTGCAGATACAGTGTGGGTATATGATGAGATTATTATGGTCAAAAGAGCAAGATTATTTTAATTTGTCAAATGGCAGCCAAGCATCAATCATCATGTTACCAGAATAAGACCCTCGATATTTATTGGAAAGGAGCATAAAGCTCACCACCTTGCACTTTCACCACCCTGTGAAGTTCATCATAATTTATTTAATCTGTGGCCTAATAAACTGAATGTTTTCCGGAGTCGTAGTGGGAGGACCACACAACATGTCATCGCGTGACTCCAAGTTTACTTCGATATGATGTTATTATATCGATATTTGCATATAAGAGCGTCTTCACTGCCATTTATTGCATTATTAATTTTACAGACACAAAAAAATCCCACCTTGTCTAGCGTATTTTGTTTTGTCGACATTTGGAAAGTTTATGATAAATTTGCGCTTTCCATCAGGCCTGTCATGACATTTTTTGTCCGGCATGTACTTTACGGGCATAAAAACGTTGGATGAAAACATGGTTATTGTGACAAAATACAGTTTAAATGTTGAACATTTATTTCACACAATTTTATGAATTACGTCTACATTTAACTTAATTACATTTTTGTAATTTGGGTTCCTCAATATTAAATCGATCATATACAGTGGGGAGAACAAGTATTTGATACACTGCCGATTTTGCAGGTTTTCCTACTTACAAAGCATGTAGAGGTCTGTAATTTTTATCATAGGTACACTTCAACTGTGAGAGACGGAATCTAAAACAAAAATCCAGAAAATCACATTGTATGATTTTTAAGTAATTAATTTGCATTTTATTGCATGACATAAGTATTTGATCACCTACCAACCAGTAAGAATTCCGGCTCTCACAGACCTGTTCATACTGGACCGAGTTGTTAGGAACTCGGCCAGGACGCGCACAATCCCTCCATCAGTGCTCAGACCGTCAGCAATAAACTGTGAGAGGCTGGACTGAGGGCTTGTAGGCCTGTTGTAAGGCAGGTCCTCCATCAGCTCACCGGCAACAATGTCGCCCTATAGGCAACAAACCCACCGTCGTTGGACCAGACAGGACTGGCAAAATTTGCTTTTCACTGACGAGTTGCGGTTTGTCTCTCACAGGGGTGAGTGGTCGGATTCGCGTTTATATTGAAGGAATGAGCGTCACACCGAGGCCTGTACTCTGGAGCGGGATCGATTTGGAGGTGGAGGGTCCGTCATGGTCTGGGGCGGTGTGTCACAGCATCATCGGACTGAGCTTGTTGTCATTGCAGGAAATCTCAACACTGTGCGTGTTACAGGAAGACATCATCCTCCCTCATGTGGTAGCCCTTCCTGCAGGCTCATCCTGACATGGACCCTCCAGCATGACAATGCCACCAGCCATACTGCTCGTTCTGTGCGTGATTTCCTGCAAGACAGGAATGTCAGTGTTCTGCCATGGCCAGCGAAGA
>NC_036853.1:42641578-42714695 GCF_002910315.2 Salvelinus sp. IW2-2015 | reverse complement strand
TACAGTTTTCTTTAAGAAGCCCTCCTGTTTCTCCTCATCAATTACCTGTATAACATGCACCTGTTTGAACTCCGTTACCTGTATAAAAGACACCTTCCACACACTCAATCAAACAGACTCCAACCTCTCCACAAATGGCCAAAGACCAGAGACTGTGTAAGGACATCAGGGATAAATTGTAGACCTGTTACAAGGCTGGGATGGGCTACAGGACAATAGCCAAGCAGCTTTGTGAGAGGCAACAACTGTTGGCACAATTATTAGAAAATGGATAGAAGTTCAAGATGACGGTCAATCACCCTCGGTCTGGGCTCCATGCAAGATCTCACCTCGTGGGGCACTCAATGATCATGAGGATGTGAGGGATCAGCCCAAACTACACGGAAGGACCTGTCAATGACCTGAAGAGAGCTGGGACCACAGTCTCAAAGAAAACCAATTAGTAACACACCTACGCCGTCATGGTTAAAAAATCCTGCAGCGCACGCAAGGTCCATCTTCTCAACAACACAACAACGGAGGAAGCCCGGATCTCAATCCCATTGAGCACGTCTGGGACCTGTTGGATCGGAGGGTGAGGGCTAGGGCCATTCCCCCCAGAAATGTCCGGGAACTTGCATGTGCCTTGGTGGAAGAGTGGGGTAACATCTCACAGCAAGAACTGGCAAATCTATTGCAGTCCACGAGGAGGAGATCCACTGTAGTACTTAATGCAGCTGGTGGCCACACCAGATACTGACTGTTACTTTTGATTTTGACCCCGCCCCCTTTGTTCAGAGACACATTATTCAATTTCTGTTAGTCACATGTCTGTGGAAATTGTTCAGTTTATGTCTTAGATGTTGAATCTTGTTATGTTCATACAAATATTTACACATGTTAAAAGTTTGCACAAGTTTGCTGAAAATAAACGCAGTTGACAGTGAGAGGATGTTTCTTTTTTTGCTGAGTTTAGCATGAATAAATTAACCAAAATAACTTTTTAAGAAAATATGTAAATCATTATTTTAATATGTTGGTAACCCGTTGTATAAAAATTATAATACTTTGTCTCAGGCCTGACAACACCCATGCCAATATATCCTCCAAACACCGGCATCGATGGCATATTCACTTAAATAACAGCATGCTAGTACAATGTTATTGTTGTGGCATAATCCACTACAGCAGTGGATCTCAACCTTTTTCGGTTACTGTACCATCAACTTAATTTTGCTCTGCCTGGAGTACCCTAGAAATACCCCCTCATGTGCATTTTACCAGTAGGCCTATGGTCTCATGAGTCTTCTCAAGTACCCCCTGTAGATAGGCCAAGTACCCCCAGGGGTCCTAGTACCCCTGGTTGGGAACCACTGTACTACAGCACGCACAATGCTCTGTGTAACATATCTGGTTTTATCTTCATAAAGACGTCCCTAAAGATAACATAATGGTGTCCTGTCTCTTTATCAATACAATTACTTGAGTCAATACAATTAAATAATTAACCATGTCCAAGCCAGAACAGCCCATAGGATAGGAGCCTGTCTCATGTTTCTGTAGTGTGAGGTAGCTTGATGTAAGTACATCTGGACAGAACACCAGTATATCACTAGGCCTTACCCCAAATCCATCTCCTTAATGTCAAGTGCCAACCATTTTCTTTTTTTGCTATGACTCACCGGGGATTGAACCCCAAACCTTCCAATGTCAGGGAAGACACTCTAATCACAAGGCCACTGAATTATCCTCTGAATACAATTTCTTGAGTAATTAGTATCACACAGGTATAATAGTTAATGTGAGTGTTTAATTCACTGAACCGTTGTTGCAAAAGTGGATGTGGTCAAAATATTGTGTGTGAGGTTTGCCAAGAAAACAAAAACAAATTCAAGCCTTTTCAAATTGACCCTTACCCTGATTAAGTTTTATTACGTGTCCTGACCACAATCCTTTGTTGTTTTTCTACACAGGAGTGCTTCTTGAGGAGCCTGTCCAGTGATAAGTAGATATTTTATGGTAATCTTCTCACACCCTTCTTCGCACCCAGTCCACCAAATTCCACCTGAACCCACAATGTTTCCAAGCCCAACCACCTGCCACCATCACCGCCCCATCCAACTCTATCCTGCCGGTGGTCATTGTAGCATGTCTGTATCTGTAAAACTATGCCTACCACTTGTTTGTAAGGTAGCTAATTGCTTTGTAAGACTGCTTTCGGATGTGTATTTAGATTACAGACCATCCCTTTTGTTCAAACGCAATTGGATTCAGGCACTGCAATATTGTGATTCAAAAGGAAATAATGACTGTTTTCCTATTAAGTTTCAACATTTTAGACACTTATTGGGTCCACAAAACATTGAATTCAGCATGTTTCCCTTCCTGTTGAAGCAAACATCTCTTTTGAATTCCAAACAAGATATGTTTTGTTCTCACAATTATTGTTGAAAAAATATATTGCAGCATACAGTATCATTCATCAAACAGTAGCATTCAATGTACAAGTTGCTATGATTCATGGGAGAATAAGTAAAACATTTCAATTTAAATGGAAGGCCCATAAAAGTCACACACGTGTTGGCGTGCGCGGGTGTGACTGTTCCAACAAAAATATTTAATCAGTAGACATAATCAGTAAGACAGTAGACATCAGTAGACCCTATTACACCATACATTGGAAAATATTGCATTTGCACGTGGGGTCAATTCCAATTTAATGCATCATAAAAATTCAAAATCCAATCCAGGGAAGGATTTTTAATAAGGGATTTTTTTATTCTCTGAACTGACACGTTTCCTTTTTCTCTTGGCTGTTAGGTGACCTGTAGAAGTAGAAAAACGTTTTATTTCTCTCTCTGAACTAGCTGCACCCATTGTTTCCTAATTTTGCAGGTAATGGCCACACAGTTATTGCGATTGTGTGATTTGATGTGCTTTAATATGACAGTCGTATTGGCACTCTCTTTATATGCAAATAATATGAGGATAGACTTAAGAGAAACACACTAAGTGTGTTGCCGAGAAAAGCTGGAGCCCTGGAAACCTGCCACATATTTTAGTGGTTTTCAGAGTCAGAGGTTGGCAAATAGTGTATTTGGGGCAAACATTTCCCAAGTAGCTTTAGGCTTTAGGGAGCAGCTATAGTTGAGACATTTTAGGGGATTAACCTTCCTCTATAGGTTTTGGCAACTTTTACACTCATGTGTAAGAGGACAATGATATGGTGCCTGTGTGTGTATGCACTGTAGGTGTTTAGTACTTGTGAGGAGTATTTATGCATTTATGTGAACAGACAACAAGCTGGCGTGCTACTTCAGCCCATAAAAAGAGGGCAAGAAGTAGAGTACAGAGAGCTCAGATAAATTAGAAATGCATCAGTCAATCATTCATTCATAACATGAGTATTTTTTATTTAAGTTTTCACAATGTTGGTGGGTGGTTGCTTACTTGTAAAACAGAAACGGGAAAGGAATTGTCTTTCCTTTGATCCTTTTCTTAAATGGCAATTATTTAAAAAATAATGGATACTGCCAATTCATGCCCGTTCTGAATACTTTTAGAATAATTCTGGAATGGCAATTGGAAATAATGCTTATATTCATATTCAGTCAGGACCAGGGTCGGGTTGAATTCAAATTTCAATTCAGTCATTCAGGTTATGATTTGAAATCAAAATTAAAAACACTAATCTTGTTCATTTCCCATTTTGAAACAATTATGCATGTGCACAATAGACGCTAATGCTTAGTACATATGGTGCTTTCTTCATTTTTGAAATATGCATACTGTAGGTTTCTGTTTTTCTTGTTTTAACAAATTTGAACATACATACAAGGTATTTGGAGCTGCTGGTCAGAGCTATGAAACCCTGAATTGTGTAAAAAAAAATATTTGAGTTTTCTGTCTGTGACAAACATACTGTATAAAAAAATGATCCTGTGCGTTGATTCCACTGTAGAATAAGTATAGTCACAGTACAACCCACTGGCCCATGGATCTATAAAACATGAAATAAAATGCTCACCTGTTACAAAAGGGTGTATTAAATTGACTTATGGTATTTCACCTTCATCATGCAAAACATTTGGATTCAAACGTCAAACATGATTACCTTTCAAAATGTCAAACCAGAGAAGACAATGTATTGAAAACATTTTGTGGACATAATTCATTTCTTGTGTTGTTGGTTTGATGAAATGGTTCATATACTGTGGTATTGTAAACTGAATTTCCTTCTTAAGGGTGTGTAATTGCTGTTGGGCACGTTTGGGCACTTGGCAGGCCAGCTCAATATGTTTGTTCACCAACCAATAGCAGTACATACTATAACAGTTGAAAAATTGGTTGATGATGTTTCTTGTCCTTCAAAAGGATAATTCGATTACAACATTAACCTGATGAATTGTTGAATACTAGAAGTATTCTAATTTGAATTCTGACACAAAGTAGCACATTTTCTGGAACAGTACATTTCACAATACTTACAGATGCCTTCAGAAAGTATTGACCGTTTCCAACATTTTTGTTGTGTTACAGCCTGCATTTAAAGATTGGTTAAATTGAGGTTTTTGTGTCACACACAATATTAGTGTATGTCAAAGTGGAATAATGTTTTTAGAAATGTTTACTATGTTTTTTTTTCAATTGCATGGCTCACTCTGTGTGCAAATAAACAGTGTTTGAAACATGATTTTTTGAAATGACTACATCCTCTCTGTACACCAGCACATACAATTATCTGTAAGGTCCCTCAGTCGAGCAGGTGAATTAGAAACAACAGACCATGAGTTTTTCCAATGCCTCGCAAAGGGCACCTATTGGAGATCGGTAAAAAAAAATCCTGTTATGATTGTTTGTAATTGTTAAGGACTGGGAGATTTTCAGATAAAAAAGAAACGGAAACTGAGCTAAGCAGAGGTTCAGTCTGCTTCCCACCAGACACTGGCAATGACAATAACCTAAAAACATAAAGCCAAATCTACACTGGAGTTGCTTACCAAGAAGACAGTGAATGTTCCTGACTGGCCGAGTTACAGTTTTGACTTAAATCTACTCAAACATCTATGGCAGACCTCAAAATGGTTGTCTAGCAATGATTAAACAACCAATTTGGACAAGAGCTTGAATACTTAAAAAAAAAGAATAATGGGAAAATGTTGCACAATCCAGGTGTGGAAACTCTTAGAGACTTACCATAGAAAGACTGACAGCTGTTAATGCTGTCAAAAAGTGCTTCTACAAAGTATTGACTCAGGGTGTGAACTACTTATGTAAATTAGATATTTCTGTATTTCATTTTCAATAAATTAGCAAACATTTTCATAAACCATGTTTTCACTTTGTCATTAAGTGGGTACCGTGTGTAATATGGGTGAAAAAAATATATTTAATCAATTTTGATTTAAATATTAACACAGGAAAGGGTGGAATAAGTCAAGGGTTATAAATACTTTATGAAGGCACTGTGTAAATATGTGTATTTCATTTGGTAATGTTAGATTTTCTAGTCTAGCTGACTACAACAGAAATATGTCATTACACTTGTCATTACCTTTATGTCTCTTCATTGTATGTCCATTTCTGAAAAATGACATTACATTTTAGCTCAACTTAGCTGATGTTAGCATTTCCATAACTTACTGAGTTATAATTTGTCATTAACATTGAACAGTCATGATTTGACATGATATATGTTAAGCTTAGTCAAAGTGATAACATAATTTAGTAAAGAACTACCCAAACACACTGTAGCATAAATTATGAGTCATTGAATAAGAAATCTCAGTTTACAGCTTCACCTAAGCACAACATCCCTCCCAAAGCCCATAAATCTACTAGCTTTCATGTTCCCTGATGCCCAATGAAAGAAATATTCTGTGTAAATGCTTGCTTTTTGAAAGATGTTGAAAAGAAGGAAAGATTGATGGGGAAGTAATGTTGAGATGGGAGAAATGTACGTGAACGAATGCATGAGAAAGAATGGCGCTATTATGATTGAGTGGCTACATTAGCCTTGGTGTCTGCAAGACAGTCATACAAAAGGGACATTATGTATGTGTTGTGAAAGTATTATGCTTTACGTACTTAAGATGGCGGCCTAAGAAGGAGCACGAGACCGGGAGGTCAATGCAGAGTTTGTTTGTTAGATGAAGCAGTGCCATGTTTGCACTTGCAAGGTGACGGTGATGAAATATGACAAGTAGACTGAGGTGAAAAGAACACACTGTAGGCCCAAAAGCCTATAAGTGTTTGGAATAAATCAAATTGCAAGCTAATTAACATTGTCTGTTGCGTATGTTGCTCATCATGGTTGTCTTGCTTGTGTCCATTTTCTTTGCTAAGGTACTTCCATAACATATTGACAGTGATCAAATCGTTGGGAATCACAGCTATCTTTAAACACACTAAGTGGTGTCCCAACCAGTGTTTTTCTGGTCAATTTGTATAATTTCTGTTGCTGGTAATATGATGTCCCCCCAACCCTTTCCAGCAACTTACTGCTCTACTGAATCTGCTCCTGAAATAAGGTATCCCGAGAAAAACAAGAGGAGCAAATTGATTTACTTGGAGAGACACATAAAAGTGTTGGCGTCTGCCGAAGGGTGCAAGGTTAACTTTCTGATGGCCCTGAAACCTCACCCGGCCCGGGCTTAAGTTCAACCTGACAGTTTGCTGGTGTGTTTACATCGTTGCCATGGAGGCAGTGAGACTGGCAGACAACCCCTTGCTCCCACCTGCTCTCTGTACTTCCTAAAGAATCTCCTATAAGGCCCTGTTGTTGTGCTTGGAATCCAACCGGGGGCTCTGATGTCACAACTGCGACACAAGGCCAGACACGATTTATTGCCTCACCCGGGTCAGCAAACGGGTGCACTACTCATTCAGTGCTCCTTCACACACTCACATGTCATGCTGAATTCCAAATCAACCCCTGGCCCTTAATCTCTAGCCACTCCGTAGATCTGACAGGATTGGATAGGTGGAGGTGATATGGCGACATTTCCACCCAGCCAATCATAAGACAAGATGAAGCGATTTCCATGATGCTTACTGTATATCTCAGATTGACAAGACCGCCTGCTGTTGGAGTTAGGGGTCAATTTGGGATTCAGAATCAATGCTCTCCCCTGGTTGACATACTTTGCTTATGCTACATGCCATCAACACAAAGTGTCAAAAACATAACAGGACTTGGTTTCCCACTTTTGATGTTTTTTTTAATACTATAAATCATTACTAAAGTGCAACGTTAATAGGCTTGTGAAATAATTTTTAACCATATCCTGTGAACATACATTGCCTTCAGAAAGTATTCCTACCTATTGACTTATTCCAAATTTTTCTGTGTTAAAGCCTGAATTTCTCCCATTCTTCCTTGCAGATTTTCTCAAGGAATCAGGTCTGGCCTTTGGCTGGGCCACTCAAGGACTTTCACATTCTTGTTCTGAAGCCATTCCAGCATTGCTTTGGCTGTATACTTGAGGTCATTGTCCCGTTGGAATGACATAGCGCTTTGCATTCAGGCCACAGCGTAGTATTTGTCTCATCAGACTACAGAATCTTTTGCCTTATGCTCGGAGTCTTTCATATGCCTTTTTGCAAACTGTTGTCATGTGCCTTTTTCACAGGAGTGGCTTCCGTCTGGCCACTCCCCCATAAAGTCCAGATTGGTGAAGTGCTGCAGAGACTGTTGTTTTTCTGGCAGGTTCTCCCTTCTCTGCCAAAGCACTCTCTAGTTCTGTAAGAGTTGTCATTGGGTTCTTGGTCACCTCCCTGACCAAGGTCCTTCTTGTCCGGTTGCTCAGTTTGGTCGGACGGCCAGCTCTAGGCAAAGTCTGGGTAGTTCCATATTTTTTCAATTTCCCAATGATGGAGACCACTGTGCTTTTGGAAACTCTATACATGGTTTTATACCCCAGATATATGCCTCATCACAATTCTATCATCTTGTAGATCTACAGACAGTTCCCTGGAGTTCATGGTATAGTTTCTGGTGGGCTCCAATCAAGTTGTAGTGACATCTCAAGGATGATCAAAGGAAATTGGAGCTCAATTTGAAGTGTCATAGCAAAGGGGCATAAATACTTATGTAAATTTGATAATTTATATTTAATTTTCAATACATTTGCAAAAATGTTTTAAAACAGGTTTTCACTTTGTCATTATGGGGTATTGTGTGTAGATGGGTGAGAGAAAAAATATTTAATCCATTCTTAATTCTGTCTGTAACACAACAAAATGTGGAATAAATCAAGGGTTATGAATACTTTCTGAAGGCACTATCTGTAAATATGTCACGTCCTGACCATAGAGAGCATTTATTTTCTATGGTAGAGTAGGTCAGGGCATGACTAGGGGTTGTTCTAGTTTATATTTTCTATGTGGGGGTCTAGGTTTACTTTTCTATGTTGGTGATTTGTATGATTCCCAATTAGAGCCAGCTGGTTATCGTTGTCTCTAATTGGGGATCATACTTAAGTATCATTTTTTCCACCTGTGGGTTATGGGATATTGTTTCTGTGTAGTTGCCTGTTAGCACTGCATTGCCGCCACGGTTCGTTTATTCTTTTGTCTTTTCTAAAGTTTCACTTCTTTAATAAATTATGTGGAACTCAAAGTACGCTGCGTCTTGGTCCACTCCTTATAACGATCGTGACAGAATATCCAATCAACAAAGGACCAACCAGCGTGCCCGGGAGGAGATGGCATCTTGGTCTTTGGAGGAGATCAGGGAGAGAGCATCCTGGACTTGGGATGAAATAATGTCAGGAGACAACAGCCTGCCATGGATGCAGGCGGAAGCAGCGAAGGAGGGATAGCGACAAAGTCGGGGAGGAAGGGCACAGAAACCCCAATATTTTTTTTGGGGGGGGGGCACATGGAGCAGTTGGCGGAGCTAAGGAGTGAACCAGAGCCAGTCTGGGAGAAGAGGGAGAATTTGGAGGAGAGAGAAATGGGAGAGTTGTTGAGTTGGTGGAGGATGCACGGATTTTGCCCTAAGGAACGTGTTGTCAGTTTGGTGCCACCTGAGTCAGCTCCCCGTACTCGTCCTGAGAAGTGTGTTAAAGTTCCGGAACAATTGATGCCGGCTATACGCACCAGGTCTCCAGTGCACCTTCACAACCCAGTACGTCCTGTGCCTGCTCCTCGCACTCTCCCTCAAGTGCGTGTCCCCAGTCCGGTACGTCCTGTGCCTGCTCCTCGCACTCTCCCTCAAGTGAGCTTTCCCAGTCAGGTGCGTCCTGTTCCTGCTCCTCGCACTTTCCCTGAAGTGCGTGTGCCCAGTCCAGTACGTCCTGTGCCTCCTCCCTGCACTCACCCTGAAGTGCGTGTCACTAGTCCGGTGCCACCTGTACCGGCCCCACGCATCAGGCCTCCAGTGCGCCTCCAAAGTCCAGTACGTCCTGTGCCTGCTCCTCGCGCTCGCTCTGAGGTGCGTGTCACCAGCCCGGTACCACCAGTGCCGGACCCACGCACAGGGCTTCCTGCGATGATCCCCAGTCCAGAGCTTCCGGCGACAGTTCCCGGTCCGGAGCTTCCGGCGACAGTTCCCGGTCCGGAGCTTCCGGCGACAGTTCCCGGTCCGGAGCTTCCGGCGACAGTTCCCGGTCCGGAACCTCCTGCGACGGTCAACGGTCCGGAACGTCCTGCGGCGGTCAACGGTCCGGAACCTCCTGCGGCGGTCAACGGTCCGGAACCTCCTGCGGCGGTCAACGGTCCGGAACCTCCTGCGACGGTCAACGGTCCGGAACCTACTGCGACGGTCAACGGTCCGGAACCTCCTGCGACGGACAACGGTTCCTGGAACTCCTTGCGAAGGTCACGGTCCGGAACTCCTGCGACGGTCAACGGTCCGGAACCTCCTGCGACGGTCAACGGTCCGGAACCTCCTGCGACGGTCAACGGTCCGGAACCTCAAGCTCCATGGCTGGAGCCTTCCCCTGCGCCGATGCCCAGTCTAAGCACGGCGTCCAGTCCAGCTCCAAGGCCAGAGTCTTCTTTCTTTCTTCTTTCTATATGGGGTTCTACGTTTATTTTTCTATGTTGGTGATTTGTATGATTCCCAATTAGAGGCAGCTGGTTTTCGTTGTCTCTAATTGGGGATCATACTTAAGTATAATTTTTTCCACCTGCGGGTTATGGGATATTGTTTCTGTGTAGTTGCCTGTTAGCACTGCATTGTCGTCACAGTTTGTTTATTCTTTATTGTTTTGTCTTTTCTAAAGTTTCACTTCTTCAATAAATTATGTGGAACTCAAAGTACGCTGCGCCTTGGTCCATGTCTGCAAACGATCATGACAAAATATCCCTTATGTACTGTACTTCTTCCCATAACTTTCTACTATGATTGATATGCGTTAAAATTGTCAACCTGAACAAGCCACACAGAAAATCTATTATCTAAAAGACATGTCAGGTAAGCCAGTGTTCTGATAGCTTAACCAAGTAGGCACAATGGCCATGTGCAGGTCAGTAATGTTAGTGGGAAAGGTCAAAAGACAACCAGAATGGAAATAGTTTTTCAAATCTTTATTGAAAATAATCGTACACATACATGATAGTGTAATGCCAGAAAAGCACTGCATACTGTATGTACAATTTCTTATACACTTATAAGCCAATGGGGCATAGGGGTTCCAGTGCACTCTTTGTTGTTGGTCAAGTACAAACCTAACAAACTGATCTCAAACTATGGTACAAAAAAATATCAAAGGTTTAATGTAATAATTATAATATTAAGTCACATTTCTTAGGAATACAGGACCAAATTATGTAAATGGGCCCAATAACAAATGTAAATAAATTCATCATACATTTTCCTATTGATATACATGTTTAACATCCAGAAGTTAAAATCATAGAAATGAATTCAATAAATTAACCCTGCATTATCTGGTCTCATGTAACAGCTCCTTCAAGCTTGTTACAGAGTGAATCAAGTAATGTATACATTATTTTACATTGTTACGCAATGACTTTAGTGTAATTCAATCTTTGTAGCCTTGGAAACCACATCCATGTATTCAATTAAACAAACAAACTAGAAACTGGGTACTGTGAGCATTTATGTAAATTACAGTAAATTCAACTATAGCATCAACTCACCCAAAGCTATGTACCATATTTACATAGGTGAATATGGTGTATCACTTAGCTATATTGGGTATATACCACATAATGTATATGATATTCATCTACCCATATAAATAGATATGCAAACAAATTCATAGTCACCAGAGAAATTCCTGATTTGAAATAAAAACATTGAATTAAGAATGTAAACATGTTTATGTTGTAAAAAATAATAATAAAAAACTCAATTTCATGTTTTTTGCCTGTGGTGTGATACAGTAGGTGTTCCTGGATAGCTTTAAAAAAGCTTTAAAAAAATTATAATAAATAACTCTCCAGACAGAATTTCAAGTAGGACTCATTAAAAGAATAACCTTATTCCACTATTGTCACACTGTAAATAACGCATTGTGTTGTGGGATCGAAAGGGAGATAAATAGTAGTAAACAGCTAGCAAGTTAGCCTCTAGTTAGCAATTTTTCAGTAAACTGAACTCTGACGTAAGCGATGAAAAAATGTGCCCATTTTCCAATCAGATCAACAAAAAAGGCACACATTTTACAATGGTCATATCTTAGCTAGCTAGCATCCATTTATCCGCCTCATACAACACGCTGTTTACACTGTGACGTAATAACAAAAATAGGGTTGTTGCCCATAACTCTCTACACTCTGCGAAAGATCGTCCATCTCCTTACCGATGGATTGGCCCGGAGAAGACTACCAGTCTGAGTCAAACACCCTCTTGCACATGTTGGAGTTCTCCTGGTGGAGAGGGAACTCTGAGCCAGGCAACAGCTGCTTGTGGCCCCTGCGCGACACGTAGCTCTTCCCCGATGGCAGGCTCTCGTATTTTGTTAGGAACTCACTGCAATAAGGGACAATGTCAATTGAGCGGAATTATAATTATAATGAGCCATTAACTCGTTCATAATTCACTGAAAATACAATATAGAATTCACTAGGCTGCAATTGGTCTTAGCCCTTGCCTACCTGAAGGGGAAGGTGGTCTTGTCCATCTGCATGCACACCAGGAAAGGGTACTCCGAGAACTGGACTGTGGTGATAAAGTCTAGAGACGCCTCTGTCTCAAAGCTCACCTCCATCCCAGTGCGCACAAAGTCCATGTCCACGGTCACATTCCCAGTCACCACCATGGCTCCCCTAAAAATAGACACAATTACAAAAACTCATGGGTGGATGAGAATAAATTCTTCATTTTCTCAAATTAAGATTCAATTGCATTTTGCAAGACTTTGACCAGTAAAATGCCTTTCAACTCAACATAAAATGAACAGGTGGTGACTGATGGTGGACAGAGGTGTGACAAAATCTCTTACAAATTTGAGAATGTCTGAATATGAAACCGCTATTGTCATATTAGTCTGCTTAAAATTTCTAATCAAAATGGCCACTGCCAAGCCATCCGAAGAACCTGTATGTCTGTCTGTCTGTCTGTGGAAGCATGCCTTGGCAAAGATGTTTGTTCTGCTCCTATAGATAGCCTGCTGGTCTATTATCAGAGGAGAGGAGGTACATTACGACTGCCCCTGATCCATACACCTGCCTCTGCCATTCCCCTCGTTGACTTTGAGCCAACACAGAATGCCACCAAAAATGCCATTGCAAAACAAAGACCAAGAAAGCAGCAGAAGTCTATCTACAGTATCTGGAACAGTGTTCCAAGTACAGGAAGTCATGAATCGAGCAAATTTCATTTCTTCAACTAGTATATTTGAAGGAACAATCCCAATGGCACTAAGATCAGACCAACCAAATCAGATCTTGGGTAACATAATTTTGACTAGACAAAACAACTTGACATTGTTGAGACGAGACCATTAGGCTCAAATAGGTGATTCAAGCACTGGAATGAAATGCCTCATGGTAGGATTGCTGATCTAGGATCAGTTTTGCCTTTTTGAATAAGATTACAACATGGACAGGGGAGACCTGATCCTAGTCTGAGACGCTTTGGGGGGAATTCCGACCAGAGTTAAGCGTGTGTAAATGGAACGTAATTCCCTTTTATGCACTTTCCTCTCTATGCGTGTTCCAACCTTTAAATGAGGATTAGCATTAGAATAGCATGCTATTCACCCGTTATTCGTTTGGGGTTTAGATCAAAGAAATGGTGTGGCGGAGGTGTGTCTACACTGTATTCTGACCTTTACTCCCTCATAATTCCACCACCTTTATGCGCGATGAAATGATGAATAAGGTTGAGGAATCTGTCAGTTCCATGTGGAACATGTACTTTATTTTTTCAGAAAGAATTAACACCATTGTCCATGCACTGTAATTTTCAAAAATTGTTAAGAGCTATTGATAAGAGCTAGGTAAATGAGTAAACCATTTGGATAAGTGGATTGTAAACATAAATGACAATTGTTTTAGATATATTTTACCTTATGAACGCTGGAAACAAATGCAAAACCAGTCATATGGCAGCAAACTGAAGCATATCAACATATCACCTTTTCCACAGTGAAGTTGATGAAATGCTGGCCTTAAACTTAGGATGAAATTTGGAGACCCAGCTATAGGCTTCTGTAGCCATGCGCAAATGACAGTATAGTGCCAAACCTACTGAGTTGATTTATGATTTCAAGAATGTTTAAATTATAATATACCTTTCACTGTATTTTTTACAATTTGTATTGTGTAAAATATTAGCCACTTTCGGTAGCCACCATCAGTTATACCTACATACATTTATAACGGCCACTGACTTTAGTGTTAGTTTTCTTACATTTTGTATCATTCCATTACATCGTTAGTTTACCCATCTTTCCTGTGTCTCATTAGCGTGGCTGTTCCTGAGGATCGCTAGCAATAGTGGATCATATTAAGCTAACATATTACAAGTTGGGCAATAATTTGGGAACTGAAGCCTATTTGAATCATTCTGGAACGCAGACCAGCAGTTAAAATCTGTAGCCTGGCTCACGATGACTGGACCGTCTTCATCACAGTTCCATGATTAGTGAGGATTATTAGGGTCGATTTTTACGACTACTGTTCAACCCCAATTGTACACTTTTCTAACCTTCCAAAATTTCTGGGATTTAACAATTGAATATGCCAACTTTCAGGATGAATCAAACCACTGTTTTTGATTCACCAATATATTTTGTGCGTAAAAGACTCTCCAAAACATTTTTTTTGTATTATTCATAAATACTTTCCTAACCCTAAGTGATATACAAGATCAGAGTATTTCTTTCATCTAACAATTGGTGCTGAAAAGGAGACGAATATGCATGTACACTGCTCAAAAAAATAAAGGGAACACTTAAACAACACAATGTAACTCCAAGTCAATCACACTTCTATGAAATCAAACTGTCCACTTAGGAAGCAACACTGATTGACAATAAATTTCACATGCTGTTGTGCAAATGGAATAGACAAAAGGTGGAAATTATAGGCAATTAGCAAGACACCCCCAAAAAAGGAGTGAATTCTGCAGGTGGTGACCACAGACAAACTTCTCAGTTCCTATGCTTCCTGGCTGATGTTTTGGTCACTTTGAAATGCTGCGGTGCTCTCACTCTAGTGGTAGCATGAGACGGAGTCTACAACCCACACAAGTGGCTCAGGTAGTGCAGTTTCATCCAGGATGGCACATCAATGCGAGCTGTGGCAAAAAGGTTTGCTGTGTCTGTCAGCGTAGTGTCCAGAGCATGGAGCGCTACAGGAGAGACAGGCCAGTACATCAGGAGACGTGGTTAGCCCATAGCGAGGGCAAACAACCCAGCAGCAGGACCGACTACCCGCCTTTGTGCCAGGAGGTGGCACTGCCAGAGCCCTGCCAAAAATGACTCCAGCAGGCAAACAAATGTCATGTGTCTGCTCAACGGTCAGAAACAGACTCCGATGAGGTGGTATGAGGCCCGACGTCCCACAGGTGGGGTTGTGCTTACAGCCCAGAACCGTGGCAGACGTTTGGCATTTGCCAGAGGAACACCAAGATTGGCAATTCGCCGCTGGCGCCCTGTGCTCTTCACAGATGAAGCAGGTTCACACTGAGCACATGAGCACATGTGACAGACGTGACAGAGTCTGGAGACGCCGTGGAGAACGTTCTGCTGCCTGCAACATCCTCCAGCAGACCGGTTTGGCGGTGGGTCAGTCATGGTGTGGGTTGCATTTCTTGTGGGGCACAGCCCTCCATGTGCTCGCCAGAGGTAGCCTGACTCCATTAGGTACCGAGATGAGATCCTCAGACCCCTTGTGAGACCATATGCTGACACATGCACATTTGGCCTGCTGGAGGTCATTTTTGCAGGGCTCTGGCAGTGCACCTCCTGGCACAAAGGCGGAGGTAGCGGTCCTGCTGCTGGGTTGTTGCCCTCCTACGCCTCCTCCACGTCTCCTGATGTAGTGGCCTGTCTCCTGGTTAGCGCCTCCATGCTCTGGACACTACGCTGACAGACACAGCAAACCTTTTTGCCACAGCTCGCATTATGTGCCATCCTGGATGAACTGCACTACCTGAGCCACTTGTGTGGTTGTAGACTCCGTCTCATGCTACCACTAGAGTGAGAGCACCGCCAGCATTCAAAAGTGACCAAAACATCAGCCAGGAAGCATAGGAACTGAGAAGTTGTCTGTGGTCACCACCTGCAGAATCATTCCTTTTTTGGGGGTGTCTTGCTAATTGCCTATAATTTCCACCTTTTGTCTATTCCATTTGCACAACAGCATGTGAAATTTATTGTCAATCAGTGTTGCTTCCTAAGTGGACAGTTTGATTTCATAGAAGTGTGATTGACTTGGAGTTACATTGTGTTGTTTAAGTGTTCCCTTTATTTTTTTGAGCAGTGTATTTACATGGTTTTCTTTCATTGATCCCTAATACTCTGAACCGATCTCGCCATACATTCTACTGAGTCTGTCGAGAAAATTCTAATTAAAAAGGTACACCAAATTTAAAGGGATGGCTTTAGATAAATGTACTGAAAACCCTATTGAATGAAAACTCCAAGAGAAAATCTGTTGGCCAGCGGGAGTGTTTTTAGCGGTTGAATTCAAATTGATTCAGCACACAAAAGGGAACCAAGCCTACAAAGCCTGTTACACACCAGGTAAGTCTGAATACCAACTTCTGAGAAGTGCGTAGGAAAGGCGTGCGAAGGAAAAGGTGTACATTTACTAAAATCAGGCCCTTTATGAATATGGTCCCTGATTACTGTAAAGCCTTGGAACTGTAAAGCACCCATCTAGATTCTAACAATTCCATCTCCATTTTATCACTGGATGATGTCACATATTTATCTACTTGATCAGTTAGGGTAAGTGATGAGCTCTACAGCAGAGTCTCAACACTCAATCGCTGGTTGAAAACTGTTTTTTGCCCCTCCCAAAAGATAGAATTTGTAGATAATTGGCTCTCTTTCTGGGTCTCACCCACAAACAGGACCAAGCCTGGCCTGCCGAGGACTGACAAACTCCATCCTAGCTGGAGGGGTGCTCTCATCTTATCTATGAACATAGACAGGGCTCTAACTCCTCTAGCTCCACAATGAGATAGGGTGCAGGCCAGGCAGCAGGCTGTTAGCCACCCTGCCAGCTTAGCGGAGTCTGCCATAAGCACAGTCAGTGTAGTCAACTCAGCTGTCCCCATTGAGACCGTGTCTGTGCCTCGATCTAGGTTGGGCAAAACTAAACATGGAGGTGTTCGCCTCAGCAATCTCACTGAAATAAAGACCTCCATTCCTGTCATTATTGAAAGAGATTGTGATATCTCACATCTCAAAATAGGGCTACTTAATGTTAGATCCCTAATTTCCAAGGCATTTATAGTCAATGACCTAATCACTGATCATAATCTTGATGTGATTGCCCTGACTGAAACATGGCTTAAGCATGATGAATTTACTGTGTTAAATGAGGCCTCACCTCCTGGTTACACTAGTGACCATATCCCCCGCGCATGCCGAAAAGGCAGAGGTGTTGCTGACATTTACGATAGCAAATTTCATGGGAAAGTCCACAGACCCACTCCAAAAGGCTTTCGGAGCCATCATCGACTCAGTGGGTTTTGTCCAACATGTCTCCGGACCTACTCACTGCCACAGATTCTGATCATTAGAAAGCAAATTACAGACTCCTCTTTAAATCTGCGTATTTCTCCAAAGCTTAGTTGTCCTGAGTCTGCAAAACAATGCCAGGACCTAAGATCAAGGGAGACACTCAAGATTTTTAATCCTATATCTCTTGACACATTGATGAAAATAGTCTTGGCCTCTAAACCTTCAAGCTGCATACTGGACCCTATTCCAACTAAACTACTGAAAGAGCTGCTTCCTGTGCTTGGCCTTCTCCTATGTTGAACATAATAAACGCTTCCCTATCCACCGGATGTGTACCAGACTCACTAAAAGTGGCAGTAATAAAGCCTCTCTTGAAAAAGCCAAACCTTGACCCAGAAAATATAAAAACTATCGGCCTATAATCGAACATCCCAATCCTCTCAATTTTTTGGGAAAAAGCTGTTGCGCAGCAACTCACTGCTTTCCCGAAGACAATCAATGTATACGAAACGCTTTAGTCTGGTTTTAGACCCCATTATAGCACTGAGATTGCACTCATGAAGGTGGTAAATTACCTTTTAATGGCGTCAGACCAAGGCTCTGCATCTGTCCTCATGCTCCTAGACCTTAGCGCTGCTTTTGATACCATCGATCACCACATTCTTTTGGAGGGATTCTAAACGCAAATATGTCTACACGGACAAGTTCTGACCTGGTTTAGATCTTATCTGTCGAAAGATATCAGTTTGTCTCTGTGGATGGTTTGTCTTCTGACAAATCAACTGTAAATTTCGGTGTTCCTCAAGGTTCCGTTTCATGTCCACTATTGTTTTCACTATATATTTTACCTCTTGGTGATGTTATTCGGACCCTTAATGTTAACTTTCACTGCTATGCGGACGATACACAGCTGTACATTTCGATGAAACATGGTGAAGCCCCAAAATTCTCCTCCCTGGAAGCCTATGTTTCAGACATAAGGAAGTGGATGGCAGAAAATGTTTAACTTTTAAAAACTCTGACAAAACAGAGATGCTAGTTCTAGGTCCCAAGAAACAAAGAGATATTTTGTTGGATCTGACAATTAATCTTGATGGTTGTACAGGCGTCTCAAATAAAACTGAAGGACCTCGGCGTTACTCTGGACTGATCTCTCTTTTGACTAACAAAGAATATTTCAAGGACAGCTTTTTTCCATCTTCGTAACATTGCAAAAATCTAAAGCGACGAACCGCCCTTGTGGTCTCTGCCTGGCCGGTTCCCCTCTCTCCACTGGGATTCTCTGCCTCAAACCCTATTACGGGTGCTGAGTCACTGGCTTACTGGTGCTCTTTCATGCGTCACTTGAGTGGGTTGAGTCACTGATGTGATCTTCCTGTCCGGGTTGGCGCCCCCCCTCGGGTTTGTGCCATGGGGGAGATCTTCGTGGGCTATACTCGGCCTTGTCTCAGGGTAGTAGGTTGGTGGTTGAAGATATCCCTCTAGTGGTGTGGGGGCTGTGGTTTGGCAAAGTGGGTGGGGTTATATCCTGCCTGGGGGTATCATCGGACAGGGCCACAGTGTCTCCCGACCGCTCCTGCCTCAGCCTCCAGTATTTATGCTGCAATAGTTTATGTGACGGGAGGCTAGGATCAGTCTTATATCTGGAGTATTTCTCCTGTCTCATCCGGTGTCCTGTGTGAATTTAAGTATTCCCTCTCTCCTCTCCGCCTGGCTAGTTTCAACGGTTCTGCCTGCGGCTATGGAACCCTGACCTGTTCACTGGACGTGCTACCTTGTCCCGGACCTGCTGTTTTGGACTCTCTCTCTACCGCACCTGCCATCTCTAACGCTGAATGATCGGCTATGAAAAGCCAACTGACATTTACTCCTGAGGTGCTGTCCTGTTGCACCCTCTACAACCACTGTGATTATTATTCTGACCCTTCTGGTCATCTATGAACGTTTGAACATCTTGGCCATGTACTGTTATAATCTCCACCCGGCACAGCCAGAAGAGGACTGGCCACCCCCCAGAGCCTGGTTCCTCTCTAGGTTTCTTCCTAGGTTCTGGCCTTTCTAGGGAGTTTTTCCTAGCCACCGTTATTCTTAATCTACATTGCCTGCTGTTTGGGTTTTAGGCTGGGTTTCTGTACAGCACTTTGTGACATTGGCTGATGTAAAAAGGGCTTCATAAATACATTTGATTGATTGATGTTCTCTGGTTGAACTGGCTATTGTGTTTGCATTGACAGCAAGCATCAATCAGTCAACTACTCTAATCTAGAGCTGAATGAAATGTCACCTTCACATATATCTGATGAGACAAGAATAGTCACGTCACCATTCGCAAGCATGCTCTATGAATCAGTGTATGAAATGAATCAGTCGTCATTTTTAGATTATGTAGTTAACGTCAATCCTCACCATTGTCAATCATGTATTACCAATTGAGTTTGTAAATGTTGCGCATGTCGGCTTCAGCATAACTTAGCTTTAAAATTCAGTTGTTCTATAACACGCATTGGATTGAATCTTGGCCTTTTTCTCTAATCTGAGCCCACCAAATAGATGTCTACCTTTTGTCATTATCGTGCGATGATTATTCAAAACTATCCAACGATAAGTATGACTGAGTACAATCAGGCAACATATGAGAAGAATGATCAAATTGAAAAAGTATTTTTGTTATCATCCTGCCCATCACTATTGAACCCAGGTTCCCTACTTGTTGTTGACGCTGGTCTTTGACTCCCTGTACCACAGGCTGACCTCCATGCCTCCTGAGATGTCGATGGCCAAGCCACCCTGGAACTCGGCATTGGCCTTCAGCCCAGACTGAAGCTGGATGACCTGAAATGATGTAGGAGAAGAGAGAATGAGAAAACAGGAGTGAAAACACAATAGCTGCTTGCCCGTCCGGGCCAGTGAGTGCTAGTGTCAGAATGGTTTTAAACCAAGTGGCTGAAGAAGGCACTGACAACTAAAATGTGGCCTAGGCGGATACCATCACCTATAATAGTTTATGAGTCTATATGAAGAAATGTGTTAAAAATGTCTGAGGTATCAGCGACTTCAGATGATACAGAAGAACAAGTTCATTTGTGTGTTGTCATTAAAAAAATACATTTTAAATAAAGTTTGATTGATGGATTGACTGATTGTTTGATTAATTGATTTAATGGTGCCAACCTGAGAGTGGTCAGTGAGCAGGATCAGGCCCTTCACCACGTTCATGCGCTCGCCGGACATGGAGAACATCTTGGACATGAGGTCACTGTAGCCCTTGAAGAAGGTCACAGGCCGCAGCTGGACGTCGAAGAGCAGAGCCGACATCCCAGCGAAGGACTCCAGGTCCTCCTCGCCTTCGTCCGGCTTGGCCGCGATCAGGGACTCCATGCCTTGGGCTTCAATTGCCACCTGGACAGCGAGAGATCAAATATGGCAGTCAGATCCTAACTGTCAACAAGTCGGCACTGTTGGTTGGTCCACCTTCCTTAGTTGAGTAAAGCAAGTCAGTGTAAGGTGAAGTTGCCCCTAAATACTGATCTTGGTTCAGTTTAGCATTTTCTCCAATAAAATAAGCTGTACCTACGGCAAACTTAACCTAAGAGCGTGCAAAATCTTAGCTTCTGCTCTTCTACATCACTACATATACAGTGGGTATCATAAGTATTCATCCCCTTTGGATTTCTTCACATTTTATTGTGTTACAAAGGATAAAAACATTTTTTTTTGCCAACAATCTACAGAAAATACTCTAATGTCAAAGTGGAAGAAAGAATTAATTTTTTTTTTTACAGATTATTTGAAAATAAAACACTTATGTTCCTTAGATAAGTATTCACCTCTAAGTCAATACATGTTAGAATCACTCCTTTGGCAGCAATGACAGCTGTGAGTCTCTAAGAGCATTGCACACCAATATTTGCCCATTATTCTTWAAAAAATTATTCAAACTCTGTCAAGATGTTGGGGATCATGGCTTGACAGCAATGTTCAAGTCTTGCCATAGATTTTTAAGGAGATTCAAGTCAAAACTGTATCTTGGCCACTTAGGAACATTCACTGTCTTCTTGGTAAGCAACTCCAATGTAGATTTGGCCTTGTGTTGTAGGTTATTGTCCCATTGAAAGGTAAATTCCTCTTGCAGTGTCTGGTGTAAAGCAGACTGAAGCAGATTTTCCTCTAGGATATTGCCTGTCCTTCGTGTTTATTTTTATCCTAAAAACCTTCACAGTATTTGCCGATGTCAAGCATACCAATACCATGATGCAGCCACCACCATGCTTGAAAATGAGGCAGTTACTCAGTGATGTGTTTTGTTTTCCCCATACATTAAGGCTTTGCAGTTAGGCCAAAAAAGTGTATTCCTTTGCAGTTTTTTTGCAGTATTACTTTATTGCCTTGTTGCATACAGGATGCATGTTTTGGAATATTTCCATTCCAAAAAGAATTAAAAACGGCAGACACRGCATTTTCCTAGAGGAAAACCTGGTTTGAGGAGGAAACCTTTCCACCAGACACTGGAAGATGGAATTCACCTTTCAGCAGGACAATAACCTAAAACACCTAAAAAGGCCAAATCTCCAATGGAGTTGCTTACCAAAAAGATAGTGAATGTTCCTGAGTGGCTAAGTTATGTTTTGACTTAAATCTGCTTCAAAATCTAATGGCAAGAGCTGAAAATGGTTGTCTAGCAATGATCAAAAACCAACATGAATTTTGAAAAGAATAAATTGGAAAATGTTGCACAATCCAGGTGTGGAAAGCTCTTCGAGACTTACCCAGAAAGACACACAGCTGTAATCACTGCCAAAGGTGATTCTAATGTGTATTGACTCAGGGGGTTGAATACTTATCTAATGAAGATATATTAGTGTTTTATTTTTCATATTATTTATTTGTTTACAAATGTTAGAATTTTCCCCCCCACTTTGACAAGAGTCTTTTGTGTAGATCGTTGACAAAAATGACAATTAGGCCTCCCGGGTGGCGCAGTGGTCTAAGGCACTGTGCCACCAGAGATTCTGGGTTCGAGCCCAGGCTCTGTCGCAACCAGCCGTGACTGGGAGGACCATGGGGCGGCGCACAATTGGCCCAGCTTCGTCCGGGTTAGGGAGGGTTTGGCCGGCAGGAATATCCTTGTCTCATCGTGCACTAGCGACTCCTGTGGCAGGCCGGGTGGGGTGCACGCTGACCAGGTCGCCAGGTGTGCGGTGTTTCCTCCGACACATTGGTGCGGCTGGCTTCCAGGTTGGATGGGCATTGTGTCAAGAAGCAGTGCGGTTGGGTTGTGTTTCGGAGGACGCATGGCTCTCGACCTTCGCCTCTCCCGAGTCCGTATGGGAGTTACAGCGATGAGACAAGACTGTAACTACTATCAATTGGGGAGAAAAAAGGGTCTAAAAAAAGACTATTAAATTCATTTTAATCCCACTTTGTAACAACAAAATGCGGAAAAAGTCAAGGGATCTTCATATCCGGCTTCTTCACCTGCGGGAATGTCTAAGACCAGCCACCCGGACAGCTGATGAAACTGGGGAGTATTTCTGTCTGTGGGGGGAAAAAGTATTCTGATTGGCTCCCCAGTGGGTGGGCCTATGCCCTCCCAGGGCCACCCATGGCTGGGCACCTGCGCAGTCATGTGAAATCCATAGATTAGAGCCTAACAAATGTATTTCAATTGACTGATTTCCTTATATGAACTGTAAAATTGTTGAAATTGTTGAAAATTGTTACATCATGAGTTGATATGTTTGTTCAGTATAGTTATAGCTAGATACCTGGCTAATAGCCAGCCCTTGAGATACCTAGCTGACAGAAAATGTCTGATTTAAGGTATTCCAGTACTTGAATTTCAGAGTGCCAAACTCAAGTACTTTAAGCACCTCAAACACCTTGTGCGAACCCTGGAATACTTTATGAAGGCACTGTAAATATAATAATTTCTTCATTATCAATTCACAAATTCATTCTCATTACCTGGAGGCCATGTAGCAGGGCGCCATTACTGGCTCCGTAGATGTTCATGTTGCTCCTCCTGAGGACCCCAGAGCCAGAGTACAGAATGTCCAGACTGTAGGTGGTAGCGGCATCAGCGGTACCTGCAGGAAGTTGATTTAGTTATAAACATAATTATACAGTACATAAAATGGCACCTGTGACTGTGCCTCATGGCAGCAATGACTAATCAACAAGACTATGAACTTTATCCATATATGATTATATCACATAGCTGTATCGATTATTCTTTAAAATGTACAAAAAAAAATCCTTAATGTGGAAAGTAGGTTTTCCTTTATATTGAACAGGAGAAAGGTGGGGGGAGGGCCACTTACGTGCCATGAAGCCAGAGAAAGCAGAGGATGACCCAACCTTGGAGAAGCGGTCATAGTTGTGGGAGATCATGTCCTTCATGGCTTGCCGTAGAATTTTGCTGGAAATTGTAGCGATCAATAGAAATTAATGGTAAATAATGCATTGTGTCATTTTGGAGTCACTTTTATTGTAAATAAGAATATAATACTTCTACATTAATGTGGATGCTAGCATGATTACGGGTAATTCTGAATGAATTGTAATGATGAGTGAGAAAGTTAGAGGCATAAATATCATACCCCCCCAAAATGCTAACCTCCCCTTTTATTGTAATGGTGAGAGCTTATGTCTTCGGGGTATGATATTTGTGCGTCCATAACTTTAACTCACTCATCATTATTCATTACTCATTACTTACTGGACCCTTATGATCACTCAGCTAAGCATGTCTCTCCTTAATGTCAATATGCCTTGTCCATTGCTGTTCTGGTTAGTGTTTATTGGCTTATTTCACTGTAGAGCCTCTAGACCTGCTCATTATACCTTATCCAACCTTTCAGTTCCACCACCCACACATGCGCTGACATCACCTGGTTTCAATTATGTTTCTAGAGACAATATCTCTCTCATCATCACTCAATGCCTAGGTTTACCTCCACTGTATTCACATCCTACCATACCTTTGTCTGTACATTATACCTTCAAGCTATTTTATTGCCCTCAGAAACCTGCTCCTTTTACTCTCTGTTCCRGATGTCCTAGACGACCAATTCTCATAGCTTTTAGCCATACCCTTATCCTACTCCTCCTCTGTTCCTCTGGTGATGTAGAGGTGAATCCAGGCCCTGCAGTGCCTAGCTCCACTCCTATTCCCCAGGCGCTCTCTTTTGATKACTTCTGTAACCGTAATACAAAAATCTCTGAAACTGGAAACACCTATCTCCCTCACTAGCTTTAAGCACCAGCTGTCAGAGCAGCTCATAGATTACTGCACCTGTACATAACCCATCTACAATTTAGCCCAAACAACTACCTCTTTACCTACTGTATTTATTTATTAATTTATTTTGCTCCTTTGCACCCCATTATTTCTGTCTCTACTTTGCACTTTCTTCCACTGCAAACCAACCATTCCATTGTTTTTTTTTTAAAGTTTTTATTTTACTTGCTGTGTTGTACTCACTTCGCCTCCATGGCCTTTTATATTTTTATTTATTTATACATATATTTGTTTGCCTTCACCTCCCTTATCTCACCTCACTTGCTCACATTGTATATAGACTTATTTTTTTTTCACTGTATTATTGACTATATGTTTGTTTTACTCCATGTGTAACTATGTGTTGTTGTATGTGTCGAACTGCTTTGCTTTATCTTGGCCAGGTCGCAATTGTAAATGAGAACGTGTTCTCAATTTGCCTACCTGGTTAAATAAAGGTTAAATAAAATAAAAAATAAATAAAAATAGCCTTGGTTTCATGCATGTTAACATTAGAAGCCTCCTCCCTACGTTTGTTTTATTCACTGCTTTAGCACACTCTGCCAACCCGGATGTCCTAGCCGTGTCTGAATCCTGGCTTAGGAAGACCACCAAAAACTCTGAAATCTCCATCCCTAACTACAACATTTTCAGACAAGATAGAACGGCCAAAGGGGGCGGTATTGCAATCTACTGCAGAGATAGCCTGCAGTGTTCTGTCCTACTATCCAGGTCTGTACCCAAACAATTTGAACTTCTACTTTTAAAAATCCACCTCTCTAAAAACAAGTCTCTCACCGTTGCCGCCTGCTATAGACCACCCTCTGCCCCCTGCTGTGCTCGGGACACCATATGTGAACTGATTGCCCCCCATCTATCTTCAGAGCTCATGCTGCTAGGTGACCTAAACTGGGACATGCTTAACACCCCAGCCATCCTACAATCTTAGCTTGATGCCCTCAATCTCACACAAATTATCAATGAACCTACCAGGTACCACCCCAAAGCCGTAAACACGGGCACCCTCATAGATATCATCCTAAACAACTTGCCCTCTAAATACACCTCTGCTGTTTTCAACCAAGATCTCAGCGATCACTGCCTCATTGCCTGCATCCGTAATGGGTCAGAGGTCAAACGACCTCCACTCATCACTGTCAAACGCTCCCTGAAACACTTCAGCAAGCAGGCCTTTCTAATCGACCTGGCCCGGGTATCCTGGAAGGATATTGACACCTCATCCCGTCAGTAGAGGATGCCTAGTTATTTTTTTTAAATGCCTTCCTCACCGTCTTAAATAAGCATGCCCCATTCAAGAAATTTAGAACCAGGACTGTTACAGATATAGCCCTTGGTTCTCTCCAGACCTGACTGCTCTTAACCAACACAAAAACATCCTATGGTGTTCTGCATTAGCATCAAACAGCCCCCATGATGTGCAACTTTTCAGGGAAGTTAGAAACCAATATACACAGGCAGTTAGAAAAGCCAAGGCTAGCTTTTTCAAGCAGAAATTTGCTTCCTGCAACACAAACTCCAAAAAGTTCTGGGACACTAAAGTCCATGGAGAATAAGAACACCTCCTCCCAGCTGCCCACTGCACTGAGGATAGGAAACTCTGTCACCACCGATAAATCCACTATAATTGAGAATTTCAATAAGCATTTTTCTACGGCTGGCCATGCTTTCCACCTGGCAACAGCACTGAATCCCCCACAGCAACTCGCCCAAGCCTTCCCCATTTCTCCTTCTCCCAAATCCAGTCAGCTGATGTTCTGAAAGAGCTGCAAAATCTGGATCCCTACAAATCAGCCGGGCTAGACAATCTGGACCCTTTCTTTTTTAAATTATCTGCTGAAATTGTTGCAACCCCTATTACTAGCCTGTTCAACCTCTCTTTCGTGCCGTCTGAGATTCCCAAAGATCGGAAAGCAGCTGCGGTCATCCCCCTCTTTAAAGGGGGGTACACTCTTGACCCAAACTGCTACAGACCTATATCTATCCTACCCTGCCTTTCTAAGGTCTTCGAAAGCCAAGTCAACAGATTACCGACCATTTCGAATCCCACCGCACCTTCTCCGCTATGCAATCTGGTTTCAGAGCTGGTCATGGGTGCACCTCAGCCACGCTCAAGGTCCTAAACGATATCTTAACCGCCATCGATAAGATGGCAGCCGTATTCATTGACCTGGCCAAGGCTTTCGACTCTGTCAATCACCACATCCTCATCGGCAGACTCGATAGCCTTGGTTTCTCAAATGATTGCCTCGCCTGGTTCACCAACTACTTCTCTGATACAGTTCAATGTGTCAAATCGGAGGGCCTGTTGTCCGGGCCTCTGGCAGTCTCTATGGGGGTGCAACAGGGTTCAATTCTTGGGCCGACTCTCTTCTCTGTATACATCATTGATGTCGCTCTTGCTGCTGGTGAGTCTCTGATCCACCTCTACGCAGACGACACCATTCTGTATACTTCTGGCCCTTCTTTGGACACTGTGTTAACAACCCTCCAGACGAGCTTCAATGCCATACAACTCTCCTTCCGTGGCCTCCAACTGCTCTTAAATACAAGTAAAACTAAATGCATGCTCTTCAACCGATCGCTGCCTGCACCTGCCCGCCCGTCCAGCATCACTACTCTGGACGGTTCTGACTTAGAATATGTGGACAACTACAAATACCTAGGTGTCTGGTTAGACTGTAAACTCTCCTTCCAGACTCACATCAAAGATCTCCAATCCAAAGTTAAATCTAGAATTGGCTTCCTATTTCGCAACAAAGCATCCTTCACTCATGCTGCCAAACATACCCTCGTAAAACTGACCATCCTACCGATCCTCGACTTCGGCGATGTCATTTACAAAATAGCCTCCAATACCCTACTCAATAAATTGGATGCAGTCTATCACAGTGCCATCCGTTTTGTCACCAAAGCCCCATATACTACCCACCACTGCGACCTGTACGCTCTCGTTGGCTGGCCCTCGCTTCATACTCGTCGCCAAACCCACTGGCTCCAGGTCATCTACATGACCCTGCTAGGTAAAGTCCTACCTTATCTCAGCTCACTGGTCACCATAGCAGCAGCCACCTGTAGCACGCGCTCCAGCAGGTATATCTCTCTGGTCACCCCCAAAACCAATTCCTCCTTTGGCCGCCTCTCCTTCCAKTTCTCTGCTGCCAATGACTGGAACGAACTACAAAAATCTCTGAAACTGGAAATACTTATCTCCTTCACTAGCTTTAAGCACCAGCTGCCAGAGCAGCTCACAGATTACTGCACCTGTACATAGCCCATCTATAATTTAGCCCAAACAACTACCTCTTCCCCTACTGTATTTATTTATTTAGCTCCTTTGCACCCCATTATTTCTATTTCTACTTTGCACATTCTTCCACTGCAAATCTACCATTCCAGTGTTTTATATTGTATTTACTTCGCCACCATGGCCTTTTTTTGCCTTCACCTCCTTTATCTCACCTCATTTGCTCACATTGTATATAGACTTATTTTTCTACTGTATTATTGACTGTATGTTTGTTTTACTCCATGTGTAACTCTGTGTTGTTGTATGTGTCGAACTACTTTGCTTTATCTTGGCCAGGTCGCAAAATTAAATGAGAACTTGTTCTCAACTTGCCTACCTGGTTAAATAAAGGTGAAATAAAAAAATAAATTCACGGTTCATTCAAGATTATCCGTAATCACGCTAGAATCTACATTAACGTAGAAGTGTTTAGAAACATATTGTATTCTTATTTAAAAGTGACTTCAAAATGACAAAATACATTATTTACCCATTTCTATTGGGCACAAAATATGAAACAACCAGCAAATGTATCCAACATGTATGTAGAGTCACAAGCTTGATGCAATCATTGTGTGCTAGGAATATGGGACCAAATACTGGCCATGTTAACTCCAATGTCTATCACAGTTGTGTAAAGTTGGCTGGATGTCCTTTGTGTGGTTGACCATTTGTGCTAGGAATATGGGACCAAATACTAAACTTTTGACTACTTCAATACACAAGACAACAATAAGCAACACAAACATTGGCGCACAAACACGCATACACAAACACACTATACATGGATTTAGTACTATAAATATGTGGTAGTGGTGCAGTAGGGGCCTGAGGGCACACCGTGTGTTGTGAAATCTGTGAATGTATTGTAAATGTTTTTAAAATGGTATAAACTGCCTTAATTTTGCTGGACCCCAGGAAGAGTAGCTGCTGCTTTGGCAGCAGCTAATGGGGATCCATAATAAATACAAATACATTGGGTGTACAAAACATTATGAACATTATGCTCTTTTCATGACATAGACGGACCAGGTGAATCCAGGTTAAAGCTATGATCCTTTATTGATGTCACAATCAGTGTAGATGAAGGGGAGAAGACTGATTAAAGAATAATGTTTAAGCCTTGAGACAATTGAGACATGGATTGTGTGTATGTGTGCCATTCAGAGAGTGAATAGGCAACAAAATATTTAGGTGCCTTTGAACAGGGTATGGTAGTAGGCAGTGTTGTATTTGAGACCACCTAAAGCAAGACGGATTCAAGACCAATACCGGAGCAAATCGAGTCCGAGTCAAGACCAAGACCGGGGGGGGGGGGTTCTCTGGGGAGATAAAGCTAAGTCAGCCATTGACTAGGCCATCAGAAGAATTGGATCCTGAGTTCGTAACCCCCAAGACAATTGAACTTATCCCAGAGGCTGCTCCAAGACGCCGCCGGCGGAGAAGAGGAATTCGGAGTGGACTTCTAGTGTGACTCAGGTGGCGGGCACACCCTCCACCGCTTCCGAGTATATTACTCGCTAATGTTCAGTCTCTGGACAATAAAGTATACGAGCTCAGGGTGAGGATCTCCTTCCAGAGAGACATCAGGGACTGCAAAGTACTCTGTTTCACGGAATCATGGCTCTCTCGGGATATACTGTCCTCGTCCACACAGCCAGCTGGGTTCTCAGTTCATTGCGCAGACAGGAATAAAGAACTCACTGGGAAGAAGAAAGGCGGGGGTGTATGTTTCATAATTAACTACTCATGGTGTGATTGTGGTAACATACAGAAACTCAAGTCCTTTTGTTTACCCGACCTAGAATAACTCAAAATCAAATGCTGACTGTATTACCTTCCAAGAGAATTATCTTCGGTCATAGTCACAGCCGTGTATATTCCCCCTCAAGCCGATAACACAACGACCCTCAAGGAACTACACTGGACATTATGCAAACGAAACCACATATCCTGAGGCCGCATTTATTGTAGCTGAGGATTTTAACAATGCAAATTTGAGGAAAAAGCTACCGAAGATCTATCAACAAATTGACTGTAGTCCTCGCTCAGCAAAAACATTAGATCACTGCACTGATCACTGCTAAGCCCTCCCCAGCCATCCCTTCGGCAAATCTGATCACGACTGCATTTTGCTCCTCCCTTCCTATAGACAGAAACTCAAACAGGAAGTACCCGTGCTAAGGTCTATTCAACGCTGGTCTGACCAATCAGAATCCATGCTTCAAGAATGTTTTGATCACGCCGACTGGGATATGTTCCGGGTAGCCTCAGAGAATAACATTGACGTTTACACGGACAAGGTAACTGAGTTCATCAGGATGTGTACAGGGGATGTTGTTCCCACGGTGTTTATTAAAACCTACCCATACCAGAAACTGGTACGGGTAGCGCAAAACTGAAATCACAAACCACCGCATTTAACCACGGCAAGGTGACTGAGAATATGGCTGAATACAAACAGTGTAGTTATTCCCTCCATAAGGTAATCAAACGGGCAAAACGTCCATACAGAGACAAAGTGGAGTCGCAATTCAACGGCTCAGACATGAGACGTATGTGGCAGGGTCTACAGACAATCACGGACTACAAAGGGAAAACCAGCCACGTCGCAGACACAATGTCTTGCTCCCAGACAAGCTAAACACCCTCTTCACCGTTTTGAGGATAACATAGTGCCACTGACGCGGCCTGCTCCTAAGGACTGTGGGCTCTTGTCTCCGTGGCTGATGTGAGTAAGACATTTAAGCAGTTTAACCCTCGCAAGGCTGCAAGCCCAGACGGCATCCCTAGCCGCGTCCTCAGAGCATGTGCAGGCCGGAGTGTTTACGGACATATTCAATCTCTCCATATCCCAGTCTTCTGTCCCCACTTGCTTCAAGATGTCCACCATTTCTTTATTGGGTACAGGAACAAAGGTAACTAAACTAAATGACTATCGCCCTATAGAACTCACTTCTGTCACCAGGAAGTTCTTTGAGAGGATATTTAAGGATCATATCACCTCCACCTTACACCCTAGACCCACTTCAGTTTGCTTACCACCCAAATAGATCCACAGACGATGCAATTGCCATCGCACTGCACACTGCCCCATCCCAACTGGACAAGAGAATCACCTACGTCAGAATGCTGTTCATTGACTATAGCTCAGCCTTCAACACCATAGTACCCTCCAAGCTCATCATTAAACTCGGGGCCCTGGGTCTGAACCCCGACCTGTGCGGGGTCGCACCCAGGTGGTGAAGGTAGGAAACATCATCTCCACTTCGCTGATCCTCAACACAGGGGCCCCACAAGGGTGCCTGCTAAGCCCCCTCCTGTACTCCATGTTCACCTATGACTGCATGGCCATGCACGTCTCCAACTCACTCATCAAGTTTGCAAACGACAACAGTTGTAGGCCTGACTACCAACAATGACCAGATAGCCTACACGGAGGTGGTGAGGGCCATGGCGGAGCGGTGCCAGGAAAATAACCTCTCCCTCAACGTCAACAAAACGAAGGAGCTGATCGTGGACTTCAGGAAACAGCAGAGGGAGCACGCCCCTATCCACGTCGATGAGACCTCCGTAGAGAAGGTGGCTTGAAGTTCTTGAAACTTGAAGTTCCTCGGCGTACACATCACTGATGATCTGAAATGGTCCACCCACACTAACCAACTGTGAATATATTTTATGGGCTTTGCGATTGTGTAAAAATCTACCTCAAATTTTAAAGGTCACATACACATATTTAGCAGATGTTATTGCGGGTGTAGTGAAATGCTTGTGTTCCTAGCTCCAACAGTGCAGTATTATCTAACAATTCACAACAATACACACAAATCTAAAAGTAAAATAATGGAACCAAGAAATATATAAATATTAGGACGAGCAATGTCGGAGTGGCATTGACTAAAATACAGTAAAATAGAATACAGTTGGGCTGGGCGATATACAGTTGAAGTACACCATAGCCAAATACATTTAAACTCAGTTTTTCACAATTCCTGATATTTAATCCTCGTAAAAATTTGTTAGCATCACCACTTTATTTTAAGAATATGAAATGTCAGATTAATAGTAGAGAGAATGATTTATTTCAGCTTTTATTTCTTTGATCACATTCCCAGTCGATCAGAAGTTTACATTCACTCAATTAGTATTTGATAGCATTGCCTTTCAATTGTTTAACTTGGGTCAAACGTTTTGGGTAGCCTTCCACAAGCTCCCACAATACGTTGGGTGAATTTTGGCCCATTCCTCCTGACAGAGCTGCTGTAACTGAGTCAGGTTTGTAGGCCTCATTGCTCGCACACACTTTTTCAGATCTGCCCACAAATTTTCTGTAGGATTGAGGCCAGGGCTTTGTGATGGCCACTCCAATACCTTGACTTTGTTGTCTTTAAGCCATTTGCCACGACTTTGGAAGTATGCCTGGGGTCATTGTCCATTTGGAAGACCCATTTTCGACCAAGCTTTAACTTCCTGACAGATGTCTTGAGATGTTGCTTCAATATATCCACATAATGCGTGGTCCCATGGTGTTTATACTTGAGTACTATTGTTTCTATAGATGAACGTAGTACCTTCAGGCGTTTGAAATTGCTCCCAAGGATGAACCAGACTTAGGGAGGTCTACAATTCTTTTTCTGAGGTCTTGGCTGATTTCTGTTGATTTTCCCATGATGTCAAGCAAAGAGGGACTGGGTTTGAAGGTAGGCCTTGAAATAGATCCACAGGTACACCTCCAATTGACTCAAATTATGTCAATTAGCCTATCAGAAGCTTCTAAAGCCATGACATAATTTTCTGGAATTTCCAAGCTGTTTAAAGGCACAGTCAACTTAATGTATGTAAACTTCTGACCCACTGGAATTGTGATACAGTGAATTATAAGTGATATAATCTGTCTGTAAACAATTGTTGGAAAGATTACTTGTGTCATGCATAAATTAGATGTCCTAACCGACTTGCCAAAACAAACTATAGTTAACTTCTCTGGGATAGATGGCAGTATTTTCACGTCCGGATGAAAAGCGTGTCCAAAGTAAACTGCCTGCTACTCAGGCCCAGAACCTAAGATATGCATATTATTAGTATATTTGGATAGAAAACACTCTGAAGT
This sequence comes from Salvelinus sp. IW2-2015, assembly GCF_002910315.2. Classification (NCBI taxonomy): domain Eukaryota; kingdom Metazoa; phylum Chordata; class Actinopteri; order Salmoniformes; family Salmonidae; genus Salvelinus; species Salvelinus sp. IW2-2015. The sequence continues at coordinate 42,681,906 of NC_036853.1, read as the reverse complement.
TCCTAAAACTGTTTGAGTCATGTCTGTGAGTATAACAGAACTTATTTGGCAGGCGAAACCCCAAGGACAAACCATTCAGATTTCTTTTTTGAGGTCACTCTCTTTTCAATGGGTTTTCATTGGGAATCCAGATTTCTAAGGGACCTTCTTGCAGTTCCTATCACTTCCACTGGATGTCAACAGTCTTTAGAAATTGGTTGAGGTTTTTCCTTTGAGGAATGAAGAAGTAAGACTGTTCAGAATGAGGGTAGAGGGAAGTGTACTCTTTGTTAGAGGCGCGTGACCTGAAAGCACGCTCCACTTTGTTTTCCTCCGGTATTGAACACAGTATATCCCATCTTCAATTTTATCGATTATTTACGTAAAAAAATACCTAAAGTTGTATTACAAAAGTAGTTTGAAATGTTTGGACAAAGCTTACAGGTAACTTTTGAGATATTTTGTAGTCACGTTGCGCAAGTTGGAACCAGTGTTTTTCTGGATCAAACGCGCCAAATAAATGGACATTTTGGATGTATATCGACGGAATTAATCGAACAAAAGGACCATTTGTGATGTTTATGGGACATATTGGAGTGCCAACAGAAGAAGCTCGTCAAAGGTAAGGCATGAATTATATTTTTATTTCTGCGTTTTGTGTCGCGCCTGGAGGGTTGAAATATGGTCTCTGTTTGTTTGCTTGGGTGCTATCCTCAGATAATAGCATCGTTTGCTTTCGACGGTAAAGCATTTTTTAAATCTGACACATTGGCTGGATTCACAACAAGTGTAGCTTTAATTTGGTAGATTGAATGTGTGATTTCATCAAAGTTACATTTTATAGTCATTTATTTTGAATTTGGCGCTCTGCATTTTCACTGGATGTTGGCCAGTTGGGACGCTTGCGTCCCACATATCCCAGAGAGGTTAACAAGAAATTTGTGGAGTGGTTGAAAAATGAGTTAATGACTCCAACCTAAGTGTATGTAAACTTCTGACTTCAACTGTATATCGTGAGACGATAGAAAAATGTCTATCGTTTCATATTATGCTCTATCGTTTATTTCAATGTGTCGCAAATCACATTCTTTACGGCAATATTTTGTGTCAATTGAACAATGCTTTGCAGAAATTTGCAACACAAACAAACATGGAGGAGAGTGAACATGACACAGAGCATGGAGACATGGAGCTCGTACTTAAAAGAGGGGCTACTTCGGTCGCATGGACTTGGTTTGGGTATGAAAAGTCTGACACGGACCAGAAAACCACCCTCTGAAAAATATTACGCAGGCCGGTAACCGACAACAGGCTCAAACACCACTAACTTCTTACCACCTACGCAAGAATCATGTGAAACTGTACGGAGAGTCTATGGATGACACCCCAAAAAGTACAGTCAAGTGCTCAATACAAACCCCCGACTCAGACGTTGCAAGAGGCTTTTGCCCGCGGCACACCATATGGCAAAGAATCACGAAGATGGAATGAGATAACAGCTGCCGTTACAACTTACATCTGCAAAGACATGGCCCCAATTTACACGGTCGAGAAACGGGGGTTTCGTGAGTTGCTGCTAACACTCGACCCAATGTACCAAATGCAAATTGATATGTGACACGTATTAATGCCAAACTGGCAAGCCCAGGCAAGGATGTTTCGGACTAGCTGATCCGTCACAATACATATGAGATGAGTAAAGCAGTATGTAAACATTATTAAAGTGACTAGTGTTCCATTAATAAAGGGGTCAGTGATTCCATGTCTATGTATATAGGGCAGCAGCCTCTAAGGTGCAGTGTTGAGTAACAGGGTGTTAGCCTTGAGATAGAAGCTGTTTTTCAGTCTCTTGGTCCCAGCTTTGATGCACCTGAACTGACCTCGCCGTCTGGATGATAGCGGGGTGAACAGGCCATGGCTCGGGTGGTTGATGTTCTTGATGATCTTTTTGGCCTTCCTGTGACATCGGGTGCTGTAGGTGTTCTGGAGGGCCGGCAGTGTGTCCCTGGTGATGAGATGGGCAGACCGCACCACCCTCTGGACCATCACAGAAGCTCCTTTGTGCATGATTTCTCTATTCTACTACATAATTGAACAATCGTATACGTCCACTACTTTGATACGCATCAGTAGGGATTAAGAAGTAGGGATACACCACTGGCCCTTTGTGTTTAACAAAAAGTGCACTCTCCTACATGAGTGCGCTGGTATTACGGTTGCTGTCCTTTCAGAATCACAAACCTGTCACACACTGAAGGCCTATAGGTTCGCCACTGCGCAAACATGTCTATAATAGATATAAAGGCTGTTAAGATACCGTATTTTTTTTTTTACTGCGCTGGTCTCGGCAAGAAGTTATGAGTCCTCACTGTCCGAGAGCGAGTCAAGACCAAGTACAAATGTATCCGACACCGAGACAAGACCGAGACACTCAATATGTGATCTCGAAACTGAACTGTTAGTAGGTGCCAGTTGCACAGGTTTGTGTCAAGAACTGCAATGCTGCTGGGTTTTTCACGCTAAACAGTTTCCCATGTGTATCAAGAATGGTCAACCACCCAATGGACATCCAGCCAACTTGACACAACTGTGGAAAGCATTGGAGTCCAACATGGGCCAGCATCCCYGTGGAACGCTTTCGACACCTTGTAAAGACAATGCCCCAACGAACTGAGGCTATTCTGAGGGTGGGGTGGGGGGCTATGAGTCTATTCTTGATGTTTCGTACACTCAAGTCCCCTATAATGGGGGGACTACATACATTGCTGTAATTTCTAAAAGGTTCAACTAATATGGATGGAAATACCCTCAATTAAAACTGACAGTCTGCACTTTAACATCATAAACATTGTATAATTTCAAAACAACAAAATGTGTCACTGTCCCAATACTTTTGGAGCTCACTGTAAGTAATGCCTGCCTTCAATTTAGGGTTTTAATTAAATAAAATGAGTGCCTGCTGGTCTAGCAGGTAACGCCACTGCCTGCACCACATATACACCACCCCAGTGTGGGTACGAATCCCAGCCCAATCGCTAGTCTCCCCACTCATTTAGTGCTGTTTCAGTCTGAATAAAATGAAAATAACAAAATAATTATCAAATCAAATGTAAATCCCATCACCCACCTGGCAGGCATTTCAAAGTGGAGGATGTCCTTGACCTTGGAAAGCATGTACTTGTTCAACTCTTTGGGAAGGTTTCCGATGGACAGGAGCACATTCTTCACCTCCATGTATGAGGGGTTGCTGCTAAAGACGACGTCTGCGGCTGCTGCCCTCACATTCTTCTCGTAGACCCGGCGGTTCTGGTGGTACACTCGGTTCACCGTCTGCTTCACCTGAAATGGAGTGAGGCACGACAACAGTTTAAAAGATCAGTTTGGTGGCCAGGCTGGTCTAGCGCGGGCACACATCTATGATGTTGGCATAAGTTTGAACCCGACCTACTGCCCATTAACACAACTTCTCTCTATAGTTCCGCACTGCTATCATCCTTTCAATAAAATCTGAAAATACACACATATACATACAGTCGTGGCCAAAAGTTTTGAGAATGACACAAATATTAATTTTCACAAAGTCTGCTGCCTCAGTTTGTATGATGGCAATTTGCATATACTCCAGAATGTTATGAAGAGTGATCAGATGAATTGCAATTAATTGCAAAGTCCCTCTTTGCCATGCAAATGAACTAAATCCTCCAAAAACATTTCCACTGCATTTCATTCCTGCCACAAAAGGACCAGCTGACATCATGTCAGTGATTCTCTCGTTAACACAGGTGTGAGTGTTGATGAGCACAAGGCTGGAGATCACTGTCATGCTGATTCAAATCAAATCAAATGTATTTATATAGCCCTTCTTACATCAGCTGATATCTCAAAGTGCTTTATAGAAACCCAGCCTAAAATCCCAAACAGCAAGCAATGCAGGTGTAAAAGCACGGTGGCCAGGAAAAACTCCCTAGAATGGACAAAACCTAGGAAGAAACCTAGAAAGGAACCAGGCTATGAGGGGTGGCCAGTCCTCATGAGTTCAAATAACAGACTGGAAGCTTCAAAAGGAGGGTGGTGCTTGGAATCATTGTTCTTCCTCTCTCAATCATGGTTACCTGCAAGGAAACACGTGCCGTCATTGCTTTGCACAGAAAGGGCTTCACAGGCAAGGATATTGCTGCCAGTAAGATTGCAACCATTTGTCGGCACATCAAGAACTTCAAGGAGAGCGGTTCAATTGTTGTGAAGAAGGCTTCAGGGCGCCCAAGAAAGTCCAGCATGCACCAGGACAGTCTCCTAAAGTTGATTCAGCTGCGGGATCGGGGCACCACCAGTATAGAGCTTGCTCAGGAATGGCAGCAAGCAGGTGTGAGTGCATCTGCATGCACCGTGAGGCGAAGACTTTTGGAGGATGGCCTGGTGTCAAGAAGGGCAGCAAAGAAGCCACTTCTCTCCAGGACAAACATCAGGGAGACACTGATATTCTGCAAAAGGTACAGGGATTGGACTGCTGAGGACTGGGGTAAAGTCATTTTCTCTGATGAATCCCCTTTCCGATTGTTTGGGGCATCCGGAAAAAGCTTGTCCGGAGAAAACAAGGTGAGCGCTACCATCAGTCCTGTGTCATGTCAACAGCAAGAGGCGGGTGGACAAACAAAACCCCACAAATTCTGACAAACTCTAAGCATTGCAAGAATGGGCTGCCATCAGTCAGGATGTGGCCCAGAAGTTAATTGACAACATGCCAGGGCGGATTGCAGAGGTCTTGAAAAAGAAGGGTCAACACTGCAAATATTGACTCTTTGCATCAACCTCAGGTAATTGTTAATAAAAGCCTTTGACACTTATGAAATGCTTGTAATTATACTTCAGTATTCCATAGTAACATCTGACAAAAATATCTAAAGACACTGAAGCAGCAAACTTTGTGAAAATTAATATTTGTGTCATTCTCAAAACTTTTGGCCACGACTGTACACACACAGTGCATTCGGAAAGTATTCAGACCCCTTGATTTTTCCCAGATTTTGTTACATTACAGCCTTACTCTAAAATGGATTTTAATTCTCAGCTATCTACACACAATACCCCATAACGACAAAGCAAAAACAGGTTTCGAAATGTTTGCAAATTTATTTAAAAAATGAGAAATACCTTATTTACTGTACATAAGTATTCAGACCATTTGCAATGAGACTCGCAATTAAGCTCAGGTGCATCGTTTCCATTAATCATCCTTGAGATGTTTCTACAACTTGACAACTTGATTGAGTCCACCTGTGGTAAATTCAACTGATTGGACCTGATTTGGAAAGGCCTGTCTATAGAAGGTCCCATAGTTGACAGTGCATGTCAGAGCAAAAACCAAGCCATGAGGTCGAAGGAATTGCCCGTGGAGCACCCAAACAGGATTGTGTCGAGGCACTGATTGGTGGAAGGGTACCAAAAAAATGTCTGCAGCACTGAAGGTCCCCAAGAACACAGTGGCCTCCATGCCTCCATTCTTAAACGGAAGAAGTTTAGAACCACCAAGACTCTTCCTAGAGCTGGCTGTCCGCCCAGCCAAACTTAGCAATTGTGGGAGAAGGGTCTTGGTCAGGGAGGTGACCAAGAACATGATGGTCAATCTGACAGGGCTCTACAGTTCCTCTGTGGAGATGGGAGAAACTTCCAGAAGGACAATCATCTCTGCAGCCCTCCACCAATCAGACCTTTATAGTAGAGTGGCCAGACGGAAGCCACTCCTCAGTAAAAGGCACATGACAGCCCGCTTGGAGTTGCCAAAAGGCACCCAAAGGACTCTCAGACCATGAGAAACAAGATTATCTGGTTTGATAAAACCAAGATTGAACTCTTCGGCCTGAATGCCAAGCATCACGTCTAGAGGAAAACTGGCACCATCCCTACGGTGAAACATGGTGGTGGCAGCATCATGCTTTGGGGATGTTTTTCAGTGGCAGGGACTGAGAGACTAGTCAGGATCGAGTCAAAGATGAAAGGAGCAAAGTACAGAGATCCTTGATGAAAACCTTTCTCCAGAGCACTCAGGACCTCAGACTTGGGCAAAGGTTGACCCTCCAACAGGACAACCACTTGTTGTGTAAGCACACAGCCAAGACAACGCAGAAGTGGCTTCAGGACAAGCATCTGAATGTCCTTGAGTGCCCAGCCAGAGCCCAGACCCAATCGAACATCTCTGAGACCTGAAAATAGAGACCTGAAAATAGCTGTGCAACGATGCTCCCCATCCAACCTGACAGAGCTTGAGAGGATCTGCAGAGAAAAATGGGAGAAACTCCGCAAATACAGGTGTGCTAAGAGTCACACCCAAGAAGACTTACAGTTGAAGTCGGAAGTTTACATACACCTTAGCCAAATACATTTAAACTCAGTTTTTCACAATTCCTGACATTTAATCCTCGTAAAAATTCCCTGTTTTAGGTCAGTTAGGATCACAACTTTATTTTAAGAATGTGAAATGTCAGAATAATAGTAGAGATAATGATTTATTTCAGCTTTTATTTCTTTCATCACATTCCCAGTCGGTCAGAAGTTGACATACACTCAATTAGTATTTGGTAGCATTGCCTTCAAATTGTTACACTAGGGTCCAATGTTTCAGGTAGCCTTCCACAAGCTTCCCACCATAAGTTGGGTGAATTTTGGCCCATTCCTCCTGACAGAGCTGGTGTAACTGAGTCAGGTTTATAAGCCTCCTTGCTTGCACACGCTTTTTCAGGTCTGACCACACATTTTCTACAGGATTGAGGTCAGGGCTTTGTGATGGCCACTCCAATACCTTGACTTTGCTGTCCTTAAGCCATTTTGCCACAACTTTGGAAGTATGCTTGGGGTCATTGTCCATTTGGAAGACCCATTTGCGACCAAGCTTTAACTTCCTGACTGATGTCTTGAGATGTTGCTTCAATATATCCACATTATTTTCCTCTCTCATGATGCCATTTAATTTGTGAATTGCACCAGTCCCTCCTGCAGCAAAGCACCCCCACAACATGATGCTGCCACCCCCGTGCTTCACGGTTGGGATGGTGTTCTTCGGCTTGCAAGTCTAGCGTAAAAAATGTGGGAATGTCAAGGGGTCTGAATACTTTCCGAATGCAGTGTACATACAACAGTATATACAGTGCATTTGGAAAGTATACAGACCCCTTGACTTTTTCCACTATTTGTTAAGTTACAGCAAGTGTCCACATACTTTTGGTACTCTCAGTGTATATCGAAATAAGATAAATATATCTAAATATATGGCTCTGGGAATGGCAATCCAGCTTCCCTCATGAATGGTTGTCTGGCTATTCCAATGGCCTCACCTCATCTGTGATGAGGGCGACGTCGTATCTCTGCAGGGCTGTGAGGGAGATGGTGCAGTATGCCCCGACCTCTGACTCAGCATATTTGGAAAACAGGGGAATGGCCTCGGGCAGCAGGGAGTTCTTCAGCGCTAGCAGGTACATCTGAACGTCTGACTCCACCTGCGTACTGTCGGGACCTTCCAGAATCATCTTCTTCACCTCAACCACAGTCTGCGTTGGACATCGGACAAAAACACACACAATAAATCAGCCATTGTATAGTTCCATTTAAGAAATTGTGACTTTCTTTGGTGCATTTCACAACGGGATCATAGAGGGATAATTTCTGTATATTTTCAAACTATCAGACACAGCTACCTCTCACTACTGTTTCACTTCACTATTCCAGTCTGGCATTCCAATAGAGTCACACTTGGCTCAGTTAAAAAAGTCAAATCAGTATTATCTTTGTTGAATATGATTCAATTGCTTAAAAAGGGACATTTAAACACATTTTACTTCATATTCATCGAGACAATGCCTACTCATAGTTGGTTAAAATCATATGATGCACAACAAGATGACGTCATCGGAAACACTTATATTCATCCATCTTTTGAACTATGAAACATAGGAAAACGCCATTTTCACATTTGATGACGTTGGGGTGATGCTTGATATTATTAATATTTAGTAAAAAGTATGTTTTAATCCCTTTAAGAATGACTTTTGTACAACTCCCCTCATTACAGACACGGGCTAAACATATTTGATAACTTTACTCACTGGTAGCTCGCAACCTCTTTTTTGACAGAGTTTGTGCACAATGGCACCCATGATGATCACCACCGATTCTTTGATGTCTTTACTGCCAATCTTGCCCTTTGAAATGTCCTGAAAAACAATGTGTCATTATCATCATATGATTTATCATCATACAGTACCCCAAAAAACATGATTTTAAATAAAATTGCAATTTTGGAAGTCATTAGAGAGTAGGTACAAAATCTAAGGGAAGTAGAAACAACTGCCCCACAAATAATGTTATGTGTTATTTCCTTTAACGCAACACAGGACATAGTCAGACAGCCACAGAAATGCTACAATCAACAATGTCATGAAGGGTGCATTGAGAGCGCTGGGTCGTGATCAGTATGGAGAAAACATTTTCAAACGGCAAGGTTGAAAAATATTTACAGTACCAGTCAAAAGTTTGGACACCTACTCATTCAATTTAAAAAAAACTACATTGTAGAATAATAGTGAAGACATCCCAACTCCGAAATTACATTATTCCATACATGTTGTAACCAGAAAAAAGTGTTAAACAAATCAAAACATATTTTATATTTAAGATTCTTCAAAGTATCCACCCTTTGCCTTGATGACAGCTTTGCACACTGTTGGCATTCTCTTAACCAGCTTCATGAGGTAGTAACCTGGAATGTATTACAATTAACAGGTGTGCCTTGTTAAAAGTTAATTTGTGGATTTTCTTTCCCTTCTTAATGTGTTTGAGCCAATCAGTTGTGTTGTGATAAGGTAGGGGTGGTATACAGAAGATAGCCCTATTTGGTAAAAGACCAAGTCCATATTATGGCAAGAACAGCTCAAATAAGCAAAGAGAAATGACAGTCCATCATTACTTTAAGACATGAAGGTCAGTCAATCCAGAACATTTCAAGAACTTTGAAAGTTTCTTCAAGTGCAGTCGCAAAAACCATCAAGCGCTATGATGAAACTGGCTCTCATGAGGATTGCCACAGGAAATGAAGACCCAGAGCTCCCTCTGCTGCAGAGGATAAATTCCTTAGTGTTACCAGCCTCAGAAATTGCAACCCAAATAAATGCTTCACAGAGTTCAAGTAACAGACACATCAACATCAACCGTTCAGAGGAGAGTGAGTGAATCAGGCCTTCATGGTTGAATTGCTGCAAAGAAACCACTACTAAAGAACACCAATAAGAAGAAAATACTTGCTTGGGGCAAGAAACACAAGCAATGGACATTAGACTTGTGGAAATCTGTCCTTTGGTCTGATGATTCCAAATTTGAGATTTTTGGTTCCAACCGCTGTGTCTTTGTGAGACACTGAGTAAGTGAATGGATGATCTTCGCATGTGTAGTTCTCACAGTGAAGCGTGGAGGAGGTGGTGTGATGTGTGGGGGTGCTTTGTTGGTGACACTGTCGGTGATTTAGTTAGAATTCAAGGCGCACTTAACCAGCATGGCTACCACATCATTCTGCAGCGATATGCCAACCCACCTCATTTGCGCCTAGTGGGACTATCATTTGTTTTTCAACAGGACAATGACCCAACACACCTCCAGGCTGTGTAAGGGCTATTTGATCAAGAAGGAGAGTGATGGAGTGCTGCATCAGATAACCTGGCCTCCACAATCACCCGACCTCAACCCAAGTGCTCAGCATTTGTGGGAACTCCTTCAAGACCGTCGGAAAAGCATTCCAGGTGAAGCTGGTTGAGAGAATGCCAAGAGTGTGCAAAGCTGTCATCAAGGCAAAGGGTGGCTACTTTGAAGAATCTCAAATATAAAATAGATTTTGATTTGTTTAACACTTTTTTGGTTACTACATGATTCCATATGTGTAATTTTAGTTTCGATGTCTTCACTATTAATCAACAATGTAGAAAATAGTCAAAATAAAGAAAAACCCTTGAAGTAGTAGGTGTCCAAACATTTGACTGGTACTGTATATATAATAAATAAATGTACCAACATTTTCACTTGACCCCCCCCTCCTTCTAGCTCTGACTCTATTGATAGCTATTGAGGAAATATTTACTTTCTATGCCTGTGATATGTGGTTGTCCCACCTAGCTATCTTAAGATGAACGCACTAACTGTAGGTCGCTCTGGATAAGAGCATCTGCTAAATGACTAAAATGTAAAGTTGTAAAACATTGTGCTAATGTTCTTACTGAATATTGCCCTGATGATGAACAAAGTACCAGTCTTTCAAACCAGAAAAAAATGGATATGTAAAAAACACAGTAAGTCAATGATTTTCACTGGGAGCCGTGCGTTGGGGGAGGGTACAGTGTTGTGTTGCGCTGTCCGTCAGAAGTCACAATGATGCATTTTGGGGCTCCCGAGTGGCGCAGAGGTCTAAGGCACTGCATCTCAGTGCAAGATGCATCACTGCAGTCCTGGTTCCTATCCAGGCTGCATCACTCCCTATGGGAGTCCCATAGGGCGGCGCACAATTGGCCCATTGTCTGGGTTTGGCTGGGGTAGGCCGTCATTGTAAATAAGAATTAGTTCTTAACTGACTTGCCTAGGGGGGGGGGGTCAAGTGCAAGTGTTAGTACATTTATTTAAATAAATAAAAAAATCTGTCTAACCAATTGAAAACATTGAACTGACTTTTTACCAAACTATTTCTCCCCATCATGCTGTGTTGGACATGATTTTAATTTATTTTGATTTGAAGGCACCCTAAGATGTAGAGTTTGAGCAAGAGGCAGCCATTGGCCACTCACCACCAAAGCCTGGAGCATTCTCTCGTTGGGGTGCGAGGAAAAGCCACAGGCATACAGGAACCTCTCCTGCAGTACCAGGCCTTTGGGGTCGGCAAAGTTGAGGAACTGCAGCATGGCGTCCAAGGAGTCGGGCGTCTGGGACGAGGTCACGGCGTCCACCACCTGAGGTCTGCAGACCCCAAGAGAGTTGGAGAGAGGCGGTGAGTCAGACGTCATATCTAAAATGGCACCATATTCCCTATATAGTTAACTATGTGGCTCTGGCCAAAAGAAATATGGAGCGAGAGACAGACAGCAAGGAAACGGGGTGAGTAGTCTCTACATCTCATAAGAAAGCATCAAAGCCTGAGAGAGAGAGAAAAAAAGACACATACAGAAAAAGAGGAGAAAATGAGAGATCGAGAAGAGAAAGAGCGATAGAAGAGAAGTGAAAATAAAGAGAAAACAAGAGGAGAGCTAGAGAAAGAGGCAGACAGGAAGAGAATGAAAAGGAGGGAGAGAGAGACAGAGAGGTGGGAAAGTGCTAGGGATTACAGGGCAGTCTTGCTGGAGCGCTTCAGCACTTGGAGGATCTCGTCCTTGGAGGCTTTCCTTATGCTCTGGATGAGAGCCAGGAAGCTTCGGGGAGCGATGGCCTTAGACAAGCTATCTGGTTCAAACTGCTTCTGGACTGCTTGCCAGTGCTCAAACAGCTAGTGGGACGGGCAGAGAAAAGGAAAAGAAAAATAGTAATGTCTTAATTAAATGTTTGGTCGGCAAGGACATGTATCGACAGTGTGGTATAGTGTTGGTAAATGCAGACTACTAATAAGGGCAGCTTTTCACACTATTGTAACACCCCGTACTCTGATAATTTAATTCTAGCACCATTCCAGCAATCAACCAGGCCAGCATAGTTTTGACCTGCTCTGCCCTTTTTAATTATTCTTTAGCAATGAGTAATTTTTTAAGCATTTGTTTTGGCACTCAATACCATCAATGTAAAAGCTGAATTGAAGATAGGTTATATTGGAACCTTTCAGAGGAAAAAGTCAGTGTCCAAGGTTGACAACAACCTGAAGCAATTTCTTTGCTTTATTGCTTCTCACAACCACTCACTGATTGACAGCCCTTGCATTGGGATTTGACCTTCTCAGCTGCCACACCAACAGCAAACAATTTCTCATCAAGTGATTTGACAACACTGGCGACATTCTTCCCCGCAGCCTCAAACAGCCCAGTCTCAATTGCTACCAGCGTCAAGCTTTGCCTGAGGACAACATAAACGAACAAATCCATCAATCAGTTTCTGTTCCTTGCTATTGATGTTCTCAGAAAGCCTATTCAATCAATAAGTGAAAAAACAACATTACTTTCACAATGAAAAATGCATGTGTTGAATTAATGTAGTAAACAAAAGAAGAAGAAAATAAACTATTGCCTCAAAGTTTACAGGATATTTCTTTCACCATTAACATTCCATTTGACTCCCTTGTGTCTTATTTTTCTTAAAACTGCATTGTTGGTTAAGGACTTGTAAGTGAGAATTTCATGGTAAGGTCTACAACTGTTGTATTCGGCACATGTGACAAATAACATTTGATTTGTGCCAACCTTACCTGGACACTATTTTAGCAGCGGTGGTGCGGCGTGCATTGACTGCTAAAATGTGAGTCTCCTTGGCTATGGCTGACTTAATGAAGCCATCCTCCAGGGTGAAAACAGTGACAGAGCTGGACTCCCCACTCACGCCCAGGACCTCAATGTAGGTGGTGAAGCCGGTCTCTGCGGTCTTGCAGGTCTCCAAAGCCTTGGTCCTTGTCACCTGGCCCTGGGCAGCCTTATACTCTACCGTACACCTCCCGGACACGTCATTCTGTTCCCAGACCAGACAGATCAGTCAGCCAACCAAATACTCATACAGAAAACCATTGAAAAACAGTTTTAAGCAATTGTTTGAATGATTTACATTGAGAATTCATTGGAAACTTACAACTGTGATTTTGGTCAAATTGTATTTTACAGTGCATTATTTAGTTTTTTWKTTTTTTTTTTGATGACATGATAAAATGGCAATTACATGAGTATCCACTTATAATTACTTTTTTGGTTTCTCTAGGAATCATTGAAACAAAAATCATAAATAAAATCAATTTGGTGGTTACCAATTGAGTTTGTTAAAAATTACTCAAAAGTAATTTCTCTTAGTAAGTGCCTGCTAAAATAGGACTGTAGAGTAAAACATTTGAATGTTTCCATGATTACCTGTAACTGTATATGTATTGGATCTCATTTACCTCTATGACCTTCCCAGATCTGCATTGCACCTGTAGCAGGCTGGCCACACCCCTCTTCAAGTTCTTAATGGAAGCAGGCTCCGCCTTATAGCAGTAAAAGCTGCTCACCTGAAACAGAGGAATGGAACAACAAACAAGTCAATACGATACGAAAGTGACTTCTTATTTGCTGAAAGTGTGCATAGTAACAATGCACTAGAGTCAAATGACAGGGAACAGTGAAATTAACTGTAGTTTTCTCAGATTAACATTATCTAAGTGCCTCAGATAATGATGAGATGTCAACAAATGGAAAAGGGTCTGACTACATAGGGTCTGACTGTGAACTTCATCTTGAGGGTGTTCCTTGCGAGGGAGTTCCTTTTTTCTTGGCAAGGTATGCACATGGCATGAGCAGGGGCCAATATGAGTGCCATTTTCTTGTCAAGGAATGCCCACGGCAAGGAACGCAACCCAAGACAAATTCTACAGTCAGACACTATCAACCTATCTCTTATTCACTTTCCCAGCATAACTCAACTCAGGGCATCATACTGTAAATCACACTTTGAGGCTTAGATTAAATGACTAGATTGATTAGGCTTTATTTACTATATTTGTTAAAGACTATAACCTTCTTTAACCTTATTTGTCCATATTCAGCCTTTATCAACTCAAGAGATAGAAAGCTTTATTTGAAAAACCATGTCTAACATTGCAGAGATTGCAGAAAAATAAAATACAGAAGTACAAAGGTTGCAGACAATAGATCACATTGTAGTAAAAACAAACACGTCACCCTAAGGTCACCATTATCACAAAAGTTTCTAAATCTTGTCACTCGTTCATTATCTTACACTCACCGGACAGTTTATTAGGTACACCACCCTGTACACGAAAATGGATGGCTCCTACAGACAGTGAGTCACGTGGCTTGTAATATGAAGCGGGCAGACAGGCATCAAGGCATTCAGTTACTGTTCGATTGAACATTAGAATAGGCAAAACAAGTGACCTAAGCATCTTTGAGCATGGTATTCTGGGTTTTTCATGCACGACTGTCTAGGTTTACAGAGAATGGTGCGACAAACAAAAACATCCAGTCAACGGCAGTCCTGTGGGCGAAAACAGCTTGTTGATGAGAATGGGCCAAGGAGAATGGCATGAATCATGCAAGCTAACAGACGTCAAATCTGCATCAACTGTGTGATGCCATCTCGTCAGCATGTGAAACGCAAAGGGGGGGGGGGGGGATCCAACTCGGTAGTAGATGGTTGTATCTAATAAACTGTCTGGTGAGTGCATGTAATCACTTATTATAGTTTGTAATACTATGAGATACATTTAGTTTCAATATGTACAGTCCAGTGCTAAATTGTTACTATTTTCATAACAGATTTAGCTTATCACAATGCATTCAACAGGACATTTACTGATCAACTGGTTCACCTATGCACCTCACCCTGTCTGTGTTATCAAGGAACGGGACCCCTTTGCCACGCCAATGACCCCACACTTGTCTCCCGTGGGATCTGATAACCGGACGGCCGGCAATCTGAAGGATTGACCTTTGCACATACACACCATCTGTCTGGTATTTCCCCTTCCAGCGTCACCACACTAACACATTGCCATTTACTGCTCCATTAATAGTCCTCGGAAATATGGATGTCGTCAAGGATGCTCCGGAAATGGCTCCCATGCTAGATTAAGTATTTCTTATCTTAACTGATTGTAGTAAAAGTGATGGTTGATATAGAAATACATGTAAAATTGCACAATACTTTTATGACCATTGACCTATGAAGACATAACAGCAAAAGTACTACAATGATAGAAAAATAGATATTTGTAGTATATCTAGTATACTTCTGGTAATAATTAATTAAACTACCTACACATTTTACTACATCTACCTATGGCAGATAATCTCCACTACAATATACCCAAAGTACATTCATGTTCCTAGTAACTGCCTTAAATTCAATCAATAATTTTGCATCGATAAAAACATACAGTAACACTTTACTTAGCGCCTGCAGGTATAATGCATTATGATCAGTTCTAATTATTTTTTAGACCTGTTATGAGCATGAATGAGCCCCTTTATAATGTCTAATAACTGTTTGTTTCCATAGATACAAACCAACATCCACAGCTCTTACCTTTCCGTTTTTCAGGTGCACCATGAACGGCCTTTCCAGTGCTGCCAGCTTCTTCTCTCCGAGAAGGCTTTGCGTTGTTGCGCCCTGGAATATGTTCTTCTTGGCTGAGCGTGGGGCCACATTTTCTATCTTCACATTTGAGATCTGTGGATGGGAATGGAAGAGCTTGTTAGATGATCTGGAGGACAAGGAGGCATGTTGGCACTTTTGAGATGACTGCTTTTGGGCCAGGCACGTACAATTAAGCACAACTTAAGTGTAACAGAATTCAAATACTATTTGAACCCAGGCCTTTTTAAATATAATTTAAAAAACAGACTCCCTGAGGGGCCTGTCTGAGAACTTAAGTACTATTTTTACACAATCAGACCAGGCATTTTTTCTATTTGTGCCAATTACAGGGGACATTAAGAACCTCTTTCCCAGGACCACTTTCCCAGGATCATATCAATATGTGGTTGAGTTTCCTTTCCTTTCACATTGTAAACAATATTTTGCATGTATAAACTCCAACATGTACCCTCCCAAAACAAGAGGTGTTTTCCCCAAAAATATTTAATATCCCAGGGAAACATGTAACCAGGTTTGACAAAAACTGTCTCTGTCTGACCCTGAATGAATCTTAAATCAACCCCTACCCCCTACTCACTGCCTTCTCTGCGTTTGTGTAGATCTGAAAAGACTGGATAGGTCTAAGTGTTATAGTGAAAATTCCAACTAGGCTATCATTTGGCGAGGTAGGGTTACTGCCATAAAGCAGTTACACATATCCAATACTCTCAGATCTATATATGGTCTAGGGGCTGGGGTTTTAGCGGTGGATTTGGGATTCAGGTTAATCTATCCAACATACATTTAAGTCATTTAGCAGACATTCTTATCCAGAGCGACTTACAGTTAGTGCAGTGGTCGCCAACCGGTCGATCGCGATCAATCTTCAAGGCATTCCATATCATTCACCAAATATTTATGTAGAAAAGCCAACGAACAATAAAGGCTTGCGCTCCTTTTTAAAAATCGTGTTGCGCTGTTGCCGGTAGGTGCACTTGATTCAAAAGCCCTGCACACCGGGTAGGAAAGTGTTCCCATGAGACAAACTCCGCCTATCCGGCAAATCTGTGACTAAATCGAGTGCACCTACTGCGCTGCCCAATCGGATAGCTCAAATCACAGTGGCTACAGAGCTTCCATGACCCTGGCCACAGCCACGTTTAATAGGCTACTAGCCTATGTAAGATTTAATAACTTTTAAAACCATGACCACAGAGAGACTCAACGAATACAGCTGTTTTTATAAGTGAGTTCATGTTCAAGTTTATATTCAGCACTGTCACTGTTTTTATTCAACACTATTACAAAACGCGCTTCTCCGTACTTCCGCTCGGGCTGCAGCTGCAATGAATGAGTAGCCAAGTATCGATAGCCCTGCGTTTTATTATTATTAGCAGCTCGTCGTGTCGATTTTAATATTAAGGAATATTTAACTTTCTCTGGTCATAGGAACAACATGAATTTGTGCATGAGGCAGATGCGGTGCGACTCGAGTTTCGCCATCAGGTGGAAGACGGTGTCCCCTCTCACTGGTCAGTCTCACTGCAGGAAAGGAAGGAGAGCAGGGACCGTGAGAGGCGGTTGGGAAAAATCGTTTTGAACTCGGAATTCCAAGTCGGAAACCCGGGCATCTTTCTAGAGCTCCGACTTTTCGACCTGAAGATCACTGACGTCGTGATTTGATCTCGTTGACCATCAGATGCAGGTACCATCAGTCCAGTACATTTTCCCTCAATGTAGCTATCAGCAAAGTCAGGGTCAGGGTGAGGAGGTGGTGCTGTGCGATTATTTACCACCAGTTGTATGAGCTGGTCGTCCTTGCTGCTGGGGTCTCTCCACACTAAATTGACATTCACGTCACTGGAGATCCTATAGCCGGCACTGCCATCTTTTGACCCCTTGGCCCTGTCCACCAGCACCTCCGTGGTGTAGCTGAATTTGTACAACCGGTCATGGTTCAGCCTGGGTCCAGCAGCACCAGCACCTGAAACAACAAGAGGGGGCATGCTGGAATCACAGCGTAATATCAAAACTCACAGTGATATGAGTGACTTAGGGCAGGGGTTCTCAGTCTGTTTTCTTTTTGAGCCCCACTAGGCCTTTTCAAACTGCATTCTCTTAGCCCAGGGCTATCCTTAACCCTGGGTTAAAATTAGCCCAGGGCCAGTTTAACATCCGTTTACACAAGAATTTGATAACCCTGGCTAGTTGAAACCAACTGTCACTTTTCTGGAGTAGAATATTCCTGTGTCACTTTTCTGGAGTCAATTGGGTGACAACCCAGGGTGTTTGCACTAGGCTAAGAGCAGTTGGAACATGGCTACTGAGACCCTGAGGACCCCAAATGATTGGGAGTCACTTAGACCAGGTGTTTCTCTATATAAATATCAAGGTCTTTCATCAGTAACTGCACAATGTCAGTAAGCTGATTAACACTAAAGGGCCCTCACTGCTGAGTGAGATGTCTGTCAAAACAACTCCTAAACAAAATAGTTGGTATATACCATTAAGCAGTGATTGAATGAAGGTATTTTCCTCAGCAGTCAATTACTTCCCTTTGTATGTCAATCATTACAAAAAAGGCTTGAGTTCAGATTGGAGGAATGAATTACTCTGTTAGATTTGTAATGTCTTGGCTAGGCAACAATTAACCGTTTAACCATTACACACGTTACCTAGTCCCCTGGCTAATTGCTACTGGTTCGACAGAGAAAGATCAGGCAGGTGGATGAGACTGTGACACATGTAAAACTATGTGTAGCTTTGGGCAAAATACTTCCAAAAATCTTATCCTCTGTAGCAGATTATTTCCAACAGACAGTAATATGTATACATCCTGGATTCAGAAGGTGAGAAGGTGAGCCCTTCATGGTGGTGCAATTGCAGCTTGTAATATTGTGTCATTATTACGAGAACCCTTGTAAACTAAACCTACGATGATCTACGTTTCTGATGGACACAATCAACACTGGAGACAGTGAACGTTGTGGGTGGACTACTAAAGTTCTCTATTGCTCTAATACAGTGTATCATTCCAAAAGAAGTGACATTAGGCCACGAGTCAAGACTGACGTGTCACTTTCGAGTTGCTTCACCAACTGCTGAATCAAACATACAAACCTTGCAGGTTGCCTCAAATGTTTAGGGGACTAATTACTATTGGTTGTGTATTTAAATGTTTATTTAACTAGGCAAGTCAGTTATGAAACAAATTCTTATTTACAATGACGACCTACCCCGGCCAAATCTTAACAACGCTGGGCCAATTGTGCGCCGCCCTATGGGACTCCCAATCACGGCCACATGTGATACAACCTGGAATCGAACCAGAGTCTGTAGTGATTCCTCTAGCACTGAGATGCAGCGCCTTAGACCACTGCGCCACTCAGGAGCCCACATTACATCACCAGGAAACTCTATTTAACTATTGAATTTAGGAACAAACATGTTTTGTGAATTTGTCCATCTCCAGCGAAAGTGATTTGTTGGTTTCTTGGCTGTTGCAAGACCATTCAAAGGTTTTATGACAGAAGTTCCAAGGTCACTGACTATAGGCCTAGAGCCCAACTCCTAAAATACTCTCTAAGCAAATCACAAACCAACACAATATAAAACAACATATTCATCACACATATCGGTACATGAAAAAAAACAATAACTCACCTCTATTAGAAGCAGAAAATGAAGATGTCATGCAGAGCAAAAGCACAAAGAGAGCTAACATTTTGCACTAAATTAGGAGCAAGAAGGTGATTGCAGGTAAACGTTTACGGAATAGGCGCTCACAGGCCAGAAAGAAAGGCTCAGCTACCCGAAGCTACTCAAATTATGTTAAACGATGTGGAGGGCAGAATCCA
The DNA here is from genome assembly GCF_002910315.2 of Salvelinus sp. IW2-2015. Lineage (NCBI taxonomy): Eukaryota > Metazoa > Chordata > Actinopteri > Salmoniformes > Salmonidae > Salvelinus > Salvelinus sp. IW2-2015. Next base: position 42,662,785 of record NC_036853.1, on the reverse strand, counting down.
AACTCCACGCTCAAGAACTAAGTACGAGATAAAGAGCAAATCATTAACTTGTAGAGCTGAGTTTTGACAATCCCTTCAAATATCGATAAGTGCAATGCCCACTGTCGCCGGGGGATACGGGAGCAGTTAATTTACGTTACGACACCCAATGATCGGATGATAGGCTTATCAACAGCGCATGCACAAATGCGAATTGATATCTATGTTTCGTCCTCAAGCAGTAGCCCATCATGCTAAAATCAGCGAGACAATTACATATAGGCTAAAACAGTAGTTTCACAGCAGTAGCGATACTTCCGAATTCTTCCAAACTTTAAGAAACAAGTTTAAAACAATAAAACTCTACATTTACAAAGTACGTCTAAAGGGGTTAAAACAATGGTGACATTTACCCCTCGGTAGTGAGACGGCGTCAATTTGAGATTGAACCTTTCACCTAATTTTGCATGTCGGTAATAAACAGATTGACATTGTTGCACACACGGTTGAAGGAAATTGACTATACACGTCACACTATAACGGCCAGCATATGAGCCAATGGTAAGTATTTGGCTTTCTGCGGTGTTTGTGTGCGGTTTGGGGGAATTTGTAAGCACCAACTTGAGGTCAGTTTTGCGTTTCCCCACTCTAATGGTAAGGATGGATGTGGGGACATGTGGGGAGGGGACGCGGACTGATCCGTGACCTGTGACCCCCCATTCCCATCAGGGACAAATTTATCTGGGTTTACATTATAGATGATTCATATCTTTGATTACATTGCGAGTGAAAGGGAAATAACAGTTCTAGAATGTATCAAGCAGTGAAGTAATTTCCTTGACAGTGAAGTCGTTATAATAGTCTTTATTGGAGAATCCTATCTATCTGTATTTTTAGTAGCTCATATTCTTCTACTGATTAACCATATACAAAGTATCTCACACTTCGGAAAGGAATATGGAGGCCTCCTTTCAAGGTGATACTTCTCTGATTAGATCAACTCTGTCATCAGCGACAACACCACAATGATTAAATTAGATTTTGCATGCAGCCCTACTTCATCGATGTCTGGATGAATGTAATTTTGAGTGATTTCCAATCAATCTATTGTATTCATTAATAGGCATTCATCGGTTCACTTTATTTTTTCATGCATTTGGGGAAAAATTTAGATATATACAGAGATATTGAGTCAGATCATATTGTCTTTATAGTCTTTCAGATGATGTTATTCTTTTGTTCTGATCAATTGTCAGTCTAGAAATACTGGTAGTGGTGCAGTATGTGGTATGTGGTAACACTTAATTGACATTGCCATTATTACTGTGTGACTACTTATGTAATTGCAGTGTAAAAAGTATTGTTGTAACTAATGATTACACTGTAGCAATAACCCTAACCTTAACCTTAACCCTACCCCTAACCTTACCCTTAACCCAAAGTAACCCTAAGTAGAGTGTAATAATGAGTAATTAACCATACTCATTAGACTGTAATGACATAAAACAAATGACACAGTAATAAGGGCACTATAGCGAGTAAAACTAGAAGACATTAATCAAGTCTGAGTATTTTTTGTTGTCTATCACAATTTCAAGTCCCATTTTAACTCCCTTTCCAACTCAATCAAACACTCATTCAAAATCTAATTCAAACCAAATCAGAACAGAATGACTACCAATTGCTGAGTAAGACATGTAAGGGCACAACGTTCAGAGTGTTGCAGATAGAAATAAAATCACTAGAGCTGATACAATAACCTATTCAACATGACAGACAATGGTATCTATTCTACATCATACATTTCTATCTGAACGTTCAGTGACGTTGCAACTTCCTGAACCAGCCCCAGGTGTATTGCCAGAGTGGTGTTTTAAGTCACGAGTGAGCCAGGTGCCTGCTGGGTATAGTTGGGCCATTCGGCCTGGAACACTTCAGGTTGTGTGTGAGGCATCAGGGCCCACTTGGTGCACTGTAGGACCACCTTCTGGTTGAGGTGACACACGGTGGGGCTACCCAGGGTCCTCTGGGTTCTCAGGGGTCTGGCGCTGTGCTTCTCCCTGGGGGTCTTGGACTCTGCCCTCTCTGTGTCTGCATCCTCCAGTTTACCTGGGAATGGTGCATTATAGATAGACAGAACTCCAGATTTTGAGTGGATCAATCAACATATCAATTACTAGGTAAATTAATTATATTATTTGTCAGCACATAACCTTGGAGACTCACCTGAGTCACAGTTTGACATCATTTCTAGGGAATGATCTCTGTGAAGTGTAAAGATAATACATTTTGTAAATGCATTACAGGCTGCCCTTTTTGAATAGGCAAATGTATTGGCCAGTGGGTAGCAGTATTGATATACAGCACCTACTGCAGGGTGCACAACTTACAGTATTTGTCCAGGGGGGAAGTGGCAGCCAGATATGGACATGATTCAAGGGGCCAGAAAATAGTTATAGCTCGATGTACTATTTCTTGGTAGCATGGTGATTTCATGCTACATGGCATTGCATCATCATGGCATGGCATCATGATCATGATGATGCTACATGATGCTACATGGCATCATCATCATCATCAAATCAATTTCAAATAGATTTCTCTAAGAACTAGGATTTTTCCCCACACATCATCAATTACTTTTTAGGCCTGTATGCTGTGAAGTGTGCAGCCAACTTGCAAGGTACAATGGTTCCAAAACATAATTTCTTATCTGTGATCCACTAAAAGCGTTTGCCATCTTCAAGTGACCCAACAATTAAAACACAACCATGGTTTCAACAATCAATCCTCCCAGCTAACAACATATGGCATAGGTGTCTTACAATGATGTCATTTTCTGGTTGGAAACACTAACCTGGTGGTATCCTTCTCACTCACCAAAGCCATTCTGGAGGCAGGAGGGAAGTTTTGATCCTCCTTCACCGTCAGCTGCTCTCTTCCTGGAGCCTCATAGGCTGAGACAGGGTCCTTGGCCAGGGCGGAACACAGCAGACTTAGAACCTGGTCCCTTTCTGGACAAAAGTAAATACCACCACAGGTTAAAGGCATGACAGATCAATGTTTACATCCTGATGGATATTATTAGGGGCTTGGGATTATGGTCCCGATTAACAGTGGTGGAAAAGCCATCACTGATCCATTTTTCATTTTCCATTGGTTTTGTCTTGTCTTCCTTCACACCTGGTTCCAATCCCATCAGTTACATGTTGTGTATTTAACCCTCTGTTTCCCATCATGTCCTTGTCAGAGATTGTTTGTTTTGTATGTTCGTGTATTATGTATTGGTGCGCGACGGGTTCTTGTTCCCACTTTTATTTATTATGTAACTTTGGTTTTGGAGTTTTGTTAGGACTATTAAACTACTCCATTTATACCAAGTTCGATTCTCCGGTGCCTGACTTCCCTGCCACCTACACACACAACATTACAGAGTACTTTTGGGTGTCAGGGAAAATGTATGGAGTAAAAAGTACATTATTTTATTTAGGAATGTAGTGAAGTAAAAATAAAAGTTGTCAAAAATATAAATAGTGAAGTACAGATACCCCAAAAAGCTACGTAAGTAGTACTTTCAAGTATTTTTACTTAAGTACTTTACACCACTACCAATAAACACTATTTTGGGGACTTTTAAAGTCTTTGTGTGAGTGCATCTCGCTCATCTGCAATATTCTTGGTTCATTCTGCCTGTCTCACTTTAATGTTATGATAAAATGTGTCTTGATAATGTACCATTTTGTTACTGTTAATATGGCTGATGCTCTCACATTTACTTTGGGGTATGAATAAAGAACTATCTTATCTATCTAATCTTGTCTTTCCCTCACTATGCTCTGCAGCTGGATTTCAACAACTAGAAAAGGGCTCTAGATAACAGTGACTGCATGCTAAATGGATTGGTGTATATGTGCAGTCYAGTGCACTTACCTCTTTGACCAGCTGTCAGAATCCATTGCTGGACATCCCATATAGACTCAGTCTGCAGTATCTGACACAACATTTCAATCACCTACAATATATAAGAGTGTTCAAACTATGTCATAACATGTTACACGCTGTAACTCAAAAGCCATCATGAAGTCAACCTATAACTGAAACATGCAAGTTGCAATTGTTTTTAACATTCCTTGTTGATATACAGTATGCCAACATAAAACATACATTAAAATTGTGAATCAACGTTGTTTCCATGTCAATGAAAGGACATTGAACCAAGATGGAATAGACATTCAATTAAATTGATGGTGTGCCCAGTGAGAAGTGCCTTGGAATTTTTTTCAAACATGAAGAACTCTACTGCTCACCATCAGCTGTAGTTTAAGGTTCCCCTCTCTGTCATCTTTAGAACCCCTGAGGGCTGACACACAGCTGCACTGGGGGAAGAAGGGGACACCACTGCCTGGAGGTCAGAGAGCAATGGGGTAACAACCAACAATCCTAATCTTAACTCTAATCTTAACCCTAACTCTTAACTAAACCTAAACCTCAAACCAAACAACAATTGTTTTCACCAGACACCGAATGTGCATCTATAACAACACACATTTCTTTTGTGGGTATTTTACCCACTTTTTCTCCCCAGTTTCAATCTTGTCTCATCGCTGCAACTCCCGAACAAGGTCGGGAAGTGAAGGTCGATTCATGCGTCCTTCTAAACATGACCCGTCAAACCGCGCTTCTTAACACCCGCCCACTTAATCCGGAAGCCAGTGTGTCAGAGGAAACACTGTTAACCTGACGACCGAGGTCAGCCTGCAGGTGCCCGGCACGCCACAAGGAGTCGATAGAGCGCGGTGAGCCAAGTAAAGGCCCCTCGCCCTATCCTGGCAAATAACTATGTTTAATTATTACGTGATTAAATTAATCATGTAACAATGAACTCATTAGTAATCTTGGGGCAACACATCAAAAATGTGTTTAATGAGTTACCGTTTCCCGAATTAACTCAAGAATATTTCACAATATCATTATCATATTAGTCAACCATGAATAATTATTACCTCATATCAGTCTCGTTCTGAACGTCATGAATGACTTCAAATCTGCACGAACCCTAGTCTAAATGATGGATGTAGCACCATACACTTCCAGATCCAACACCAATGATAGGATAGTATAGCTTACCTGCGCATATTTATATCTCAGTTGTTTTACACGGTCTGAGTTTCTTTCAAAAGGGACTCTGTACAGCTGCTTCATCCTAATTCTAGTGCGTTTCAGTAGACAAGACATTGCAGAGAGACTCACTCTGTTGACGTTTTGGAATATGGTGTTATCTGCCATTATGTGGTCCTGCAGGTCTCTGAGTCTGATACAGTTATTTGCAATGACCATATTTACATGTGGGTCTCCTGCTCTGGGGTGAACAGTCAACCTCTTCCACCAGATACGGGTTTTCTTGCAGTTCTGTAAAAACATTTGAATGGTTTTAGTGATAGATTTTTCTCATTATGAAAGTACAGTACATATTACTGTACCAGTAAGACTACAGCACTTGCAGTTACTTACCGGTTCTCATTTCGAAATATTCGGATGATACCTGCAACAGTATAGCGGCTCAGATTTGGTTGAACCCGTTGCCCAGCCTCCCTCATGCTCATCCCATGGTTTTCAACATGGTCAACCACAGTCACTCTGATTTCACAAGTTATTGTGTTTCTGACTCCCCTTCCTCTTTCTCTTCCCCGTCCTCTCCTTCTCCCCATCCTACTTCACCTCTTCCTTCTTCTCCTCCTCCTATTCCTTTTCCTCTTACTTCTTCACCTCCTCATCCTCCTCTTCCTCCTCCTCTAGTTCTCACCCCTCATACTCTCTGTCCAWTATTGGCCTCCATTGCTGTCCAACCAAATGTTTACCTGTGGCCTATTTATAGTGCTCAAGCTCTGATTTGTAAGTGAACTCATTATCTAAAAGTTGTTTCACATGTGTCAATGTGGAAAGGCAATTGGCGAAATAGCGTAGCAATGTAGACCAATGTTTACAGTTTTGCTATAAGTGTGTTATTAAATTGAAAACTGAGTAAAACAGTGAGTTGTGTTTACATTTTTGAAAAAAGTGTGTTATAAAATTACAAACTGAGTGTAAAGCAGAGAACGTGCATTCAGTTTGGCACACTTGGTAAATGTTACAAGTTTTAAAGGTTTCAGAGATAGTGCTTCAAGAATCACTGGTAGTGTTTAAGCATTCAGAAAAAACTGCAATACAAAATGTTACATAGGCTACTATTAACTGATGGGACTGACTGATGTGTTTTGATTAAATTGGCAGTAAAGCAACAAGAGAAGAGGGTGTGTTATTGCTCATCCATCTACGTAGTATGCTATAGGCCTACCATCTACATTATTTGAATTTAATCTTGAGTGTGACAGGAAAATGATTGTGTTACTGTAACATGGCCTTGAGATCACATTCTGAATATTCATAACAACCATGAGCCTTAAATAGCTAAAAGTAACAAAATGTTGGGAATCAAAAGACAATTTTAAAAGTAGGTCAGTAAAAATCCAGTAGGCTACATGAATGACAGATATACAGAATACTCACTTATTTTCCCTGAAAGGATTGAAAATTGGTCTCTGACATTTTGAAGAATCAAAAGATCTAGTGGGAAATATACAAATATTGTCTAAATGAGTTGACAGAAATTAGCACATTGAGCCTATAGCCTTTAAGATGACAATCACAACCAAAGAAAAAGCCACTACATGCAAGAAGTGGTGCTCACTTGCACCTGTTTTTGTGCCTTATTAATGTGTCCTAGCTGACAATGTGTATTGTGTAAAGCCAGCACACATAGACAACCAATGCAACTCGATCACAAAATATAACCCATCGTAACCTAATTATTCAGTATCCTTTTATAATTGTGTAATAGGTCAATTACGTAATTCATCAGTGAAAAGTTCCCTACCTTTTCAAAGTCACAGGAATTTGCCATCTACTTCCGCTCTTCAGATGTGGATGCTATTCCATTTTAATGTCAGCCCATCTCTTAAACACTGCTATAACATTAGCTAATGTTAGCTAACCTTACAAGACAGGATATTTAATTTATTTGATTATTTATTCATGTATTATTGTGTATATGTTGATCTTACCTGCTAGTAAAAAAACGTATGGAAGTAAATGTGCACTTTTAAATTGGGTGGACTGCATCTATGAAAAACATTGCCATAGCCTATAGTAAAATCAAAGTATTGTATAGCATGAGAGATTCCCTAAATAAGGGCCACCAGTACAAGCCAGAATCTAATTTTAATAAACAGCGACTGCCTTTCAAAAGCAATGAATTCCTTTGAAAACTGCCTATTTGTCATCGATATAAGTCAGAAGCAGTTCTTTTAGTGTCAAAATTGACTACAAAGTGTAAAAAGGAAAATTTTGGTCATAAAGTCAGTCTAGTCTAAAACGGAGTTTGGAAAATCCATGTGTCACAACGGGTAAATAAAAGAAGGTTGGGTTTTGATTTGACAATGTCCATTTACCCACTAACATGGGGTGAACAGCTGCGGTGATTGCTCTCTATCCAACAGCATAGACAGTGAGACAGGCCTGTCCAGCAGGTCCGATTATTATTAGATTATTTAAATAAGAAACATGTGACACATTTTTTTACTTGATAAATACTGTACCAAACACCTTACTTGGATGTAAAATAACTAAAACATCCTCAGCAAAAACTTGAAATTCATTACAGAGTTATCTTAGATTTATTCTGGGGATTTTGAAGAAGTATCTCATGGGGGACAAACAAAATTAACGTAATTGTTCAGGAAACACACCTCCAAGACTGAAAACTAGTTTTTCTAATGAGCAACAGAAAAACACACGTGCCAATCAGCTTTTTCAGTGGCTCTTCAGTGACTACCTCATGAAGCTGGTTGAGAGAATGCCAAGAGTGTGCAAAGCTGTCGTCATGGCAAATGGTGGCTACTTTGAAGAATCTAAAATCTTAAATATATTTGTTTAACACTTTATTGGTAACTAGATGATTCCATATATGTTATTTCATAGTTTTGATGTCTTCACTATTATGTAGAAAATAGTAAAAAGAAAGAAAAACCCTGGAATGAGTAGGTGTGTCCAAACCTATGACTGGTACTGTATATATATCCATTGCTTCTTGAAGAATTTTACTTATAAATGCCTCATGAGCTTAGTTCAACTGTCACACTCCATGAGAATCCAAAATATAAGCTTATTTTTCTCCAATGTTTGTAAACATCGTAAATGTAAACAAACACTGTATAGGCTCATAACATGGTTAAAACAATAATGTTTTATCATGAATGGTCAGTCCTTGCATCCATAGCTCTGTCTATTAATCTGAGTGGTTACATTTCTCCCGGCCCATCCCTCAGTTTTTTGAGGGATGGGCCGGGTGGGGCGGTTTGGGCAACCGTTTTGGTCGGGCGACCGTTTTGTTATTGTTTCATCTGTGGATTTGCCCTTTAAACAGCTACATATTATCAAGATATCAAAGTATCAATAACAAAAAGTTAAACAATAGGCCTATAGAAAATGCAGCATATGGCATTCATTTTTCACATGTAAATAGCACTTTTCAGTAGTGCTCAAAGCATGCTATTCCATGAGCTCAGCATTTATTTTTCAATTCGAATCAATGAGCCCAATCATAAACAACAGAGTAGGCTGGCTAATAAGTCCTTAGTTTTGGGGTTATGCTCACGTAAAACAATTTGGCTAATCTGTACTTCCATATTTCCAAGTCCTATTCTTGAAGATCAAGTGGTATAACACTTATTGGAATGACTGAAATTCTGATAGACTTTGGTTTTTAATATTATTATATGTAGTAGAAAGCGTTGGGTTAGAAGAAGCCTACATAACCAACCCCTAAAGTAAAATTTAACATCCATATATGACCTGCTTTTACATTGATTTATCCTGCAATAGATGTGGTTATATTGGTAACATACATTTTTGTCTTCTTCTAATGCCTCTTAAGGGGAAAGTAATATAAAAGTAACAGAATGAAATCAGATTACGTTACTGAGTTTGGGTAATCCAAAAGTTACGTTACTGATTACAATTTTGGACAGGCAACTAGTAACTGTAACAGATTACATTTAGAAAGTCATCTACCCAACCCTGCTGGCCGGTCTCTCTCTCTCACACACACACACACACACACACACACACACACACACACACACCACTGATTACATTATCAATGGTGGTTATGAGATTAGCCTGGTGGAAGTAACCTGATCGCTACGTTCACCTTTCTATACTGAACAAAATTATAAACGCAGCATGCAACAATTTCAACAGTTTTACTGACTTACAGTTCAGAAAATGAAATCAGTCAATTGAAATAAATAAATTAGGCCCTAATTCATGGATGTTACATGACTGGGCAGAGACGCAGCCATGGGTGGGCATGGGAGGGCATAGGCCCACCCACTGGGGAGCAAGGCCCAGCCAATCAGAATTCGTTTTTTTACCCCTTCATTACAGACAGAAATACTTCTCAGTTTCATCAACTGTCCGGGTGGCTGGCCTCAGATGATCCCGCAGGTGAAGAAGCCGGATGTGGAGGTCCTGGGTGGGCATCTACCCTCTACCCCCCTGAACCCATAGGGGAGGTCTTTACAAGGTGGGCATCTACCCTCGGTGGCGGCTCCGGTTCTGGACGCAGCCCCCCCTCTTTACGCTGATCCCTCCACCTTTGTAGACCCGGACCGTGGATCATCGCCGAGGCTTTCGACTGCGGATCATCGCCAGAGGCCCCGGACTGGGAACCGTCGCCGTTGCAGTCTCTAGCTGCAGCGAACTGAAAAAACGAGCAACCCAGGGATGTGTGTGCTTTGGGGACCTTTAACAGAATGTGACTGGCAGAACGGGTGTTGTATGTGGAGGATGAGGGTTGCAGCAGATATCTCAGATAGGGGGGAGTGAGGCCTAAGAGGGTTTTGTAAATAAGCATCAACCAGTGGGTCTTGCGACGGGTATACAGAGATGACCAGTCTACAGAGGAGTATAGAGTACAGTGATGTGTCCTATAAGGAGCATTGGTGGCAAATCTGATGGCAGAATGGTAAAGCACATCTAGCCACTCAAGAGCACCCTTACCTGCCAATCTATAAATTACGTCTCCGTAATCTAGCATGTTAGGGTCATCTGAATAAGGGTTAGTTTGGCAGCTGGGGTGAAAGAAGAGGCATTACGATAGAGGAAACCAAGTCTACATTTAACTTTAGCCTGCAGCTTTGATATGTGCTGAGAGAAGGACAGTGTACCATCTAGCCATACTCCCAAGTACTTGTATGAGGTGACTACTTCAAGCTCTAAACCCTCAGAGGTAGTAATAACACCTGTGGGAGGATGGACATTCTTCTTACCAAACCACATGACCTTTGTTTTGGAGGTGTCCAGAACAAGGTTAAGGGCAGAGAAAGCTTGTTGGACACTAAGAAAGCTTTGTTGTAGAGCGTGTAACACAAAATCCGGGGAGGGGCCAGCTGAGTAAGACTGTATAATCTGCATTGAAATGGATGAGAGCTTCCTACTATGTTGTTGATGTAAATTGAGAAGCGTGTGGGTCCTAGGATTGAGCCTTGGGGTACACCCTTGGTGACATGCAGTGGCTGAGAGAGCAGATGTTCTGACTTTATACACTGCACTCTTTAAGAGAGGTAGTTAGCAAACCAGGCCAAAGACCCCTCAGAGACACCAATACTCCTTAGCCGGCCCACAATAATGAAATGGTCTACTGTATCAAAAGCTTTGGCCAAGTCAATAAAAATAGCAGCACAACATTGCTTAGAATCAAGGACAAGGGTGTCATCATTGAGGACCTTTAAGGTTGCAGTGACACATCCAAAACCTGCGCGGGTACCAGATTGCATCGCAAAGAGAATACTCAAGAAAGCCAGTCACTTGATTATTGACAAGTTTTTCCAACACTTTTGATAAACAGGGCAAAATAGAAATAGGCCTATAACATTTATGATTAGCTTGATCTCCGCCTTTAAATAAAGGACAAACCCGTGGCTGCCTTCCAATCAATGGAAACCTCCCCAGAGAGGAGAGACAGATTAAAAGGTCAGAGACAGGCTTGGCGATAATAAGCAACCTTAAAGAAGAAAGGGTCTAAACCATCTGACCCAAATGTTTTTGGGGGGTCAAGTTTAAGGAGCTCCTTTAGCACCTTGGACTCAGTGACCGCCTGCAGGGAGAAACTTTGTAGCGGGTAGAGAAAAAAGAGGGAGGCGCATCGGGGCTAGTCGCATTAGAAGGGGTGGGAGATGAGGAAATGTTGGACGGGCAAGAAGGCATGGCTGAGTCAAATAGGAATCCTGACTTAATGAAGTGGTGAGAGCTCAGCCATGTGCTTCTTGTCAGTAACAACCACATCATCAACTTTAAGTGACATGGGCAGGTGTGAGGAGGGTTTATTCTCCAGGTCTTTAACCGTTTTCCAGAACTTTTCCAGGGTAAGACCCACAGAGAGAACTGCTCCTTAAAGCAACTAACTTTGGCCTTCCGGATAGACTGAGGGCCCTTATTTGTTGGATCTTGATCAAATACAGTTCCAAAGCAGCACAATCGTAAACTGAATCAATCTGGTAGCCTCTTAAACTAGTCTAACATACCAGCTGACAGTCTTATAGGCCGATGTCCATTCTCTTCTTACATTGGCAGATTAGTTTTCTTTTTTAATAATGATGAATTGGCCGGTGGTTAATGGTCAACGTGTCAACAAACATGTTACCCTTTTACACAAATACATGAATGAATCACCTATCAGACCCACTTTAATACAAAGCAGCATACATTTATTTGGACATATTTACAACTTCTCACTATCCAGTTATTTACATGATTTAAAACACATATGACATGAAAGTACAGAACATCATGATCACACCTATGGCACAGGGAAAATGTTTGTTTTTGTGTTTTGTGAGATGGCTCCGTGAAAAGTACAACCTACATGCAGTCCCCAAGAAAATCAAAAAGTCAGTTTTTACAAAATATGTGATATTCTTACTCTATACCCCAAATAGGGCCAGATTTACTTAGAGTGTGCACCAGTGGAGGCTGCTGAGGGTAGGACGGCTCAAAATAATGGCTGGAATGGAGTGGTATCAAATGTGTTTGATACCATTCCATTTACTCCATTCCATTCACTCCATTCCAGCCATTATTATGATCCATCCTTCCCTCAGCAGCCTCCATTGGTGTGCACCAATCGACTGTTTGCACCTATTAGTTCAATCACATGAAGAAATTTGTTGTTTTATTCTAATGAAAATATTGCCTTAGGAAATAAGGGCCACAGCGTCTAATGTAGCTTTTGCACGTCTTTTGAGGATCTAGATTTGAGATCAGAGGTCACTTCAATACATGGTTGTGGTCACCTCCATTTCAATTCAGAAAGTTTATTGAAATTCAAAATAGCACTTGTAAAGTCTTGAATTGTTAGTCATGTCATTCTAAATTGAAATGGTTTTGACCACAACCCTACTTCAATCAATACAATGTGGTCTCACATAGATGTAATACAAATATCTCAGTTCCCTCTTAAAATCTGCTGGTGAGAGTGCAAATGTCGTCTGCTTCCAGAAAGCTAACCAGCTGGTGATGTGCTGTGTGCCCGCCAAGAACATTAGGTTGGTGAATATCAGAGAAGTCTCATCCAAGCAGGCAAAACTGGTTGCAATGTCATTTTGATGACATGGTCAGGTTTCATAAGTAAGTTTTGTTATTGTCTTTTTATTTACATTTTATTCATTTAGCAGACACTCTTACCCAGAGCAATTTAGAAGAGCAGTTAGGGTTATACTTTTCACTTAGTCGGCTCAGGATTCGAACCAGTGACCTTTCAGTTACTGGCCTAAACGCTCTTAACCGCTAAGCTACCTGCTGACCCTATTGGGTTGTAATCTGACCAAATAACAACCAAAATATTACTCTTTCCCATGACCTCTTGATGTCATCATGAAAAAATATGTCTTTGCCTGGTTATACTGTAACAGAGACCGTTCGGTTGCATCTGGAAATATGAAGTTTCAACCATACAACCACAAAATGATGCCATTAAGACGACATTTGCCAAATTTTTGCCTCATGGGATTCTTCTGTTGAAAAAATTCTGACAAAACAGAGAAATAAACTAATAACAGCTAAAAGTCAATCAAAATTCAGTAAAGAACCTAGTTGGGTTTTGATACCTCACCTTTATGGGGCAACTGTTATAAATTGAACACAACAATGAAATACAACACTTGTGGCTGAAATAGAGTTAGTTCATGGTTCTTGCTAGTCTTCTTATTGCTAGTCAATAGACAGAATGTGTGTGGTATTAGCAAAACGAATACTCTTTAAAACTTGTTCCCTCTTTAGAAACTGAAACACTTAATTACGAGACTCAAACTTCATGAAGCATAGATGAATTCTGCCATGACATGACACCAAGCACATTACCTAATGATAGTTCATCATGTCACTTTATGACCAACGACATCACAAAACACAGTCATTAATTTAAATGTAACTTACTAAAGATCCCAAATTGCTGCATGATATTGTAATGTCATGCTATACTGTGTGAAGTGTCACAAATTGGTTTAGGGACCTGTCCCTAAACCAATTTATGACACTTCACACAGTATAGCATGACATTACAATACATGTTACTGCTACAGCTATGCAGGCTTTATAACACAGTGTGCAAAGTGCTACCCAGCCAATTCACTCCATACTGGTAATCTGACTTATACTGTACAATACATCAGACATTATAACAATAAAGAATACAGGTAGGAGAACGAATGCCCTATGAATAGGCATGCAGCGCATTTACAGAACGACCTCAGCTCTATACTGTACATGACCAGAGCCATATAGATACATATGTATGGCTCCCTTATATACACATATGTATACATATGGCTTTGTACACGACCCTTCCAGGCAGTGTTTGACACTGCATCAGTGAGACATATAAAAACAAATTCTTACAAAAGTATTATATACAGAGCATAAAGGAAGCAGCGAGACTCTTCATTTTGTACATTTCTCAAGTGTCCTGATCGTCTCCCTTTAGAAGGTGGCAAAACTCAAGAGATCTGCATGGGAGATACGAAATCAAATCAATATTTCATTTAAATGTATGGATTAAAATATTTCATTTAAATGTATGGATGAAAGATGCAGGTCAAAGTATGGTAGTTAATCTTAAGGACATATATTTCAATCAAGAGAATACAATCGTAGCAGGGAGGACTTCTTTCACTGTTATTTATCAACTATAGTTTTATTGGTTCCCAGGTCTTTAATAGATGAGATTAAAAAGATTCTGGAGTCTAGAACGATTGTAGAACAAGCGTAAAGGGGCTTACCTTCGTTACAACCTTTTGTTTGCTTGAGATGTTTCAGGTAAACAAACTGATGTGTGACGGGGAAAGAGAGGAAAGTGAAAATAAATTAAAAGTGCACTCACCAAATCCTGGATTTATAATCCTGGTTGTATTTAAATGTTTTTTCAATACCTCATCTCTAAGCAGAGTGATTCAACAAAACGTCAACAGAATTTCATCCCTTAGCACTGGCTATGACCACTAGGTGGCATAACTATACTGAAACCACACTTTTTTGTTGGGTTTAAAGGAAAACTCCACCCCAAAATATGTAACTTTCAAAATACAGAACTCTGCAGCATCATATGATTCAAAATGCATCATACAGGCCAGATTTTTGTATTTTTAAAGTTACATATGTTGAAAACTTGATTGCTGACATGCAAAACATTTTGGGGACTATATCATCAATGGACTAATGAAGCAAATACCAAAATATAGTTTTGGGGTGGAGTTTTCCTTTAACATGGAAGTAATTTTTTTTGATAAGTATATAAGTTTTTAAATAATCAATTGGGGTTCTTACCAACTCTCTCTCACTACTTCAATGTCGCTCACTAGATTCTGTGCTAAACAGATCCCAAAAATCTGAAAAAGGGCACAAAGATTAGGTGAGACATCTCTACTTTTGAACGGCTACTGTGGTGATAGATCTAGTTGATTTCAGTGTTTCATGGTCAGTTTTATGATCAGCAATAGTTTGTTTAATGTCTAAATTCTAGTCTCAGACAATAGCCTAAGTCATCATTTAGTATCATTTTGGGCGGCAGGTAGCCTAGTGGTCAGCGCTTTGGACCAGTAACCGAAAGGTTGCTAGATCGAATCCCCGAGCTGACAAGGTAAAAMTCTGTTGTTCTGACCCTGAACAAGGCAGTTAACCTACTGTTCCTAGGCCATTATTGTAAATAAGAATTTGTTCTTAACTGACTTGCCTAGTAAAATAAAAAAAATAAAAAATAGTAGCAAGTAAAATTCACAAGCATAGTCAGCTATGAACATAAAAAGCAGAGATAAACAATGTTTCAAGACATCTTAAGAAATTGATCATTGACACCACTATCAAATTTTTAAAAAACTGTCTATTTCAAGTTACAGTCCATTCCCGTGACAAGTCAGAGAAAACACGATGTTGAAAGTACAGCCCCTTAAAGCTACATTCTGGGATTTGAAAAAACAACAAAAGGGTTGTTTTGTTTTATTATACATCTGAGGGATGGGGGTTGGGAAATGTAACCCCTCTCAAATTCATAGACAGCACTCTAGATGCAAGGTCTGACAGTCCATGACATCTACATGATAGTTTCAACCATATATGTCGTTAGTTCACATTCTTCGTGTTTGTAAACAATGGAATAATGAAACCTTGGAGGGGATTCAACCCATAGAACGTTGTCGACAATGTACCTTTTAAAGCCAATGTTACCGCACACGTGGAGATCGCATCCAAGGTAAACATGGCAGATGTTGGCTCTATTGGAAATGATCTGAATAGGTCAAGTGCTCCATAACGCAGCTTTGGATTGATTTCCGTCCCTTATATTTTGCATTATGGTGAAGACAGACAGTTGTGCTAAACTCATGAGGCATTTATAAGTTATACATATACAGTGAGCTATATCAATGTGTAAAATATCAAGAATTTAAATGACCATTGAACAGCTTCTCAAATCCCAGGCTTTAGCTTTAAAACCAAAATGCACTGAAAGCAGACACAGGTAAAACCAGAGTTCATACTCCGGTGTATTTGGGGATTATGTATCAGACATTTGTTCCCAACCTGTAGTAAAGCAATTCCTATGAAGATCCCTGCCACCACTGTCAGGTTGTCTTGAAGCCACTTCTCAAACTGAGGCACACAGCCTTTGATGTAGATAAAGGTCATCTGCTCCGAGTCCTAACACAGCAGAGACAAAACAAAACAAAACAATGACCTTTAATGCTAACATTTTTATCTTACAGTTCATAATTTAATTGGTATTTACTCTGTTATCAAGTGTAGCTCAGTTGGTTAGAGCATGACGCTACCACCACATATACAAAAAACAGTTACTATACTAGAAGTCGCTTTGGATAACAGCGTCTGCTAAATGGCATAGCTACTTTAAAGTATTGTTATATTATTATGTGAATTGTACATCAGGTTAATCATGCTTCAGTAGCCTAGATGTTAAATGTCAGCTTTTGTTAGCCACCTTATTAGTCACCTCAAGTGTTTTCACGGGCACTATAGGGTGAAGTTTCTCCTACATGTAGATATAGATCTAGGATCAGCTTCCCCTCCCCAATCCTAAATGCAAAACTGACCAAAGATCAGCGTGTAGGGGCAACTTCACCCTGACTTGCATGCCATATACAGTGAGCTCCAAAGGTATTGAGACAGTGACACATTTCACAACATTTGTTGTTTTGAATTGTGAATAAGGATGAGTGAGAAGATGAAAAAATATGCGTCTGTAACTTTGTCACTCATCATTATTCACGATTCATTAAGGATTATCTGTACTCATGGTAGCATCCACATGAATGTATGTCAGGACCCGRTGCGAGAAACAGTCACTAATAATTGGCAGAACCCAGAAGATGAGGCAGACACAGCAGTACTAGAGATGGTGGTTTAATAAAAAATAGATATCTTCCAAAATACAAAAGAAAATCCACAAAGTGGTAAAAACAGCAAGGGAAAAAACAAACCTCAAAAGACCAATCCAAAAATACACGAGAACAAAACCAGAGAACCTCTGGAAAATCCAACAAGAGAAAAATGTTCACAAAGGCTGGGGCTGGGTGCTAACATACAAACACTGAGCAAGGAACTAAGGAACACACAGGGTTTAAATACTAACAAGGGAATGACTTACAGGTGCAAACAATAATTAGGGCAAGAAAAACAAAAAGGTACAAAAAAGGTGCAAGGGGGACATCTAGTGAACAAAACCAAACAGTCCTGACCAAAACCTGACAGAATCCCCCCCCTAGGAACGGCTCCTGACGTTCCTACCAGCCTTCTCAGGGTGGAGGACCCTGAACTGACGAATGAGGTCAGGGTCCAGTATGTCCTTGGCAGGAACCCAGGAGCGCTCCTCGGGACCGTAGCCTTCCCAGTCCACCAGATACTGCCAGGACCGCTGCACCCGGCGGGAATCCAGTATCCGGTGGACGGTATAAGCCGACTGGCCTCCGATGACACGGGGCGGAGGGGGAGGTCTGCCTGCCGGGATAAGGGGAGAAAAAACAAAAGGTTTTAATAAAGAAATGTGAAATGTGGGATTGATTTTAAGGGATCTGGGTAAGTGCAGGCGAAAAGTAACGGGATTGACTCTCCTGGCGATCTTAAAGGGACCGATGAATCTCTGGGACAGCTTGCGAGACTCCACCCTTAGCGGTAAGTCTTTTGTTGAGAGCCATACTCTCTGGCCGGGGTACAGGGTAGGACCGGGACGGCGACGTCTGTTGGCTTGTCGCTGGTACTGCTGTGAGGAACGCAGAAGATTAAGACGGGCCTTCTTCCACGTAAGCCGACAGCGTCTGATGAACCTCGAGGCTGAAGGCACTCTGACTTCTGCCTCCTGGTCCGGGAACAATAGCGGAGCATAGCCAAACTGACACTCATGCGGAGACATACCAGTGGAGGAGGAGCACAAGGTGTTGTGAGTATTTAAACCCTGTGTGTTCCTTAGTTCCTTGCTCAGTGTTTGTTGTTAGCACCCAGCCCCAGCCTTTGTGAACATTTTTCTCTTGTTGGATTTTCCAGAGGTTCTCTGGTTTTGTTCTCGTGTATTTTGGATTGGTCTTTTGAGGTTTGTTTTTTCCCTTGCTGTTTTTACCACTTTGTGGATTTTCTTTTTGTATTTTGGAAGATATCTATTTTTTATTAAACCACCATCTCTAGTACTGCTGTGTCCTGCCTCATCTTCTGGGTTCTCTGCCAATTATTAGTGACTGGTTTCTCGCACCGGGTCCTGACAGAAACACTGAGCCATTAATATGAACCCAGAGGCAGCCAGTACCCAGGACTTTTTTCCCATGCTGTCCCACCACGAGGGGACTGTCCAACGTCACGAACGCTGCTCTGGTTCAGCACGAGGCTTTACTGGCTGGACATTCTCAACTTCTGTCGGAGATGATGAACTTCCATAAAGCAGATTTCTGATCAACTTTCTCCTGCAACCGCTTCTGCTCCAGTTCATCAGATTCAAGTGCCCGTGGCAGTTAACCCCTGGCTGAACTCGTCTGCCGCTCCCCAACGGTTCTCAGGTGATCCGAGTGTTTGTAAGGGGTTTTTCACCCAATGTTCTCTCTCGCTTCGAGCTGCAACCCTCTCGTTTCCCACCGACCGGTCCAAGATAGCATACATCATCACCCTCTGTCGGAAAAAAGCCTAGCCTGGGCTACTGCTGTGTGGGAATGCCCAAGTCCCTGCTGTGCCAGCTACTCTACCTTTGCTGAAGAATTCAAGCGAGTGTTTCAAGGTCCTACCAGCGGTCCTGACTCAGCCAAACAGCTCCTGACTCTCCGCCAAGGTCGGCGCAGCGTGACGGACTATGCATCCAGTTCCACACGGTGGCAGCAGCGAGTGGCTGGAACGACGAGGCGCTCACAGTGTGCTTTTTGACAGGGTCTTTCCCGACACCATCCAAGATGAACTGGCCACTCGGGAACCACCAGACAACCTCGAGTCCCTGATCAAGTTGGCTTCATGCATAAGACCAGCGTCTGAGAGAGAGAGAGCTCACAAACCGTAGAATTCTCTCACACCATAGCTCCTATCGGGTCCCAGCTCCGAGTCTCACCTTTATCCTCGCTGACTCCACCGGAACCCATGCATGGTTGGTGGACGCATCTCCCAGGCTGAGAGAAACCGCCCGGATGAGGAGGCGATGCTGTCTATATGCGGCAAACGCGGGCCATTTCCTCTCCACGTGTCCGGGCTCCAGGGAAAACGCACTCTCCCGTGCAGGCCTGGGAGGACTGTAACGGGAAACATAACCTCCTCCCATCCATCCAACTCCCGCTGCTCATTCCAGTTACCCGTTTCCTGGGGACAACCACGAGCTTCCCCTTCAAGCCTTGGTAGACTCTGGAGCCGACAGGTAACTTCATGGATGGTGCGTCCTGGGCGAAGGAAAAAACGGCGTTCCCTCTGAACCTCTAAGTGATCCCCATAAGGGTTACTACGTTGGATGGAAGCCCTTTGGGATCTGGAACTTTTGTCACTCGTGTCACTACCCCTTGCGACTTTCAGTTTTCCAACACCAGGAAGTGATCAACTTTCATCTGACCTCGTGTTCCGGAGTTCCCTCTCGTCCTTGGATACCCGTGCTTCACAGCCCATAACCCTCACATCGACTGGTCTGTGGGCACTATCAAGCAGTGGGGTCCTACGTGCCAAGCCACTTGTTATCTTCCCAAGTTCCCCGAGTTCCCCTCCGAGTCTCTAGAATCCATCGACCTGTCCCGAGTTCCCGAGTGTTACATGACCTCAAACCGGTATTTAGCAAACAGAGGGCCAACCAACTACCACCCCATAGACCTTTACGATTGCCCCATCGACCTGTTTCCGGGCACCTGCCCTCAGGGGTCGGATCTTTTCCCTATCTCCTCCCGAACGAGCTGCTATGGATACCTACATTCAAGGACTCTTCTGGCAGCAGGCCTCATGCGTCCCTCCACCTCGCCGGCCGGAGCAGGGTTTTTCTTTGTGGCCAAAAAAGACGGGGATTACGTCTTGCATCGACTACCGGGGACTTAATGCCATAACCGTCCGTAACGCTACCCCGCTACCCCTTTATGGCCACAGCCTTTGAGCTACTCCAGGAAAGCAGTGGTCTTCACTAAGCTTGACCTGCGGAACGCATACCATCTTGTTGCGGATCAAACCCAGGTTGACGAGTGGAAGGACCGCTTCAACACGCCTACTGGTCACTACGAAATACTTGTGATGCCAATTCGGCCTGACAACGCCCCGCCTGTGTTCCAAGCGCTCATAAACGATGTGCTTAGGGATATGCTTAACATTTTCGTGTCTTGTTTACTTGGATGACATCCTCATCTTTCGAGTCCCTTCAAGAACACACTAAGCATGTCAGACAAGTGCTCAAACGCCTTCTAGACAGCATTTGTACTTAAGCCTGAAAAGTGTGAATTCATTCCTCTCGAGTACAATGTCCCTGGGATTGTATGGAACCCGGTCGAGTCCAGATGGATCCCAGAAGTAGGGGCGTAGCAGATTGGCCCACCCCCAAGTCCGTTAAGGAAGTTCAGCGTTTCCGTGGGTTTCACTAACTTCTACCGCAAGTTCATCAAGAACTTCAGCTCGGTGGCAGCCCCTCTCTCGCGTTAACAAGTGGTGGCAACAAAGGTTTCTGTGGGGAAGAGAAGCTGAGACGGCCTTCCAAGGACTCAAGCAGCGCATCTCTCTGCTCCCATCCTGACACTACGCACCGAGGCGGCGATGAACCTTTGTGTGTGGAGGTAGACGCATGCAGAGGTGGGTGTTGGAGCATGTCCTGTCTCAGAGGGGTGAAGACAAGAGGCTTCCATCTTGCGCCTTCTTCTTCACCGGCTTACCCCGGCCGAGAGGAATTACGATGTGGGGGATCGTGAGCTCCTAGCGGTTAAGATGGCAATTGAAGGAATGGAGACAACTGGCTCGAAGGGGGCTTCTCAACCTTCAAGTGCTTACGGACCACAAAAATCTGGAGTATATCCAGCCAGGCCGAAGCGGTTGAACTCCAGACAAGCTCGATGGTCTCTTTTCTTCAGCCGATTCCAGTTATTTCTCACCTATAGACCCGGGTCCGAAGAATCTCAAACCGGACGCTTTGTCCAGAAATGCTAC
>NC_036853.1:42392846-42640711 GCF_002910315.2 Salvelinus sp. IW2-2015 | reverse complement strand
ATACTAACAAGGGAATGACTTACAGGTGCAAACAATAATTAGGGCAAGAAAAACAAAAGGTACAAAAAAGGTGCAAGGGGGACATCTAGTGAACACAACCAAACAGTCCTGGCTAAAACCTGACAATGTAGAAGTGTTAAGAAACATATTATATTCTTATTAACAATAAAAGTGACTCCAAAATGACCAAATACATTATTTACCATTAATTTCTATTGGGCACAAAAGGATCTGAAACACAACCAAAACAAACAGCAAAATCATCCAACAAGTGTTTAGACCACAAGCTTGATGTAATCATTGCGTGCTAGGAATAGGAGACCAAATATTTAACTTTTGATTACTTTAAACTCCTTTAAGCACAATTAGGGCTGTGACGGTCATGAAATTGTGTTAGCCGGTGATTGTCAAGCTAATAACTGCCGGTCTCATGGTAATTGACCGATAATTAACACATTTAACATCTACTGGCATCCATGCATAGCCTACAAGCCACTGATGCAGACCTTAGGAACATCTACACTTTAAAAAGTCTAAGAAATCCATGTACTATAGCCTACACCATCACAATAAATCCATTATTTATTTTATACCAGTCTAAAGAAACATGATATGAAGAAAATGTAGTGTGTTTCAGAAGAACAGAATAGCATACTCTGAGTTGTCCTTATCTGGCTTATCTTATTTTATCTGGCTTATCTGGCTATGCCATATGGCTGTGGGCTACACTAGTTCATTTAGCAGACATGATTTGCTTTGAATTCCGTGGCATTATTTTAGATCATTTTATATAGTATGAAGATAGCTGAATAAAATAGAAAGGATATTTTCTCCAAATTATTTGGGGGAGTGCGCTATTCTGTGTTGAGAGGTTAATAAAGAAACAGGTACTCCTATATGCTTAATTTAGAGTTATTTATGTAACTTTAGTTGTGAAACAAACATTGGGCTATATGTTTAGATTTTTTAAACATTCTAAGGCTGCATAATGCGACTCTAATGATGATTTGAAAGGCATGAGCTCTGTTTTGTTTTTTGCACAGGCTGTACACACTTCATCAGTCTTGCACTGGATAATGCATCAAATTTCATGGCGGCATACTTTTTGTGTGGCTATAATGCCCCTAAACAAATCCATGCCTTTTGCGACCAGTAGCTGTTGTGCCCTTGGGCTGAATATAATAATTATAATTCCCTTCTCCCAGCTGGGCGCTCCGAAGAACCTCTCACTCTCTGTCACCTGATCGGGTCTTTCTCACAGGCTACAAGTGAAGACCGACACATCGGGGACGCAACTGTCCTTCTTATCTAACTCCGAAGCGCAAATTGAAGATATTGGAAGAACTGTCCACATTTACTTTTGTCAATCAACAAGAGAAGTAGGCCTAACGAACAGCAAACGCACAACCTACTATCCCCCATAGAACAAAAGTTGACCTATTCTATTCTGTGCAGGAAATAAATATTCCCAGCATAGTCTGGGACAGTTGTGGGATGCGATAGATCCCAAATTAATTAATATCCCAAACACTAGCATCAAAAAAACTTTTTAAGTAATGACGCAACAGATCAGAACGTTTAACTTAAAATGTTGCTAAACTATTAGGCTATTTCTTCACATTATAAGCTCAGCAATGCGCCATGGCATTAGGCTATACGCGCAAATGTTCCATTAACAGGAAAACACCATCCTCAAACGAGACTGCAAATGCGATTATGCATGTAATGCTTTTATTATAAATGTGTATTTTAAATGGTTAAAATTATATTGAAACTCAAACTTGATACTCACTCGCTGCATATGTATGCCAGTTAGGCTCTACACCTGTTGTAAATCAGATTAATGTGCTTAACTTTAAGAAGTTATATGGCCACTTGAGTTGTGATACTGTCACGACCGTCGTATGAATAATTGGACCAAGGCGCAGCGTGAGTAGAGTTCCACATTTTAATGATAGTGAAACTTCCAAAACAACAAAGATATAATGATCGTGAAATACGTAGCGCACATAGGCACTCATACAAAACAATATCCCCCATAGCAGGTGGGAAAAAGGACACACTAAGTATGATCCCCAATTAGAGGTAACGATTATCAGCTACCTCCAATTGGGAACCATACACACACACCAACATAGAAATATAATACCTAGAAACCCCCCTAATCACGCCCCGACCCACTACACCACAGAGAACCCCGAGGGCTCTCAATGGTCAGGGCGTGACAGATACAAACGTTGGGCTATATGTTTAGATTTTTTATATATTCTAAGGCTGTATGATGCGACCCTAAAGATGATTTGAAAAAATGCCTAGAATTTCCCGGCAGCAAATATATCATTCACAAGGGATAGCCTAATATTGTCAACCATCAGACTATTCTTGATTTAATCTTGTCGTTACATATACTAAATAATATATGTGTGAATTCTTATTTATTTAGAATGGACCATTATCATGCACCTGTCTCGAAGCAGGGGCAGGAGAAAAAAATACATGTCATCTATGCACTTAAATAGCGAATGGAGGATGCTATTCCCATTGTTAATCTTCATGCCATCCTGTTGTAAAGAGAAGCAATGTGCTTAATATTAGAAAAGTTGAGAAATAAATATAGTAGGCATAGCTTATAGAAAGCTGATGGGATCCTCCTCTTTTTAATAGAGGCCATCACTCTGTTTTCTCACGCAATTGCATAGCCTATAAAAATGTAGCACAACATGAGCTCATGGGTTCTCGTGAAGTGTTTGATTAGATATTCGATAACATTTGCTTTGGTGTCAGAGTGATTAGAGGGACAATAGAGTGCTGAGTACCAGGCAATTAGCCAGTTTGGTAGGCTACTAATGACCATCAACAGCATCAGAGCTTGAAGAAGCCTAATTACCATGACTAAACGGTCACGTGGAATTTGACTGCCATCATGACTCATGACCGCCGGTATGGCGGTAATTACGGTCACCATAACAGCCCTAGTCACAATACTTTTTGGTCCCCCTAAAATGGGTGGACTATGTACAAATCGTGCTGCAATTTTTAAACGGTTCCCCCGATATGAATAAAAATACCATCAAATTAAGCTGACAATCTGCACTTTTAACCAAAAATGTTTGTATCATTTCAAATCCAAAGTGCTGGAGTACAGAGCCAAAACAACAAAACATTTGTCACTGTCCCAATACTCTTGGAGCTTACTGTATCTCACCAACTGGCCATTCCATGAACATCCTGCAGTTCCCTGTGTCCTTTTGTTGAAATACCTTCCCTGAACTGAATCTTATCAAAACAGTCTCCAAATTTATGCTTTTCAGTTTGAGGGTAATGTTTGGAAAATAAATACACCCCTTCCTTACATTACTCTCTCTCCCATGGTACTTGGCCAAAAGCACATTTCTCCACCATGAGTAATTCCAGGCAACCCATAGTACTGAGGGAACCAGCTGTTGTTAAATGGGGGCTGGGAGAGTGGTGATGGACTGTGAGACCAGTGTTGTGACTTAGACTTGGGTGGAGTGCAGTAAGAATTACCTCATCTAGCTCAACCAACCTGCCAATGGCTAATGGGAAACAGTTTTCTACGATTCCTATTTCGCAATTCCACTGTTTTATTTTGAGGGCTGCCTTTTGATGAAACAACCCATCCCCATGCTGTGGAAAAAGCTCCCAGAGCTTGCTTCCAAGTGAACAGACTGCCATAATGTTGGATTCTGGGGCTGTTTGTATCAAGTGTCTCGGAGTAGGAGTGCTGATCTAGGATCAAGTCCCCCCTTTCCATGTAATATTATTCATTTTAATCCAAGAGGCAAGACAGCAGGTCTCTGAAGAACGTTTTCCCCTATACTACTCAGGCATTGCACCAGCCTCACTGTGTCGGCTCAACACTAATAACAGCAACGTTCAAATTAGAATATAGGTGCAGACTCTTGGATTAAGTACTTCACAGCATTTCCAGGAATCTCAAATAAGTTACTGTTGGGAAATAACATATTTTCTGCAATAAGAACGATTCAACTCACCGCTTTAGCCCGAATGTCGTAGCCACACTGGGTGTTAATGACATCCTCCTACAATATAAAAGAGAGGATATTTATAAACGGTATATTCACAGCATTTGCCTAATTGACTCAAAACCAAACCTGCGACAAGTTTGCAAACAGTAGATAGAAATGGATGTAGGGGCTGCTAAAACTGGGGTTGTTAATGAGCTTGATATAGGCATATATATTGACCTGTATAGTAAACCAAACCATTAGTTATTTTTCAAATATCATGGATAATGTCAATGTCAAGGACTTGCACGTGCTTGTAGGCAAGGAAATGTAATTTGAAGAAACATGCCATCTGGTCTTGTTGCATGCTAAAAAAAAAAGAGATTTCATCATAAACATCTTCAAATAAGGTTCAGCTAGGGTTATGTAGCCTATTTGTGTGCTGTTTGGCTGTAGTATGAGTGAGTTCTGTGCAGCACAGGCTAGTTGTGTCCCTCCTTGTTTGTATTGTATGAGTATGATTTATGGTGACGTAAAGTTAGCCACTGTGAGACGTTAGCCCCTTAAAAAGGGACATGAGCTAAGATAGGACATTCTGTTCGGCAGCCTCTGAGAAGTCTAAACACTGCGATCTGAATGCTGTAATCTAGCCAGTGCGTTTGACTTAGAGTCTACAACATGGCTTCTGACTAGGCAGAGAGAAACAACTAGGACGGTGTTGAGCTTTAACCTACTGGCTCTGCTAAGTGTGTTCGCAGGCCACTTTACTATTTCAATTGTATTGGTATGAACTAATGCAATACGCTGGTGTCTGGACATTAGAATGGGGTATTTTATAACTGAAGTACTGACTGAACAACTCCAATAAAAGCTGTCTGTACTTCAGAAGATAGTGGGTATAGTTCAGTGAAGCGAGAGAACACGTACTGCGGGGTCTTTGGTGCAGCATGAAAAGGGGACTCCGCACTTCTCGCGACTTGGGTTGGAATCAGTGCAGTTGAAGTAGATGTTCAAGTTCCAGTCGTCTGCCCCAAAGGCTCCACAACACTCCCACTGGAAAGGCCAAAGAGACAGAACAACATCCCTTTTAGACATCAACAACGTCTTATGCTGAGCTTAGACAAGGAACGCAAAAACTGTCATACCAGTCAGACAAGAAAGCAAGAAAGAGAGTGACGGCAAAAGCAAGCTAGCGCAACGGTATGAGTTGCTATGGTGATTTCAGTAAACAAACTTTGCAAATCAACATCAGGTAGGAAACAAAGCTATGGCACACACCAAAAGTTGAAATATTTGAACTCTGGCGGCAAGTTTCGCCTCAACAGCATTTACCGTCATGCTCTCATTGAAAACAATGACATCCGGTTTGCAATCAACCTTGTACCATATAAACGCAGCATTACTGAGAGGTAAACATTGCATTCAGTAACACACATAATTGAATTGCTACTAGCATCACAGTGGCTGTGGCCCTTACATTACTTTCCATTAACCTAGGTAGGTAGTTGTCAATCCACATAGACAGTTTTATGTGCATTTGGTTATTTAGCTAGCTAGGTAATGCTAGCCAGAAGCTTCTGAAAATAACTAGACCAATAACCCATACATGCTGTTAAAAACTGTGAGAGTTGATTCACAACATGTTCATTTGTATTTTTTGTGAATTATATATTCCAAGGCCATTAAAGTAAAGTCACATGTGGAAATATTTCAGGTGCACCCAGTGGTGTAGTGGTGCCTGAAGAAGTGGGTATACATTTCCCAAATGGCCCACCCTGAAGGAAAGGTCTGAAAAAGTTTATGCTTAAAAAATAAAAAGAAATTAATAAAAAAAATTACGCTATAAAGTGCCTTCAGAAAGTATTCATACCCCTTGACTTGTTCCACTTATTTTTCACCCATCTACATACAAAGTGAAAACATGTTTTTTGAAAAATGTGTAAATTGATTTAAAATGAAATGCCTAATTTACGTAAGTATTCACAACCCCTGAGTCAATACATGTTAGAATCACCTTTGGGAGCGATTACAGCTGTGAGTCTCTCAGAGCTTAGCACACCTGCATTGTACAATATATATCATTTTTTATTAAGCACTATCAATTTGGTTGTTGATCATTGCTAGACAGCCATTTTCAACTCTTGCTATAGATTTTCAAGCTGATTTAAGTCAAAACTGTAACTAGGCCCCTCAGGAACATTCAATGTCGTCTTGGTAAGCAACTCCAGTGTATGGCCTTGTGTTTTGGTTCTTTTCCTGCTGAAAGGTGAATTTGTCTGTTTCTTTTTTGTCTGTTGGAAAGCAGACTGAACCAGGTTTTCCTCTAGGATTTTGCCTGTGCTTTGCTCTATTCTGTTTCTTTTTATCCTAAAAAACTCACTAGTCCTTGCCGATGACAAGCATATCCATAACTTGATACAGCCACCACCATGCTTGAAAATATGAAGAGTGGTACTCGTGATGTGTTGGATTTTCCCCAAACATAATGTTTTGTATTCAGGACATTAAGTTAATATCTTAGGCACATTATTTTTGCAGTTTTACTTAAGTACCTTATTGCAAACAGGATGCATGTTTTGTATTATGTGTATTCTGTACAGGCTTCCTTCTTTTCACTTTGTAATTTAGGTTAGTATTGTGGAGTAACTACAATGTTGTTGATGCATCCTCAGTTTTCACCTATCACAGTCATTAAACTATGTAACTGTTTTAAAGTCACCATTCAGCCTCATGGTGAAATCCCTGAGCGTTTTCCTTCCTCTCTGACCACTGAGTTAGGAAGGACGCCTGTATCCTTGTAGTGGCTGGGTATATTGATACATCATCCAAAGTGTAATTAATAACTTCACCATGTTCAAAGGGATATTCAGTGTATTTTTTATTTGTATTTTTACCCATCTACCATTAGGTGGTCTCTTTGCAAGGCATTGGAAATCCTCCCTGGTCTTTGTGGTTGAATCTGTGTTTGAAATTCACTGCTCGACTGAGGGACCTTACAGATAATTGAATGTGACTTGTTCAGCAAATTTTTACTCCTGAACTTATTTAGGTTTGCCATTGAATACTTACTGACTAAAGACATTTCAGCTTTACATTTTTTATTAATTTGTACAAATTTATAAAAACATAATTCCACTTTGACATTTAGGGGTATTGTGTGTAGGCCAGTGACCCAAAATCTCAATTGAATTCATTTTAAATTCAGGCTGTAACACAGCAAAATGTGTACAAGTTTAAGGCGTGTGAATACTTTTTGAAGGCACTGTCGTTTTTTTTCTAGATTTTACTCTTAAAATCACACTTTAAAAAATAATAGTCCACAACAATGCTTAAACCATATCAGGAGACCATTTTTGATGTCAGTGAAAAATATACAAAATAGATTTTTTTCAACTGAACACGGGCAACAGACCATTTGGCTAGTGGTGTTTCTGTACTGTAGGCCTATGACAATGTAAGGAGCTGTTGGTGGACTTCAGGCCTCCATTAACATCGACGGGGCTGAAGTGGAGCAGGTCGAGAGTTTCAAGTTCCTTGGTGTCCACATCATCAACAAACTATCATGGTCCAAACACACCAAGACAGTTGTGAAGAGGGCAGGAGACTGAAAAGATTTGGCATGGGTCCCCAGATCCTCAAAAAGTTCTACAGCTGCACCATCGAGAGCATCCTGACCGGTTGCATCATCACCTGGTATGGCAACTGCTCGGCATCTGACTGTAAGGCGCTACAGAGGGTAGTGTGTACGGCCCAGTATATCACTGGGGGCAAACTTCCTCACATCCAGGACCTATATACTAGGCAGTGTCAGAGGAAGGCCCAAAAAATTGTCAAAAGACTCCAGTCTCCAGTTTCTCTCTGCTACCGCACGGCAAGCGGTACCCGAGCACCAAGTCCAGGATCAAAAGGCTCCTTAACAGCTTCTACCCCCAAACCATCAGACTGCTGAACAATTAATCAAATGGCCACCTGGACTATTTACATTGCCCCCCCACTTTGTTTTTACACTGCTGCTACTCGCTGTTTATTATCTATGCATAGTCACTTTACAAATTACCTCACCTAACCTGTACCCCCGCACATTGACTCAGTACTTGTACTACAGGGGGTATTAAGCCTCATTATTGTTATGTAATTTTCTTGTATTACTTTTTGACTTTATTATATTTAGTAAATGTTTTAACTCTATTTCTTGAGCTGCATTGTTGGTTAAGGGTTTGTAAGTAAGCCTTTCACAGTGTTGTATTCGGTGCGTGACAAATACAATTTGATTTGAATGTAGGCCCACAGTCAGCGGCGGCTCACCCATTAGGGCATTAGTGGCCGTGCCCCACTTGTGATTGGTCCACAAAAAATAAAAAAACTTGTGATAAAAAAGTTACACTATTTTTATTTTAAAATATATATATGTAATTCATGGATTGGTGACTGCCAGCAGTAGCAGCTTTGCCTCTGTGGGCGCATAGGCCGTGCGAACATTGCTTGGATTGTTTTGCCAGCTATTTGCTATGAGGGGGAACTACCCCAAAGCACTGGGTGTATCACAAAGCATGATCAATTTAATTAGCCAGCTACAGTAATTTTGAGAAACATTGAGAAATATTTTTATGTTTTCAAATTAACCAGTTATCTACCTTTAAAAATCAGCTAGCTAGCTAGCTAGCACCCATGCCAATTTCAGGTCTTTATAAATTCATATGAAAGTTAACTGGCTAGCGAATCATGCTTTGTGTTTTCACTTATTGCATCTGCATGCGCTTTGCGTTCTCCCTGGTGCACTTGTTTGTTTGTGAGCTGGCTGCTCGTTCTAAATAGCATAATCTAATCTGTTCAAAACAGCGGCAGTGGTCATTCGGTTTTTGACATGTAAAAGTGAAATAGGTCTATTTATACTGTTGTTCAAATGCACAGATTGCTTCATACAGTATATATTTTCTAAGAAACTAACGGTAGTTAAAAACTTGGCATCATGTTTTTGTCATGCTCCTTTGTTGACAACTCCAACCACCTCGCGTCACTGATATACAGCCAATCAGCAGCCACCGCTGCCCACACTTTGCTTTAACAAATGCCCTCCCGATTGATACAAATCATCATGATATCATTCTGCCTACTTTGCAGTGAACATTTCATTGGGAAGGTTTATTGGGGTCTGAATTGCGCATCGCAAAGATTCAACCAAGACTCCGGACCAAACTTTTGTTGCCTTAGTTAACTTTTACTGATAGATATCATAAGTTGAAAGGACATAAAGCCATTTTTTTCATCAAATAATTGTTAAAATTCAAACAAATTTTGCTATTTGATTTTTAAGACCCCTTGAAGTAACAAAAAACAATATTAAAAAGTATTTAATTAGCATTTGTATTTGGCCTTACTGCTATTAGCCCATACAAACTGTAACGATGTGCAGTGAGAGTCGGGAAGCAAGTTCAGGGAGTGAGTGTTTTAATAAATAAACACAACATAATACAAAATAAGAAACACGGACAACGTACAGACATGACACAGAAACAATAACACCTGTGGAAGGAACCAAAAGGAGTGACATATATAGGGAAGGTAATCAGGGAAGTGATGGAGTCCAGTTGAGTGATCACGTGCAGGTGCGCGTAATGATGGTGACAGGTGTGCACCATTAAGAGCTGTCTGGTGAACAAGAGGGCGGAGAGGGAGCACACGTGACAGTACCCCCTCCCTGTAGCGCGGCTACAGCCGCAGGACGCCGACCAAAATGACAATCGCGGGGATCAGGAGCGGACCAGTCACCTCTGCTGAGGCGAGGGAAACCTGTCTGTCCGGCTGAGACGCGGGAGCATGGCGACCTAGAGCACCGGAGAGAGCAAACGTGACGGTACCCCCTCCCCGGCGCGTTCAGCTCCAGCCTCAGGACGCCAACCCAAGGGACGTTCCCGGGAATCAGGAGCAGACCGGTCATCCCTGCTGATGCGCGGGAACCTGTCGCCGGCTGGGACGCGGGAACCTGACAGACCAGCTGAGGCAGGGGAGCCTGGCAATCCGGCTGAGGCACAAGAGCCTGACGAAGCAGGGGAGCCTGGCGATCCGGCAAAGGCTTAAAAGTCTGACGAGCTGGCTCAGGCAGTGGAGCCTGGCAATCCGGCTGAGGCATGAGAGCCTGACGAGCTGGCGGAGGCAGGGAAGCCTGTAGCGGCCCCCGGACCCGACATCATTCCACCTGACACAAAAAAAAAACACTCCCTGATGCTTACCTTAGGTGAGGGGTTATTCTTGAACGATGTGCGCTGAGAGTTGGGAAGCAAGTTCAGGGAGTGAGTGTTTTAATAAATAAACACAACATAATACAAAATAAGAAACACGGACAACGCACAGACATGACACAGAAACAGAAACAATAACGCTTGGGGAAGGAACCAAAGGGAGTGACATATATAGGGAAGGTAATCAGGGAAGTGATGGAGTCCAGGTGAGTGATGACGCGCAGGTGCGCGTAATGATGGTGACAGGGGTGCACCATCACAAGCTGCCTGGTGACCTAGAGGCCGGAGAAGGAGCACACGTGACACAAACGCATTGAATAACAGATTCCCTAAATGGAACAACAGATAGTCCCAATCAAAAGGAAGTTTGTTCTGAAGTGTCTGTCCTGTATCTGAGATTTTTTTAAATCCTGATCTTTCTTATATTACATTTGTACATGTATTTTACCCCTTATTTTTGTCACTAAACAGTCTCCATATATAAACTCAGCAAAAAAAGAAAATGTCCCTTTTTCAGGACCCTGTCTTTCAAAGATAATTCGTAAAATTCCAAATAACTTCACAGATCTTCATTGTAAAGGGTTTAAACACCGTTTCCAATGCTTGTTCAATGAACCATAAACAATTAATGAACATGCACCTGTGGAACAGTCGTTAAGACACTAACAGCTTACGACGGTAGGCAATTAAGGTCACAGTTATGAAAACTTAGGACACTAAAGAGGCCTTTCTACTAACTCTGGAAAACACCAAAACTAAGATGCCCAGGCTCCCTGCTCATCTGCGTGAACGTGCCTTAGGCATGCTGCAAGGAGGCACGAGGACTGCAGATGTGGCCAGGGCAATAAATTGCAATGTCCGTACTGTGAGACGCCTAAGACAGCGCTACAGAGAGACTCACCAGACATCACCGGCAACAACGTCGCCTATGGGCACAAACCCACCGTTGCTGGACCAGACAGGGCTGTCAAAAAGTGCTCTCCACTGTCGAGTCGCGGTTTTGTCTCACCAGGTGTGATGGTCGGATTTGCGTTTATCGTCGAAGGAATGAGCGTTACACCGAGGCCTGTATTCTGGAGCAGGATCGATTTGGAGGTGGAGGGTCCGTCATGGTCTGGGGCGGTGTGTCACAGTATCATCGGACTGAGCTTGTTGTCATTGCAGGCAATCTCAACGCTGTGCGTTACAGGGAAGACATCCTCCTCCCTCATGTGGTACACTTCCTGCAGGCTCATGCTGACATGACCCTCCAGCATGACAATGCCAACAGCCATACTGCTCGTTCTGTGTGTGATTTCCTGCAAGACAGGCATGTGTTCTGCCATGGCCAGCGAAGAGCCCGGGTCTCAATCCCATTGAGCACGTCTGGGACCTTTTGGATCGAAGGGTGAGGGCTAGGGCCATTCCCCCCAGAAATGTCCGGGAACTTGTTCCAGAGTGCTCAGGACCTCAGACTAGGGTGAAGGTTCACCTTCCAACAGGACAACAACCTTAAGCACACAGCCAAGACAATGCAGGAATGGCTCTGGGACAAGTCTCTGAATGTCCTTGAGTGGCCCAACCAGAGCCCGGACTTGAACCCAATCGAACATCTCCGGAGAGGCCTGAAAATAGCTGTGGAGCGACATTCCCCATCCAACCTGACAGAGCTTGAGAGGATCTGCAGAGAAGAATGGGAGAAACTCCCCAAATACAGGTGTGCCACGCTTGTAGCGTCATACCCAAGAAGACTCAAGGCTGTAATCGCTGCCAAGGATGCTTCAACAAAGTACTGAGTAAAGGGTTTGAAAACTTACAGTTGAAGTCGAAAGTTTACATACACCTTAGCCAAATACATTTAAACTCAGTTTCACAATTCCTGACATTTAATCCTTGTAAAAATTCCCTGTCTTAGGTCAGTTAGGATCACCACTTTATTTTAAGAATGTGAAATGTCAGAATAATAGTAGAGAGAATGATTTATTTCAGCTTTTATTTCTTTCATCACATTCCCAGTGGGTCAGAAGTTTACATACACTCAATTAGTATTTGGTAGCATTGCCTTTAAATTGTTTAACTTGGGTCATAACCTATCAGGTAGCCTTCCACAAGCTTCCCACAATAAGTTGGGTGAACATTTGCTAAATGTGTCATTATGGGTTAGTGTGTAGATGGATGAGGGAATTATAATTATTTTTATCCATTTTAAAATAAGGCTGTAAAGTGACAAAATGTGGAAAAAGTAAAGGGTTCTGAACACTTTCCAAAGGCACTGTACCTGCGTATAGCCCCCAATACACCACTGGGTGCACCAGTACATTATTAATCTTATCACACAGAAAGACAGTTGTGAAAAGATAACTGCACTTACGTATTCTTGGGTGAAATCTATGAGATTCTGTAGGTCAATGTCATCCCGGTACGCCCGGATGTTGTTGTTGATGAAGAAGTTGAGTTGGTCCTTTATCCAGTCCTTGAAGACGAAGGCCAAGACTCCAGCTGTCAGCTCCAGGAAGAAGATGATCCCCAGGAACACAGAGAACTGGAACAGAGTGACATTGGCCAACACTTAATATGGGATACCCAGCAAGAAAAATTGGTTCAAATCACTTAATGATCAGGTTGTATACTGGTTGCGATAGGAGCTTTTGTAAATGTATTTTTATTATTATTTTTAAATTGTGTCCCATCTCCCCTCTTTGGAGGACAAAAATAACTTTTCGTTTTTTTTGTTACATGTACATTCTACACACGGTTTACATAAATGGCACTTTTTTCACAGTAGTTACACAGCAAGAATATAGTTATTTGATATGCATTATATCTGGATAGATAATACTTAAACACATTCCGTATACATTATATATCGTGTTTTCAGTCATAACTATTATAGAATATGAGATTTTAAACCCACCCCTCAGCTACTCTCAGTCCATCCCACCTATCTCTGTAAACCACACTCTTATGATTTCCATGTGCCATATATTTTTCAACTGTGCTGTGACGTTTGACATAAATTCTGAACTTTTCTAATCACTTAGTATCTACAGATTGTAAATTAAAGATTAATATTTATAATAAAATTATTATTATATTGTTGACTGATTGCCTTTGGCTTTCCAGATCTCCCAACAGTGCTAAACGTCATTATAGCAACCAGAAAAAATGTCCTTTAACTGGTTGTTATCTGACCAGATTACAAACAAAATATGATGTCTTTCCCGGACTTGTGTCATGACGTGCCCTGGGTGGAGGATCATAGTATTCTTTGTTTTCTTTATTATTTTGGTTAGGTCAGGGTGTGACATGGGTATTTATGTGGGTTTTGTAGTGTCCAGGGTGATTGTAAGGTTTAGGGGGTTTATTTAGAGTAGTTGGCTTTATGTTTAGTATAGGTGTCTAGCTGTGTCTATGTTGTGTGTAGTTGTCTAGGAAAGTCTATGGTTGCCTGAATGGGTTCCCAATTAGAGACAGCTGGTTTCTGTTGTCTCTGATTGGGAGCCATATTTAAGGTAGCCATAGGCTTTAGTTTGTTGTGGGGAATTGTCTATGTAGAACGTTTGTAGCCTGTGTGTGTGCACTACGTTATTTAGCTTCACGATCGTTTGTTGTTTTGGTAGTTTGTAAGTGTTTTGTTTCGTTTTGCCTTCTTCAATAATAAAGAGAAGATGGCTTATTTTCCTCATGCTGCGTTTTGGTCCGAATCTCTTCCACACGATCGTGACACAGGTAGAAGCCTTTTGAGTTCCATGTAAAACCCTCTGTGGAAAGGGTTCTAGATGGAACCAAAAAGGGTTCTACCTAGAACCAAAAAGGTTCTTCAAAGGGTTATCCTATGGGGACAGCCGAAAGAACCCTTTAAGGTTCTAGATAGCACCTTTTTTTCTAAGAGCGTACCATATTTATATCAAAGGCCCACCAATCCCCAGTGGGAAAAACAATTCTGGTTGTTAAACTGGTTTTCTGGTTGAGAAGTCATCATATAACCAGATTACAACCAAATGGTCTGTTACCCAAGGTCTCTTTCATGACGACATCAAGAAGTCATGGGAAAGATTTTGGTTGATATCTGTTCAACCATATTACGACCTGATAAAGACACCCTTTTCTGGTTGTTAAAAAGATGTTAACAAAACGTCCTTATACA
The DNA here is from genome assembly GCF_002910315.2 of Salvelinus sp. IW2-2015. NCBI lineage: Eukaryota > Metazoa > Chordata > Actinopteri > Salmoniformes > Salmonidae > Salvelinus > Salvelinus sp. IW2-2015. The sequence continues at coordinate 42,626,357 of NC_036853.1, read as the reverse complement.
AACTGACCTAACCATGACTTCATAAAAGACATCACAATGTAATAAAATACATAATTAAAGACATAATTGCGAGCAAAAATTCACCAGTCCAAACAAAACAAAAACAGACACTTGCTCCGTAAAGCTGTGTGCTCTGGTTTAGTACACACATTGTAGTGGACCTACAGTTGAAGTCGGAAGTTTACATACACCTTAGCCAAATACATTTAAACTCAGTTTTTCACAATTCCTGACATTTAATCCAAGTAATAATTCCCTGTCTTAGGTCAGTTAGGATCACCACTTTATTTTAAGAATGTGAAATGTCAGAATAATAGTAGAGAGAATGATTTATTTCAGCTTTTATTTAATCACATTCCCAGTGGGTCAGAAGTTTACATACACTCAATTAGTATTTGGTAGCATTGCCTTTAAATTGTTTAACTTGGGTCAAACCTATCGGGTAGCCTTCCACAAGCTTCCCACAATAAGTTGGGTGAATTTTTTGGCCCATTCCTCCTGACAGAGCTGGTGTAACTGAGTCAGGTTTGTAGGCCTCCTTGCTCAAACGACTTTTCAGTTCTGCTCACACATTTTCTATGGGATTGAGGTCAGGGCTTTGTGATGGCTACTCCAATACCTTGAATCGGTTGTCCTTAAGCCATTTTGCAGCAACTTTGGAAGTATGCTTGGGGTCATTGTCCATTTGGAAGACCCCTTTGCGACCAAGCTTTAACTTCCTGACCGATGTCTTGAGATGTTGCCTCAAAATATCCACATCATTTCCCCCCACTCATGATGCCATCTATTTTGTGAAGTGCACCAGTCCCTCCTGCAGCAAAGCACCCCCACAACATGATGCTGCCACCCCCGTGCTTCACTGTTGGAAAGGTGTTCTTCGGCTTGCAAGCATCCCCCTTTTACCTCTAAACATAACGATGGTCATTATGGCCAAACAGTTCTATTTTTGTTTCATCAGACCGGAGGACATTTCTCCAAAAAATACGATCTTTGTCCCCATGTGCAGTTGCAAATCGTAGTCTGGCTTTTTTATGGCGGTTTTGGAGCAGTGATTTCTTCCTTGCTGAGCGGCCTTTAAGGTTATGTCGATATAGGACTCGTTTAACTCTGGATATAGATACTTTTGTACCTGTTTCCTCCAGCATCTTCACAAGGTCCTTTGCTGTTGTTCTGGGATTGATTTGCACTTTTTGCACTAAGGTACGTTCATCTCTAGGAGACAGAACGCATCTTCTTCCTGAGCAGTATGACGGCTGCCCGGTCCCATGGTGTTTATACTTGCGTACTCTTGTTTGTACAGATGAACGTGGTACCTTCAGGCGTATGGAAATTGCTCCCGAGGATGAACCAGACTAGTGGAGGTCTGCAATTTTCTTCTGAGGTCTTTGCTGATTTCTTTTGATTTTCCCATGATGTCAAGCAAAGAGGCACTGAGTTTGAAGGTAGGCCTTGAAATAAATCCACAGGTACACCTCCAATTGACTCAAATGATGTCAATTAGCCTATCAGAAGCTTCTAAAGCCATGACATCATTTTCTGGAATTGTCCAAGCTGTTTAAAGGCACAGTCAACTTAGTGTATGTAAACTTCTGACCCACTGGAATTGTGATACAGTGAATTATAAGTGAAATAATCTGTCTGTAAACAATTGTTGGAAAAATTCCTTGTGTCATGCACGAAGTAGATGTCCTAACCGACTTGCCAAAACTATAGTTTGTTAACAAGAAATTTGTGGAGTGGTTGAAAAACGAGTTTTAATGACTCTAACCTAAGTTTATGTAAACTTCCGACTTCAACTGTATAATTGCTTGGTAGGGTAGGGTTAAGTATTGACAGGGGGAGGAAAAATACTTCCAATGTTATGTCATATCAATGTAAAATATAATGGTCTCGAATAAAAAGGAGAACATACAAACTTGAGAAGGAAAGAGTTCTCCCTCAGTGCTCCGATGCAGCCGGCAAAGCCAAGGATAAACATAACTCCTCCCACCACCAGGAAGAGCCAGACGGGGTCAAAGCCCCCCAGGTCTGTGATGGACGAGATGTTGGAGAGCACACCCTGGAGAGAGAGAGAGAGAGAGAGAGAGACAGAGAAAGAGAGATCACTAGATATAATTGACTCATGAAGAGTCAATTAGTCATGTTATTTATTCATAGTCAATCATGTCAACTGTTTTATAGAGTTTGAAACATGGAGCTTGAGCAATGGAGACCTTATTGGACATACAAAAATGATTCCACTCTAGGACTCTCATAACAAAGACATGAGCATTTTGGGCTCCCGAGTGGCACAGCGGTCTAAGGCACTGCATCTCAGTGCAAGAAATGTCACTACAGTCCCTAGTTCAAATCCAGGCTGAATCACATCCGGCCGTGACTGGGAGTCCCATAAGGCGGCGCACAATTGGCCCTGCGTCATCTGGGTTTGGTCGGGGGAGGCCGTCATTGTAAATAGGAATTTGTTCTTAACTGGCTTGTCTAGTTAAATAAATAAAAAAACATATACATGCATGCACGCACACATCCACACCAGGATATGTACACGCACACACATATATGCATGACAGCTTGGAAATATGAGCCAAAAGAGGAGAAAACACAATGAAAAAATGGGTATCCCTAATAAATACAAATGAACCTGTGAATGTGTCCAATCCATTCAGGAGCCATTGTGAAGTCACGCCTCCCACTGGAAAACTCCAGTGTTTTCACTTTTTTTTTTACAGAAATTATCGCAGTCAGGGCAGATGGATGTGGAACACTCTTTAACATGGGTCAGTCTCGTCATATACTTATAAACCTGTGATCTATTACCATGGCACATGATACTTCTTTATTGGTAGAACAGAAATAATAAATAACACTAGGATCTCTTCTGTAACACTTAAAGCCTGCAAGTATAATGCTTTATAACTTGTTATAAGCATGTATATGAGCCTTTATAATGTGTTATAAACAGGCTTATAATGTTGTAAGTCTATGTATGAACATTTTAACTGACTCAAATTGGCTGGTATTTAGTCTATATTATTATTAAATAATTATAAGACATTATTCTCAAAAAGTCTTACAATGCATTATAACTGCATCATAATGCACTATACCTGCAGACACTTGCAATGTGTTTCGAATTCTTTGAGCAGTCAGCTAGCAGATTATTAGTTATCTAGAGGATACAGGACACCCAGGGATCTCAGCTGGACTCACCTTCTCGCTCCATGCCCAAAGCCCTATGCCAAGGAATGCCACTCCAAGTAACTGTGAACCACGAGAGCGCGAGTGAGAGAGAGAGAGAGAGAGAGAGAGAGAGAGAGAGAGAGAGAGAAAGAGAGAGAGAGAGAGAGAGAAGTATTTTAGATATGACTTATTAATATAAAACTAGAGCCATCCTCTCTGGCTTATCGACTGAGTTGTGGTTTAGCAAAGTTATTACACCATTAATCAACCATCAAGACATGGAAAATGTACACAGATATGCTGTACTGAATATTGTTGGGGTTAACATCAACCAATTATTGCTCATATATGTAGGAGGATTCCTCAAAAAATTTTGCCAGGAATTTAGAACTGCCATAACTCTATGGAGTTGGACTAATACGCAAAATTGTATAACCCTGAAATAATGTGAGCAAAAATACTACAGCACAATAGCCTCCTGCATTTCCATCAATGCATACTACCAATACCCGTAAAAGCTATTGATGAGGGAAAARCTGTACAGGCATTTCATTAACTGGGTTATCATCTTGTGCTAAAGCACATGGACTGAACCACTGTTTATGTTGTCTGACACAATAGTCGTCACAGTATCCAGGACAAACCCTGAAACATACATGGCCCTAGTGTAGGAGGCCCTAGAAAGCCTCCGAGGATCAATCTTTAAGCAATTTGAAAGCATAATAAAGGAAGCACAAGTTTTCTGCAGAGATACAGTTTGCTCTTTCAGTGCTTTAATTTAAGAACAGGTAATCTGTGTGCCATGTATCTTAAATTATAACATTGTAAGTATGACATGGCCCTCAAACCTAAGCCTTACACTTGCCTGTAGCTCTTCCCTGCCCTCAAGATGGTAAAATGGTTGAATAAATGACTCTGCAATAAAATGATATAAGACACTTATTTGATATGACGATGACCACAAGGGTTGGGAAAACAGCACAAACAGATCTTAGACCAGGCTAGATTAGGCCTTGACTAGTTCTGGACTAAAGAGCACTCTAAGGGCCAGTTTCCATGATACAGATTAAGCCTAGTGCTGGACTAAAAACCATATTCAAATTGAGATTGTCCATTGAAAATTATTATTAGTCCAAGAGGCTTATATTCAGGAAACTGGCTCAGAATCTCCAAATAGAAAGCGCTTTTTAGTCCAGGACTAGGATTAATTGTGTCCAGTGAACCTGCCTATAGGTTTTATATCAATGGATCTACATCCTTACAACAGAAGTCATATATACGTGAATTAATATAGTGCACATCCATCCGTAACAATTAGATTTGCCTCACTGTATATTAGTGTGCTGTAGTGTACATTTAACCTGAAGTTCACTTCATCTGTCAAGTTATGCTGTACAAGATGTGAGGATCTACCGTATATGATAATAAATAATTAGCCCAAAATTATTATTATTATTTTTGTTGTTTTATAAGACAAGGATTCCATCAGTAGTCTACTGAATGTATAATCTAACCTATCAATCAGCACAGGAACATCTTACAATGGCAACAAATTGTAGGCTATGGGAAGCACTGTGTCAACAGATATCACAGACTTTACCAGGGTATACTGACTCAAACAATCAATCTGGTGTATAATGGTTCACTTCATAAGACATAGTCGAAACACGTTGCATGCACCATATCTGCATTTGTTTTCTGGTCTTTTTGGAGTGTATTGATGGCAAAAATTATATAATGTGATACAAATTCAATACATTTGTATGTACAAGGATACCCTATCTATTTTGGATATAGATGTAATTCATGCCCCTTATCCTTTAGTGCCACTCAACCTATTGTCACTTCAGTGAAGGCAATTTGCAATCATGAATTTGGGGTCCCACTTTAAATTGTCCCTTAGCATAGATTCGAATAGAATAGATACACTATTGTCAATTTCATAAGAAACAGAAATTTGTATACTGTATATCTCAACCTGCCCCTATATACTGTGCTGTATATACACACGTTGAGAGATGCAGTGTCAGCCATGGAGCAGCTCTTCTGGATGGAGAGCAGTTTAAATGTAAATGCCTTGCTCAGATGCACAAATGCAGTTGATGGTACCTGCCAGTACTTGCCAGTTTACGCATGGCCCGAGACTTGAAACAGCAACCTTCCAGCTACTGGTCCAACTAGGCAACCTGCCTCCATGGTAGGCAGGCACAATGAAATTATTGTAGAGATAAATATTAATATGATAATACAGTATTGTGACAGTAGACTACTTAGGCTACAACTTGAGTAATTACATGTTAACATTACATTTGTAAACTCAACAAAATCCTTGACATTGTGCATGTCGCAAACATGTACGTGGAACAAGTAAACCTACCTAGACTTCAGTACACTGTAGCCTGCCTACACTCATCTGCCAGTTTATTAGATACACCCATCTAGTACCGGGTCGGACCCCCTTTGCCTCCAGATCAGCCTGAATTCTTCGGGGCATGGATTCTACAAGTCGGAAACGTTCCACAGGGCTGTTGGTCCATGCTGGACAGTGGTACACCACCGCCACTAGCCTGTACCGTTGACACTAGGCAGGATGGGTCCATGGACTCAGGCTGCTTAGGCCAAATCCTGACTCTGCCATCAGCATGACGCAACAGGAACCATGATTCATAGGACCAGGCAATGATTTTCCACTCCTCAATTGTCCAGTGTTGGTGATTGCGTGCCCACTGGAGCCGCTTCTTCTTGTTTTTAGCTGATAGGAATGGAACCCGGTGTGGTCATCTGCTGCAATTGCCCATCTGTGACAAGGATCGAAGAGTTGTGCATTCCCGAGATGCAGTTCTGCACACCACTGCACCGTTATTTGTCTGTTTGTGGCCCGGCTATTAGCTTGGACTATCTTTGCAATTCTCCTTCGACCACTCTCATCAACATGCTGTTTTTGCCCACAAGACTGCCGCTGACTGGATGTTTTTTTATTTGTCGCCTAGACACTGTTGTGCGCGAAAAGTCCAGGAGGACGGCTGTTTCTGAGATACTGGGTCCGGCGTGCCTGGCAATGACATACCACGCTCAAAGTTGCTTTTTCTGCCCAGTCTAACGTTCAATCCAACAGTAACTGAATGCCTCGATGCCCGTCTGCCTGCTTTATATAACAAACCACAGCCACTTGACTCACTGTCTGTAGGAGCAATCAATTTTCATGAACGGGGTGGTGTACCTAATAAACTGACAGGTGAGTGTATATCTACTCTAGGCTATAATTACACATAGGCCCCTATGCAGTATGGCTATAGGGTTCAATGGAGAATGCCATTAATTTCCGCAGATTTGGAGGCAAGGCCTCAGTTCATGCATTCTACAGCCTACTGGCAATTGATAGATGTATGGCCAGAAGGAAACACTGTATCCTTAACCTTGTTCGGAACACCTTCAAAACAAAGGTAATGTGGTTTGGTAAGAAGAATGCCCATCCTCCCACAGGTGTTATTACTACCTCTTGAGGGTTTAGAGCTTGAGGTAGTCCCCTCATACAAGTACTTGGAAGTATGGCTAGACGGTACACTGTCCTTCTCTCTGCCCATATCAAAGCTGCAGGCTTAAGTTAAATCTAGACTTGGTTTCCTCTATCGTAATCGCTCCTCTTTCACCCCAGCTGCCAAACTAACCCCGATTCAGATGACCATCCTACCCATGCTAGATTACGGAGACATAATTTATAGAACGGTAGGTAAGGGTGCTCTTGAGCGGCTAGATGTTCTTTACCATTCGGCCATCAGATTTGCCACCAATGCTCCTTATAGGACACATTACTGCACTCTATACTCCTCTGTAAACTGGTCATCTCTGTATACCCGTCGCAAGACCCACTGGTTGATGCTTATTTATAAAACCCTCTTAGGCCTCACTCCCCCCTATCTGAGATATCTACTGCAGCCCTCATCCTCCCCATACAACACCCATTCTGCCAGTCACATTCTGTTAAAGGTCCCCAAAGCACACACATCCCTGGGTCTCTCCTCTTTTCAGTTCGCTGCAGCTAGAGACTGGAACGAGCTGCAACAAACACTCAAACTGGATAGTTTTATCTCAATCTCTTCGTTTAAAGACTCAATCTTGGACACTCTTACTGGCAGTTGTGGCTGCTTTGTGTGATGTATTGTTGTCTGTACCTTTTTGCCCTTTGTGCTGTTGTCTGTGCCCAATAATGTTTGTACCATGTTTTGTGCTGCTACCATGTTGTTGTATGTTGTGTTGCTACCATGCTGTGTTGTCATGTGTTGCTGCCTTGCTATGTTGTTGTCTTAGCTCTATCTTGTTGTGATGTGTGTTTAGTCCTATATTTATATTGTATTATTTTTTTTATTCCAGGCCCCGTCACCGCAGGAGGCCTTTTGGTAGGCGGTCATTGTAAATAAGAATTTGTTCTTTAACTGACTTGCCTAGTTAAATAAAGATTAAATATCAGATAAAGTAGATATTTTTCTCAATAGTCTGCATGTTGACATAATTGTCATGCACAGTGATGCCAAGATGTTATAAAATAGAAACAATAGAGGGAACATGTTATCAGATGTAAGCTGCTATAGCTTGCATTTCATTTAAGGAGTGCCATGAGCAGTAGGCCTACACATTTAATGACAAAAAATGACATTATGACGTAATCACAAATGGATACTTAGAATTACAACGAGCAGCAAGAGGGAAGCTGCTTATCTAGGTCCGGACCCCGCGTTCATCAAAATAAACCATAATTCTACTATTTTAGTTCAACATTGCCGCATTTACCACCGATTCGGCTATTATAGGTGTCCCGTATGTTGGTGTCCTCATAAAGCACCTATTCAATGTTAATAATGGTCGACCAATAACCTAATGTGCACTGCATTCAGATTTCAATTCGTKTAATTATCTTATTTATTGCATCCGTTGATGTAAGACTTAAAAAACATTAATGATACAAATTCCTTGCCCATTTTCCCCCATATGTGAAACGCAGGCCAAGGTTGAAAAGCATTTCAATATGATGTAGGCTAGTCTATAAAGCCATGACAGACACTGAAAACGTCATATAGCAGATCTACTTACCCAAAATATTATATTGAATCCAAATATGAAATATTTGATACAGCAACTGACTTCATGAGCCTTGAAATACTTTCCGGACATCATTTGGCTCGTATTTACAAATGTCGCCCACCAGAATAGGGCTAAATCACATCCAATCTGGTTTGGGTTCGACAGATCGTTTCAGAAACCCGCAGTTAACGGTTCAACCAGTAGAAATTTTCCGACAATTGTTCAGCGTGTAATAACGTTCAACATCTTGCTTCCTCTTTGAAATGCGTAGGGTCACAAACTATCTGCTTTAAAACAAATATCGAATGTCGTATCCAATATATATATTTTTCACCCTACAGTATATGAGCCCAACCAGATTAAAACCTTTCTTCTGTCTGGTCCATGATCTAGACACCGCTGTTATTTGATGGACGTGTCTGCCTACCAATGAGAGCTTTCCTGTCATGACTATACATGGCACGTGCAGAACAACTGGGAACTCGGAACATGGAACTCAGAAATGTACGACTTCCGACAGTTCAAAACAACTGGGAAACATCGTTTTGAACAGTCATCCAACTCTGAATTCCTTTTTCTGGAGCTCTGATTTTCCGACCTGAAGTTCACTGACGTCATGATTTGACCTCATATTTTTCCGAGTTCCCAGTTGTTTTGAACGCAGCAATAGACCTTTAACAAAGATGTTTATAACTAACCCAAGATAGACCACAGCCTGTAGTTTCCAACGGGAACAAATGAGTCATAGTTGGCAGAACAATTAGGAGGCGGGCAGAGCCAAGCACGAGCTAGCGAGATCATATTGGCGCGTTCTAGCATGTATTTGCATATTTCCGTAAGAGAACGCAAAAACTCGATTCGCCCTAGCACTCCTTTCTGAACCTTTTATTTATTTATTTATAAAAAATGTCTGGCAAAGGGTAAAGTCTACAAATCTTAGTCCACTCTGTTCGTAACAGATTCAAGTTTTGGGAACAGAAAACTGTGTTGAGATCAAATGTTTAATCGATGAGAACATTTGCAGAATGTTGGCCAAAATCCATCTCGTTCTATCTTCTCTCTCTGCCGGCCACTGGGCTTCTTCTCGCCATCAAATTTAATAGTGAGTGGAAACGCCAAGCGGATGCTTCACATTTATACATCCGTTGAAATATCTGCCTCATTGTTCTATCTGTGCCTATACCCTGGTTTTAATGTCCATGCCTATACCACAGAGCAGCAGTTTGTTTTGACTTGCAAAGGTTGCCTAATGGTTAGAGCGTTGGGCCGGTAACTGAAAGGTTGCTAGATCGAATCTCAGAGCTTACAAGGTAAAAATCTGTCGTTCTGCCCCTGAACAAGGCAGTTAACCCACTGTTCCCAGGCTGTCTTTGTAAATAAGAATTTGTTCTTAACTGACTTGCCTAGTAAAATAAATAAAAAAGCAGCCTGGCAAAGTTGCACTCCTTGTGATGACACATTGACTAAATTAGTTTAATTCTTTAGGAAATATGTAATCGGGACAATTGTCAAAATGTTCTTAGGGGATGTGTGTGTGAATGGGGGGGAACTGCAAACTTGTGGCGCAGCAGTCTAAGGCACTGCATCTCAGTGCAAGAGCTGGTTCGAATCCAGGCTGTATCATATCCAGCCGTGATTGGATATGGGCGGTGCACAATTGGCCCAGTGTCGTCTGGGTTTGGACTGGGTAGGCCGTCATTGTAAACAAGAATTTGTTCTTAATTGACTTGCCAAGTTAAATAAAGAGTACCTTTATTTTTTTTTAAATGCCCATAGTCCAATAAAGACATGTTATTGATAAGTACAGTCAGCAGCCATATCACCTGGCATTCTTCTGCTGGGTTGCACCGAGTTGGGCTTTGGAAGAGGTTTCTACTGTGATGAGGGCACTGTTATCAAAGGGTGCCATCCTTGCTAAAACTGTAAACTGATGCCCTGATTGAGGACAAGTATTCCAGGGCAGGGCTGTGCACAGACGTTTCAGTGGGCAGGGGCTCAAAATGTAAAATAATCTACTTTAAGCATTAATTTCTAGAAATTCATAACAGCCCCTGTAGTGATTTTTTTTAAAGAATATGCCTATATATTTATTGCAACAACACTTACTCATCACAAATTGTAAGCAAGCTAACTTAGTTGCCTCCTAAAGACATTATTGAGATCGGTAAAAGAGGGTGGGCTATTAACTGATCATTGATGTTGATGATTGGATGGACATTTGCAAGTTAGCTAGCTCGATAAATCACAATGAGTAAAAATGATTTTATCTTAAATTCTCCTAAATAATAACTTCATAGTATAATATTCTAACCCATGATATGTCTGGCTGGCTAGTGGCCTGTGTGGATATTGTAGTATATTGTGGTTAGCTAATTAACTACCTCTGTTGCTGCTGACACACCTGCAACTCCCGACTGAAGAAATTATGGAGTTAGGTCAGAGGATAGTTGATGCAGCCGCTCCTCTCCTCTCTTTTTGCATCTCACTGCTTCGCGTATCAGCCAACCAGACTGAATCTTGATGATGATGTAAATCAAGTGTTAATCAAATGTTATGCTGCTGTGGCAGTACTGTTGATATTTAAAATATGTAGCTTGTCACACACACACACTAGAGGTCGACCGATTATGATTTTTCAACGCCGATACAGATTATTGGAGGACCAAAAAAAGCCAATACCGATTATTCGGCAGATTTTTTAAATGTATTTGTAATAATGACAATTACAACAATACTGAATGAACACTTATTTTAACTTAATATAATACATCAATAAAATCAATTTAGCCTCAAATAAATAATGAAACATGTTCAATTTGGTTTAAATAATGCAAAAACAAAGTGTTGGAGAAGAAAGTAAAAGTGCAATATGTGCCATGTAAGAAAACTAACGTTTAAGTTTCTTGCTCAGAACATGAGAACATATGAAAGCTGGTGGTTCCTTTTAACATGAGTCTTTAATATTCCCAGGTAAGAAGTTTTAGGTTGTAGTTATTAAAGGAATTATAGGACAATTTCTCTCTATACCATTTGTATTTCATTAACCTTTGACTATTGGATGTTCTTATAGGCACTTTAGTATTGCCAGTGTAACAGTATAGCTTCCATCCCTCTCCTCGCTCCTACCAGGGCTCGAACCAGGAACACAACGACAACAGCCACCCTCGAAGCAATGTTACCCATGCAAAGCAAAGGGAATAACTACTCCAAGTCTCAGAGCGAGTGACGTTTGAAACGCTATTAGCGCACACCTAGCTAGCCATTTCACATCGGTTACACCAGCCTAATCTCGGGAGTTGATAGGCTTGAAGCACAGCGAAGAGCTTCTGGCAAAACGCAGGACCAGCTGTTTGAAATACGAGCCTTAGGTCATTAATATGGTCGAATCCGGAAACTATCATCTCAAAAACAAGACGTTTATTTTTTCAGTGAAATACGGAACCATTCCGTATTTTATCTAACGGGTGGCATCCATAAGTCTAAATTTTCCTGTTACATTACACAACCTTCAATGTTATGTCATAATTACGTAAAATTCTGGCAAATTAGGCGGCTCAACTGTTGCATATACACTGACTCTGCGTGCAATGAACGCAAGAGAAGTGACACAATTTCACCTGGTTAATATTGCCTGCTAACCTGGATTTCTTTTAGCTAAATATGCAGGTTTAAAAATATATACTTCTGTGTATTGATTTTAAGAAAGGCATTGATGTTTATGGTTAGGTACACATTGGAGCAACGATACGCACCGCATCGATTATATGCAATGCAGGACACGCTAGATAAACTAGTAATATCATCAACCATGTGTAGTTAACTAGTGATTATGATTGATTAATTGTTTTTTATAAGATACGTTTAATGCTAGCTAGCAACTTACCTTGGCTTCTACTGCATTCGCGTAACAGGCAGGCTCCTCGTGGAGTGCAATGTAATCAGGTGGTTAGAGCGTTGGACTAGTTAACTGTAAGGTTGCAAGATTGAATCCCCCGAGCTGACAAGGTAAAAATCTGTCGTTCTGCCCCTGAACGAGGCAGTTCACCCACCGTTCCTAGGCCGTCCTTGAAAATAATGTGTTCTTAACTAACTTGCCTAGTTAAATAAAGATTAAATAAAGGTGTACCAAAAAAAAATCGGTGTCCAAAAATACCAATTTCCGGTTGTTATGAAAACTTGAAATCGGCCCTAATTAATCGGCCATTCCGATTAATCGGTCGACCTCTAACACACACACACACACACACACCTATAGCTAGGTGAGGTCTTGGGTTAGGTATTCTGGTCCTGCCTAACACACACACACACACACACACACACACACACACACACACACACACACACACACATCGCAAGACATGCATGATCGGATACCGGGCGTGCGCAATCTCAGTGGACAGACCGGGAAACATGCGCAACCAATCGTGAGCGAGATCCAGGGCAGACCAAAAGGCGAAACCAATGGATGGGGTGGCGAACTTGATGACGACCTATACCACCACCCAATGGGGCACTTGGTGATTTGGATGGCAAAGGGTGAGGTGCTCAGGCACAGTTAGGCCTCTATCTGTGCACGTGCCTGTCCCAGGTCTTTATCCCAAATGTCCAAACTAAAGTCCTACTCCGGTCCCTCATACTGTCATGGCCATCTAACCAAATTGGCACCCCAATCTATAGTCACACAGCTCAGTAACACTCACCGTGCTATAATTACTGTGTAATTATTCCTGTTAGTAAAATGTAGAATTGCAATTACAGTTTAGGGTTACTGCTGTAAGTACAGCGTAAAAATGATTTAATAACAATACTTGTTAGACTGTACTCACAAGAATAATTGGCCTACACAGTAATCAGATTAAGTGTCACCAAATCAGATTGGGTAAAGTTCCTGAGCAAATTAAAAGGTAAAATAAACAGCTGTTGGTCTCATTTTGTCACTTAGTTGCTTTATCGCTTTACCTTTCTTGCCCACTGAACCAGCCTGTCGATTATTCAAAAACGAACATCCTATTACTGATTAGACATACAGTATTCTACTAAATTATTTTTTATAATTTCTTATGTTCCATCAGACAAGATCTGAAAGACTAAATGTAACATTTGTTTTTTATGATTGTTGTTATTGTCATTGCATTTATTTTTATTATGAAAATATAGTTGTTTGCAATGGGACTCACATGATTATATATAAAAATGAAAAACCTAAATTGCTTGAGCACATATATAGCTAACAGGTGTAACTTCGAAGTGAAAGTAGCAGTAGCAGGCACAGGAGGCAACAAATGTGCAAATGTCCTAAGGACAGTTTTCACAGCTGTGAGTTGACCCATTATCTTCCCTCTCATATGGTCCAATAGCCAGTTGTGAACAATCTCTCAATGAGGCTTCTTGTATTTTGTTAGTAAAACTTTGCATAACACTACTACTAATAATAATTCTGAATAATAATAATAGGCTTAAGAATACATTTCTTTACTGAAAGGTGAAGAATGTGTAGTTTGTTAGAATTTCAATAGCTTTAAAAAAAAATCCTGTATAATAACCTTATATGCAACATATTGAGTAGATGTATTTGTCAGCAAATAGCCTATGAATCTAAAACCATAAATCAAAATGTTTTTTTAATTCAGGAAAAGTATCGTTATAATACCATTATTGCATGTAAAGCATATGGCATTGGTAATTGCATCCCTAAACGATGTGTAATTGTAATGCCTATTTCGTTAATACACAGACAAACAATACGATTTTACTTCTGAAGTGAGAAGACATCAAAAGACAACATGTCAACAGGAACTTGAGGCAGTTTGCTGACAAATTTAACACGTGCTTTGTAGTAGCCTGTTAAATACTTCAAGGTTCTGTTAAATTCGGTCCAGGGGGGCACTTTAGTTTCGCCAGTCATAAAACAAAACGTTGACATCCATTTCCTCCGCGTTTGGCTTGTGCTTTTTCATCCAGGAGCATTGCTTGCAGGCTGCCAAAGGTTGTGAGCAGTTGCAACTTGTAGAGACGATGCATATATTTTTCTCAACTATCATATCCATTTGCGTTCTGCAAACAGAAGTATGTGGATATACATTTCAGACGCGCTTTGGAAGACCATTTGGAGAACTAGGGAGGAGCGGGTGGTTTAGGCCACTGCGACAGGGTGAAGTCTCCAATAATAAGCGTAGGAGTCTGAAAAAGATAATGGAAGAGATGCAAAATGGCACGCATAATGATGCCACCTCACCGCGGTTGCTTCCATCTTGAAACCGACATCCATTCCAGGACAGATCAATGACTTTCGTCAAAAGAATGCCACATTGTTCTGGGAGAGCTTTTTGCTACGAAGAAGATCTGAGTTGTCTATAATACCAAATACCCTTAAGACACTATGAGATCAACCAGCAGATGTGTCGCGCGTTACCAATGTCACAGGTAAGAATATCGCCAAATACCCCAACACGTATTAGAATGTATTTGTACTTGTTTAAAAGTACTCTTCTTGCGTTGTGTACAATCAATCATCGACACGAACTCCAACTTGTAGCACCAGTCACTGAGCTTTATTCTGATAGGAACAGCACAAAATTGCACGTCATGCAATGCACGGCTCACCATCCAACTCTGCCCTCGCGCACGCTGGTTTGGTGCTTGTTCACTGGGACTGTAGTTACCAAAATAATACAATTACAATATAATATCGTTAACAATGTACCTGATAGGAACAGCAAAAAATTGCACGTCATGCAATGCACGGCACACCATCCAACTCTGCACTCACGCACTGTACAAAATATACGAACCCCCCCTCCCCCACCAGACACAGTAAGTTGCTAGCTAGTATTAGTGGGAATTCTCTACAACAAATATTCACCAAAAAACGCTGCATCTTATGTGTGATGTTCGAATAACATTTACAAATTGATATAAAATTGTACATTTAAATCATCACTTGGGAATATAAAAATCACTTTTGACGTACTGTGCTTTGCAACCAACAATTTACCGCTGATTTGGTGCTTGTTCACTGGGACGATTCTAACTGAAACATCCTCCCTCGTAAGCAAGCTACGCAAACCAACCAGTAGGTGAAGGCAAGACAAAACTAAAACCAAAAACCCATTGGCTTAACAATAAAGTGGCAAGGGGAATCACCAATATAACCCTGTTACACTTGGATGAGTATTTGTTTCTTTTTAGAGGGTCCATCATGACGACTGCAAGACACTGGTGCTGGAAAACAACATTTGCTTTGGGAGGTGTAGTAGTCCTGAGTGTAATACCAACAGCGAACACGGCGACCACGCTTCTTGCGTTCACTGCTCACCAGTCAAATTTACCAAGTCTGTGGAGTTGAAATGCAAGAGCACTCAGGTAACTAAAGTGGTGACGGTGTTGGAGGACTGTAAGTGCGAATTGAAGAAAGGACTGTGCTCCCACAGCCGGCAAGGACCCTCTCTTTTTGATCCTATCTTAATTGGAAACATACCATGAAGGAGATTCAGCATTTCATAATATCCTGTACATAAATCCGAGACACTCCATTTATAGGTTACGTTTTGTATGGTATGTATTAATTTGTGGATGTCCATCATTCATATCGTATGAAATGTTACGAATTGCAATTCATACATGTTACGAATTTGCTAAACATACACTGTTACAAATGTGCTAAAATGTATGATATGTTACCAATTCAAATTTGTTGTTCTTAGGGTTACAGTTAAGGTTAGGAGTTAGGTTAAAGTTAGGGGAATGGTTAGCTAACATGTAAGTAGTTGCAAAGTAGCTAAAAAGTAGTTGCAAAGTTTCTAATTAGTTAAAGTTGTCCATGATGGGATTCGAACACGCAACCTTTGGGTAGCTAGATGTAAACACCCACCCACTTGGATAGCCAAGTGTCATGCGCCAACACTAAGACATAATTTACAAATGAAGCATGTGTTTGAGTCCCCCAGATCAGAGGCAGTAGGGATGACCAGTGATGTTCTCATTATGTGTGTAGGAAACAATTTTCCTATCCTGCAAAGCATTCAAAATGTAACGAGTACTTTTGAGTGTCAGGGAAAATGTATGGTGTAAAAGTACATCATTTTCTTTAGGAATGTAGTGAAGTAAAAGTTGTAAAAAATATAAATAGTAAAGTACTAGTACTCCCAAAAGACTTTAGTACTTTCAGGTATTTTTACAACACTTGTTACATCTAGTCTATGGATCCAGGCTGGGATGTGAGGAGTCTGACACTGAAGTATAGTCTACCAACTCTATTCTGTACCAATTACGGCAGTGGAATGTTGCATGCACTGTACATAAAGTACAAACAATGATCAGAAAATAATTGAACTATTACACAGTAGAGAAGGAATAACTTGAGAAACATGCCCGATAGGAGTACCAATTTGGCACTGTATCTCTGTTCTACAATCAAGATGGTGGGCATGGACAGTCCGCCCTAATTTCTAACACATGGACATTATGAATTCTATGAAATGTTATTCTTTAGTGGTTATTGTTTGTGTTGAAGTTGCCAATTCCAAAAAACAGCACGGCTCATCTGTCATTGTTTAAATAGTCAGTCAAAGTTCAGCATTCTAATCTGGTAAATGTTTGCAAATCAATCTCACATATATTTTGGAATGTAGCTACATGTAAAAATAAAACATTTAAAAATAAATAACTTCACAAATTGATCCCATACAGACAGCTTTCAGACAAATTCACAATCCACTGTGTATGAAGGTTTTCCAATGACATGGAGGTGACAGTGTTGTGGTTGTCACTTCAGTCAAAGCTACAGGTAATGAACCTTATGTGCTTCGATGGTCGGTAAGTTTTTGTTTTAACACACTGCCCCCTGGTGGCATAAACTCTGATCAACAGGTAGTTTTAGTTGATAGGACTACAGATGACAAGACTAGGGCAGACAGCACATTGTCCTTGGCCTAATATACAGCTGCTTAATGCTTTAACATATCAACTTCACTGTACAATGACAATAGGCTTCAATTCCAGCCAACATGTTTTAAAGCGAGCCTTAGTTGTAAGTTGGTGATCAAAGAAACTCATTTTGGCAGGATTTTGACAGACTTGCTATAATGTTCCAATATGTGTTTGATGCCCAATCTAACCAACTGAATCAATTTCTCAAAATGAATAATGCAAAGACAGTGCATTTTTTTGTAGTAGTTTATATTTTGTTGCATAAAATAAAAATAGTGATAAAAAATACTTCAATAACATTCAAAATATTTGTCTACAAAACAGGATAAAATCTGAAAATAAATATTACTGTGCAACTTGAATGTATTGTCATTGCAGGTAGAGAGATGGATCAAGAACACTCTTTTTATAGATTAAACTTCACTTGAACTGAGTTACAATTATGTAGGCTTTAGGTTGGCTAGCTCAATAGAAATAGAAAATGCATAATTATTTCCGCCCTAACCTTGAGGCCATCACTGACGTGATTGGTTAAGTAAAAGTAAAGCTTAAACCCCACTGCTTTTACCAATTCAAACCTCTCACATCTGTGATTACTTTAAGGAAGAGAGAGAAATAAGATTGCATTGTTTAAGTGAAAGCATTCAAACAGGTCCTACATTTGTTTTTTCTCACACTACTGAGCCAAGCCAAACTCAGTTGGCCCAGTTACACATCCACTATTTGCTGGGACTTTGCTGAAAAGGACAATGTGAAGCCAGCACAAATTGCTTTGGGAGTGCACAATAGTGTGAAAGGGGTATTAGTTAGCCTACTACACAGGCTGTCATAGGATTCAAAACACATATTTTTATTTATTTTATCCCCTTTTCTCCCCAATTTTCGTGGTATCCAATCGCTAGTAATTACTATCTTGTCTCATCGCTACAACTCCCGTACGGGCTCGGGAGAGACGAAGGTCGAAAGCCATGCGTCCTCCGAAGCACAACCCACTGCTTCTTAACACAGCGCGCCTCCAACCCGGAAGCCAGCCGCACCAATGTGTCGGAGGAAACACCGTGCACCCGGCCCCTTTGGTTAGCACGCACTGCGCCCGGCCCGCCACAGGAGTCGCTGGAGCGCGATGAGACAAGGATATCCCTACCGGCCAAACCCTCCCTAACCCGGACGACGCTAGGCCAATTGTGCGTCGCCCCACGGACCTCCCGGTCGCGGCCGGCTGCGACAGAGCCTGGGCGCGAACCCAGAGACTCTGGTGCCTTAGACCACTGCGCCACCCGGGAGGCCCAAAACACATATTTTGACAAGTAAAAAAGCTTTGCACTTTGTCAAATCACTCATACTTGGAAAGCAACAGAATGGTGATTCTTGATTTTACGCGGTCATATTCTAAAAACAGTTACCATACTGCATGTCTGCAGGTTTTTAAATAAAGTCCAAGTAGAAGGTATCAAGGTTTGTAGACACTAGCTCTGCTCTTTCTGCCTTTGTCAAAACAGTGCACTGCATGTTACGGTATTCCTTTCCCATACAATACCTTAAAAGACATCTACTCACTACAATAGTTGACAATACAAAATAATACTTCAGGTTTTTTTGTCATGCATCCTTTTAAACATGTATATGAGTGGTTGTGCTCTACATTTAGGAAAATATAAATATACTTTTTGGCTAAACAAAATACTTCAGATACTGTAGTTAAAAAATATACCACTTTGTGGACTCTGGATAGAGTTGTTTCCTTTCACTTGTTTGCCCCTATACTTTGACACCACACAACCCAATAAATTGTATACAAAACAAATTGTATCAGACTGTGTAAAGATATAACAGTATAGCTTAGTTTAAAACAGAACAGTTCTAAATGGAGTCCACAAAAAGGTCATTGATTTGAGATTAAATGACTTGTGGTAAAACTATTATTGGAGTCAAAAGTGTTTGCTATGCCTCCTCCAACCAACAACCTTCCCTTCCAAATGGTAGTGTACACAAGTTGAGCAGTTGTATTCAATTACTAAATTTCAATTCACTCTCATGGAATCAACCGATAGGCCAGATCATGGCATATTGAAAAAGCCAACCAGGTTCACGCAAGGCTTGCCACTACACACAGTGCCTCTTAATTGGATATGCATTGCATGCCTTTTATTTTTCTCTACGGGCTAAAAGTAATGTAAAAAAACTTCAATTTTGGCACAAAAATGACAATTAAGAAAGCAACTTAAATTCACAACATAATTATTAATGAATTGCTCCACTTGTTAAATTGACCTACTTCATTTGCCATCCAGAGTTGTTTACTAAGCACTTGCACCAGTGACATTTTGCACCACTTATTTTCCAGGAGGAAATATAAAAATAATAAGGGCCAGTTTCCCAGACACAGAGCAAATCTACTCCTGCACTAAAGACTAATGTTAAATGGCACATGAATCTCCTATAATAAAGGTGTATTTTAGTCCTAAAGGTAGAATGAATATTAAGATAGTTGTGTGTTTTATTCTTGTTGCTTTTATCTTATTCCCTTCTGAAAATAACAGGTGCAAACACTCCCTTGTCTAGTTGAGACTTTCTCAGTTCTCTTCATGTGGGTAACTATTCAGTAGGGTTGGCCACGTAACAACCAGCATAATATTGCTGTCAAGGCGTCATGAAGACAACAGCAAACAATTACTATGGTAACTGACCTATCCCTTTTATGCCTATGCGAGTATTTATATGGTTGCAATTCACTATCATGAACATTTCAGTTCTGTTACTCTCATTTTCATGACAACTGACAATCTGAGACTTGACTTACATTTCTCTTCTAATACTCCGCATTCAGTAAAGACTAGGGTTGGGGTGGTTGAGTGTTTAAAATAAGAATCAGCTAAACACCTCTTACTTCAAAAAGGTATCCGTGTGTTCCAGAGCCTTCAACAAGGAGAAAAAATTGTTTGCTTTCACCTTACATTTTAAAATATATAATACAAATGCTCTTAAATATAGTTGTAGATAATGCAATAACTGAGATAATACTGTATACAGAAAGTCTGTTTACGCTTCACATTCGTACCCATATACGTGTGGAAAAAGATTGACAATGCTAAGAGCCTAAATTCGAACACAGTGGCTGTACAGTAACATGCTATACATGAGTCAGAGCTCAGGATTTCCGCTTCACAGCTCTGTATGGGTTTTGACTGACAGTTGTTCTGAACCGTGCGCGACAAGAAGTTGCCTTCATCCCTCTCGCTAATTGGGCAACTAGCAAATGTTTTGTTGTCTGAGTGAGGGAAAGGCTGTAAATTATGAGGATTCAATGTATTTTGAAAGAGGAGACATTGAGGATGATAATACCACTCTGATGTCATACAACCAAGCCAAACACCTGTGAGTCCACTTCACATTACCATATCAACTCATGTAATATAGTGTCATGTATATTACATGTTTGATGTACAGATGACATGGCATTATACCCTGGGTTGTACTGAACAGAATGAGCCTGTTTGTTGTATCGTGATGAAAATTTGCAGCGGACCATGCATCTGAATGCACACATGACTCCATTCTATGCGCACCAAAATGATTATCTGCTTCTCTGAATTGCCTTGTGAAGGCTTAACACTAAGATCATATTTTATAATTTAGCTAGTCATGTTGGCAATAGAACAATCTTTCAAGTTATGCCCACCTGACCCAGATTGTGATTTAAAATGGACCGTTTTTGGATTGCGTAAACAACAGTAATTGTGTAAAGACGGGGATGCAGGGCTGTGTTCCAAACAAAAAACTACATGTGTGCGTGCTGTAGTTCCTCAACGGCACAGCTAGAAGAAGAAAAAAGCTCCTTATAATTGAAGACTCTTCTTTGAGTCATAAAAAGTGCATTGAAATTACTTCGGAACTGTGCACACTTTGGAGAAGCCACTTGGGAACACCAATTAGATCTCTCACTTAAGACATCTCACTTAAGACATAAGAATTTTTTTTGTCTTATGTTGTACCTAACCCAAATTTACCAATAATATTTTTTATCATGTAACTGAATGTATCCAGAGTATTTTTAGATTTCGTTATCAACAAATGCAGCGAAAAGTACATTGAAAGTAAAATGCACAAAAAATGTAATGTTTAGATCCAGTCTTGTGTCAGAACTGTTGTGTCCTCAGCTTTAGTCTGATAATTTTCCAATAACTAACCAAACTGTTCCCTTTTAATTCCTACCTTGGTTATGCATTCCATATTTCTTCTGTAAGAAACATTTCAATTTCTCCATATAGGTCAATTCCCATGAGTCTAAGGGGTTAATTAATACACGTCTATAACAGTATTAACAATCAGTCAGCCACGCTGTAAATGTAAATACTGCACAATATACACCATTGGCAAGGTCCTCACCATTTGTGCTCAATTGCCTGAAAATGCAAGGGCAGTGAATATTTTGAATAGTAGATCGAGCTGAAAAATGTAAAAAGATTCTGTGAGAAACACTGCAATACATCTATGTACATTACTGCCTTACTCTAAATTGAATTATTCACGATCACCTCAACAAAGCCTGAGAATTACAGTCGGAGTTGATTAATGAACAACTTGGTAAGTTTCTTAGCATTGATGTTACCTCACTTATGTCACTTTAATAGACGACTGCGGGACACATTTGTGCTTTGACACTAAGTTGCATAAACATTATTGATTGCATATGCACCAAGGGAGTGTGGGGATTTCATTTTGAGGCGATAACGGACAAGTTATGTCGACTTTGTCACCCATGTCAGAGAAGTACTTTAGAGGTACTTCATTTTAAAGCATTCTACATGCATTGTTCCGATTGTCTGACATCAGGGCATATTTTGTGTGCATGTTTGGGGAACACCTCATAGTGAGGAATTTTCCAAGCACAGTGGGCCCTGAGAAGGTTATGTCACCTTGACAGAGTCAGATTTCTTGGTTTCACAGAGTAGAGTGACATAGGGCACTCCGATGAAGGCCCATTTCTCGTTGGGCCAGAACATGATGACCGGGCCTCGTTCAGGGGCCTCTGTGGCGACGTCGAAGTAGGCAAAGCACACACAGCCCAGGTAGGAGGCTAGGCAGATAAGGATGTGCCTGTGGGAACAAGAGTCATGGGGTCAGGACCAAAAACATTTAGGGCCAGTTTCTCAGAAAACTAGCTGAGAAACTGGCCCTAATGGTGTATCTCAACAAACTTGAGTGGGTTCCTTTCCTCATCTCCTTTCTTCCATCTGCACTGACATGAAAGAACTTGCCCAGTGGGCAGAAATGGTTGTAAGGATGTTCATAATGACAATTTCAACCAGCTTCTGGTTATAACATCATTTCAACTAGTTTAGTCTGCTGGGTGTCAGGAAAAATTACATTTTTTAATACAGAAAGTGTGAAAACAATTTCATGTTTTTAATCTCCATGTATTTATTGTGCAATTTCCAACCATTGCTGTCCTCTGGTGACCCAGATCAGTACCTGATTAGGACTTTGAAAACAAAGGTGTTGCAGGTTTCATCCCCCAGGCTTAGAATTGAATAGCCCTACATTAGTGGTTAATAAAATACTTCAAGCCTCTTAAAAAGGGAAAATAATTCTGAAAGCCATTGTCATAAGAATATGTGTCATCATCATGCGTGTGCCAAGTGTGATGGAACATCAAGGTGACCCCATTTAAAAGGATTACATAAAAATGGTAGCTACCCATCTTTCCCACTCATTTGAGGCATATACAGTAGCTGGATCTACATATCAGACAGCGTGGTGCATGGACTCATCTCACCATTACACCACTTTTGAGGTCTGAAAACATTGTCACTTAAATTATTCATTTATTTTATTTATCTTAGTTGAATTCACTGACTAAGTCACTCTGGATAACAGTGTCTGCTAAATGACCAAAATGTAAATGAAAACTCTCTCAATGACTTTTCATGCAGTTTCAAGCTCACCAAGCACAGTGTAGGTAGGGGAAGTTGACAGAGGACCACATCTCACAGAAGATTTTGTCACTGATCCAGCAGAGGAGAGCCAGAGCCCACCAAAACCCAGAGATCAGCCCCAGCTTGAATACTCGTGGGTTCTCACACCTGCAAACACCACACAATAACATATTGGCAATGCATAAGTCCCCACACAAAGACATATACGTGACACACACTATTCAAATGTTAGCAAGAAAACAAACAAACACACACTTCATGGCTTGCTGTTAATGTAAATTCTATATTGACAAGAACTACAGCCAACACGAAACCACAAGCAGATGCCAGTACAACTTCCAGTAAATGCCCATACGTATGACTTTTGATTGCATTTCAAATAAAAGAGCTTCAAACAATAGGAAGCCATGCATGTAAAAAGCAATGGGAAATGATATATTACATTTTCATTTTAGTCAATTACCAAATGCTCTTATCCAGAGCGACTTACAGGAGCAATTAGGGTTAAGTGCCTTGCTCAATGGATTTTTCACCTTGTCTGTTTGGGGATTCAAACCAGCAACTTTCCGGTTACTGGCCTGTTGCTCTTAACCACTAGGCTACCTGCCGCCATAGTCAACTAAAATCCCTATACAGATTTTGAATCTGGTATAAAAATAATAACAAACATGTAGACTCCCCTCGGGTAAATGCTTCCAATTCGGTCAGTCAGACAGTAGTTGTGTATTGCCATTTACAAATACACACACTGCATGAGCAGTATTTAACTGAGCCTCAGTCCCATGTCACATTGACGGGCGACTCGGCCTGACAGGGGAAATGAAGTATGGCGATGGGCCGTGTCGTGACATGTGGTCTGTACTGGGACGATAAACCATTAAATCCTCAACACCAACCACTTATCGCAGGCATTTTGCTGATATCGTTCATTACAAAAAGTAGTCTGTACTAGAGAAATGTGAAGTTTGCTAATATGGGTGACTGTTAATGGGACAATTGATGTCCCATTAACAGTCACTGTTAAAAAAAACTGGTGCATATTAATGCTATACAATTAATGCTATTTATATGGATTTTTGTTCATATCGCCCAGCTCTAGTCTGTACATCTGGCTAACGAGAGAACGAGCAGTAAAAGAGGAAGTGCAAAAATAAAGACAGGGGACAAAGACAGTGTCAGGAAATAGAATGTCAGAAGAACTGTGGTAGAACTATTAACTCATATTAGCACATTTCGATGCACCTTTGAGCTTGAAGGAGACACGCATGTTAAAAAACTACAGGGACTATCGGTAGTGAAATGACAACGGGGTCGTTCCACAAAATGAGAGTAACTTGTTGAAAAAACACACTTGATTTTAACATTGTCATGATGTGCACATGTTCAACTTCATTAATAAATATATATTTTTTTTTCCCGTCTCAAGAAGTTAAAATAGGCCTATAGTAAGTGAGTACTAAGTGCCAAATAAAATAACAGGGTGGATGGAGCGTAACAGGCCATAAATCAGCCATAAATCCCCTTGTGACAGGGGGAATGGAAGCTGGTTGTGTGCAACAGGGAGGGGCAATTGAATGCAAGTCTGTTTGTTAAGATGTATTTATGTTTGTAATAGTAACACCATATTGGGCTCCTGAGTGGCGCAGCGGTCTAAGGCACTGCATCTCAGTGCTAGAGGGGTCACTACAGACCCTAGTTCGATCCCTGGCTGCCGTGATTGGGAGTCCCATAGGGCTGCGCACAATTGGCCCAGTGTCATCCAAGTTAGGGCGCGGCCAGGGTAGGCCATCATTGTAAAATCAAATCAAATCAAATTTTATTAGTCACATACACATGGTTAGCAGATGTTAATGCGAGTGTAGCGAAATGCTTGTGCTTCTAGTTCCGACAATGCAGTAATAACCAACAGTAATCTAACCTAACAATTCCACGCTACTACCTTACACACACACACAAGTGTGAAGGGATAAAGAATATGTACATAAAGATATATGGATGAGTGGTGGTACAGAACGGCATGGCAGATGCAGTAGATGGTATAGAGTACGGTATATACATATGAGATGAGTACTGTAGGGTATGTAAACATAAAGTGGCATAGTTTAAAGTGGCTAGTGGTCATGTATTGCATAAAGATGGCAAGATGCAGTAGATGATATAGAGTACAGTATATACATATGAGATGGGTAATGTAGGGTATGTAAACATTGATTAAGTGGCATTGTTAAAGTGGCTAGTGGTCCATTTTTACATAATTTCCATCAATTCCCATTTTTAAAGTGGCTGGAGTTGAGTCAGTATGTTGGCAGCGGCCGCTAAATGTTAGTGGTGGCTGTTTAACAGTCTGATGGCTTGAGATAGAAGCTGTTTTTCTCAGTCTCTCGGTCCGCTGCTTTGATGCACCTGTACTGACCTCGCCTTCTGGATGATAGCGGGGTGAACAGGCAGTGGCTTGGGTGGTTGTTGTCCTTGATGATCTTTATGGCCTTCCTGTGACATCGGGTGGTGTAGTGTTCCTGGAGGGCAGGTAGTTTGCCCCTGGTGATGCGTTCTGCAGACCTCACTACCCTCTGGAGACCTTACGGTTGTGGGCGAGCAGTTGCCGTAACCAGGCGGTGATACAGCCCGACAGGGATGCTCTCGATTGTGCATCTGTAGAAGTTTGTGAGTCGCTTTTGGTGACAAGCCGAATTTCTTCAGCCTCCTGAGGTTTGAAGAGGCGCTGCTTGCGCCTTCTTCACAACGCTGTCTGTGTGGGTGGACCAATTCAGTTTGTCTGTGATGTGTACACGAGGAACTTAAAACTTTCCACCTTCTCCACTACTGACCCGTCGATGTGGATAGGGGGGTGCTCCCTCTGCTGTTTCCTGAAGTCCACAATCATCTCTTTGTTTTGTTGACGTTGAGTATGAGGTTATTTTCCTGACACCAACACTCCGAGGCCCTCACCTCCTCCCTGTAGCGCGCTCGTCGTTGTTGGTGATCAAGCCTACCCACTGTAGTGTCATCCGCAAACTTGATGTCGATTGGAGGCGTGCATGGCCAGCAGTCGTGGGTGAACAGGGAGTACAGGAGAGGGCTCTCAGAACGCACCCTTGTGGGGCCCCAGTGTTGAGGATCAGCGGGGTGGAGATGTTGTTACCTACCCTCACCACCTGGGGGCGGCCCGTCAGGAAGTCCAGGACCCAGTTGCACAGGGCGGGGTCGAGACCCAGGGTCTCGAGCTTGATGACGAGTTTGGAGGGTACTATGGTGTTAAATGCTGAGCTGTAAATCGATGAACAGCATTCTCACATGGGTATTCCTCTTGTCCAGATGGGTTAGGGCAGTGTGCAGTGTGGTTGCGATTGCGTCGTCTGTGGACCTATTGGGTCGGTAAGCAATTGGAGTGGGTCTAGGGTGTCCGGTAGGGTGGAGGTGATATGGTCCTTGACTAGTCTCTCAAAGCACTTCATGATGACGGAAGTGAGTGCTACGGGGCGATAGTCGTTTAGGCTCAGTTACCTTAGCTTTCTTGGGAACAGGAACAATGGTGGCCCTCTTGAAGCATGTTGGGAACAGCAGACTGGGATAAGGGATTGATTGAATATGTCCGTAAACACACCAGCCAGCTGGTCTGCGCATGCTCTGAGGACGCGCTGGGGAATGCGTCTGGGCCTGCAGCCTTGCGAGGGTTAACACGTTTAAATGTTTTACTCACCTCGGCTGCAGTGAAGGAGAGCCCGCAGGTTTTGGTAGGGGGCCGTGTCAGTGGCACTGTATTGTCCTCAAAGCGGGCAAAAAAGTTGTTTAGCCTGTCTGGGAGCAAGACATCCTGGTCCTCGACGGGGCTGGTTTTCTTTTGTAATCCGTGATTGACTGTAGACCCTGCCACATACCCTTGTGTCTGAGCTTGTTGAATTTCGACTCGATTTTGTCTCTGTACTGAGACTTAGCCCTGTTTGATTGCCTTGCGGAGAGAATAGCTACACTGTTTGTATTCGTCATGCTTCCGTCACCTTGCCCTGGTTAAAAGCAGTGGTTCGCGCTTTCAGTTTCACGCGAATGCTGCCGTCAATCCAACGGTTTCTGGTTTGGGAATGTTTTTTATCGTTGCTGTGGTACGACATCGTCAATGCACTTCCTAATGAACTCGCTCACCGAATCAGCATATTCGTCAATATTGTTTGTTGGACGCGATGCGGAACATATCCAATCCGCGTGATCGAAAGCAGTCTTGAAGCGTGGATTCAGATTGGTCGGACCAGCGTTGAACAGACCTGAGCGCGGGAGCTTGTTGTTTGAGTTTCTGTTTGTAGGCAGGAATCAAACAAATGGAGTCGTGGTCAGCTTTTCCGAAAGGGGGCGGGGGGGCCTTGTAAGCGTCGCGGAAATTAGTGTAGCAATGGTCCAGTGTTTTTCCAGCCCTGGTAGCACAATCGATATGCTGATAGAATTAGGGAGTTTTGTTTTTAGATTTAGCCTTGTTAAAATCCCCAGCTACGATGAATGCAGCCTCAGGGTGTGGTTCCAGTTTTACAAAGAGTCAGATAAAGTTCGTTCAGGGCATCGATGGTCTGCTTGGGGGGGAATGTATACGGCTGTGATTATGATTGACGAGAATTCCTTGGTAGATAATGCGGTCGACATTTGATTGTGAGGAGTCTAGATCAGGTGAACAGACGACTTGAGTTCTTGTGTGTTATTATGATGGTCACACCACTTCTCGTTAAATCATAAGGCATACCCCCCGCCCCTCTTCTTACCGGAAAGATTGTTTGTTTCTGTCGGCGCGATGCATGGAGAAACCAGCTGGCTGCACCGACTCCGTTAGCGTCCCTTGAGTTAGCCATGTTTCCGTGAAGCAGAGCACGTTGCAATCCCTGATGTCTCTCTGGAATGCTACCCGTGCTCGGATTTCATCAACCTTATTGTCAAGAGACTGGACATTGGCGAGTAGTATCTAGGGAGTGGAGGCGAATGTGCCCGTCTCCGAAGCCTGACCACGAGACCGCCACGTTTTCCCCTTTTTCGGCGTCGCCCAGGGTCGCCGGCTGGGATCAGATCCATTGTATTGGGTGGAAGGCAAAACACTGGATCCGTTTCGGGAAAGTCATATTCCTGGTAGGAACGATGGTGAGTTGACGTTAATCGTATATTCAGTAGTTCCTCCCGACTGTATGTAATGAAACCTAAGATTACCCGGGGTACCGATGTAAGAAATAACACGTAAAAAAACAAAATACTGCATATTTTCCAAGGAACGCGAAGCGAGGCTGCCATCTCTATCGGCGCCGGAAGTAGATTCGCCGGAAGTAGAATTTGTTCTTAACTGACTTGCCTAGTTAAATAAAGGTTCAAATAAAACATTTATTCAAATGAGAGTTCAGTTCATAGAACAGGGTTGATCTTAAAATGAGGGACAGGTTTTTTTAACAAAAATTTGTTCCAAAATCACATTAAATAAAATTATAAATCTTCATAAATTACTTTTTCAAAGCAACAAAATAACTAGGGATTTCCAATGATGATGAAAACCGAGAAATTTGGGGAGTAAGTGAGTTAAAATCTTCCTAGAAGTCACAAGGGACATGTCAAAATGCTGATTTTTGTTGTACTTTAGCAAGTCTTTGTCCCTCCATCCGTCCATCCTTACACGCAAACTCAAACAGCACTGGCCCAATTTTGACCAAACTTGGTGAATGATGCGTCTCGCCATAGAGATTCGTCATTTACAAAATTGCACTGATTGGCACAAGACAGGAACTATGGTAATTAACTGAAATTTGTGAGTCGCATCAAAGAGGAAGAGGCGAAGGACAGGGTGTGGATTAGGGAAAGGGTGATACCTAGTCAGTTGTACAACTGAATACCTTCAACTGAAATGTGTCTTCCGCATTTAACCCAACCCCTCAATCAGAGATGTGTTGTGGCCTGCCTTAATCTACATCCACGTCTTCGGCGCCCGGGGAACAGTGCTCTGCCTTGCTCTGGGGCAGAACGACAGATTTTTACCTTGTCGGCTCGAGGATTCGATCCAGCAACCTTTCGGTTACTGGCCCAACACTCTAACCAGCTGAAGAGACTGGTACCCTGTCACGTCCTGACCATAGAGTCCTTATTTTCTATGGTGGAGTAGGTCAAGGCGTGACTTGGAGGTTAGTCTAGTTTATTATTTATAGTTTTGTTTTTCTATGTTGGTGATTTTGTATGATTCCCAATTAGAGGCAGCTGGTAAGCGTTGTCTCTAATTGGGGGATCATATTTAGGTAGCCTTTTTTCCACCTGTGGGTTGTGGGATATTGTTTGTGTAGTTGTATGTCAGCGCTCCATTGTCGTCACGTTTCATTATTCTTTGTTTTTGTTATGTGGTTCACTTACTTTAAATAAATAAAGATGTGGAACCCAGATCACGCTGCACGTTTGTCCGAGTATGCTTCCAACGATCGTGACATACCCAGGCTAACTTCTCTTCCATTTGTTAACCTTTCTAGCCCCGGCGTTCCGCTAGCGGAACTCCTCCCACATTCCACTGAAAAGGCAGAGCGCGAAATTCAAAAAATATTTTTGAGAAATATTTTACTTTCACACATTAACAAGTCCAATACAGCTAATGAAAGATACACATCTTGTGAATCCAGCCAACATGTCCGATTTTTTAAATGTTTTACAGGGAAAACACAATATATATTTGTTAGCTCACCAACAAATAGAAAAAAGCACAGACATTTTTCACAGCACAGGTAGCATGCACAAAATCAACCAAACTAACCTAGAACAAACCAAAGAAACCAAGAAACAACTTCATCAGAGGACCAGTTTTTCCTTATTTAACATTTTTTTATACAATAAAAAATGTTTCTATTTGTTTTGGTTGTTCGAAAAATGTGGCAATATTTCAGGTATAAAATCATAGTTTACATTGCGGCTACAATCAGAAATTGCCACGAAAGCAAGCCAGAATTAATTACAGACACCAACGTGACATACCAATTAACTCATCATAAAACATTTCTGAAAAAAAATTACAGTGTTATAGCAAAATGAAAGACCAAAGATTTGTGAATACAGCCCATATTTCCGATTTTTTTAAGTGTTTTTACAGCAAAAAACACAATTATAGCATTATATTAGACTTACTTACCAATAGCCTACCACCACTACCGCATTCATTCATCAAGGCCCCACGTTAGCGATAGCAAATTAGGCACGGTTTTAGCGTTAGCGAATAAAAACCAGCAAAATATATTACATTTTCCCCTAACCTTTCATAAAACCCTTCCTTTCAGATACAGTCCTTATAACATTCAGTATACAACTTATGTTTTGTTCGAAAAATTGTATTTTAAGAGCTGAAATCCGTGGTATTACAAATGTGCTAAGTAGCATATTTTTCCCAGAATGCGATTTCTATTAGACTCTCACCTATTTTTCTGACCCAAAAATAGCTAATTCTTAAAACATTACAAAAAAATACATGTTGTATAGGAAAACGATAGATCCATTAGTTCTTATGCAATCGCCAGTGTTAGAATTTCAAAAAAATATCTTCATTACGACATTAAGACTTAGTTATGGTAAAGGAAAACCAAAACCTGAGCGCAAAGCTACTTAGTACACAGTTCGACAAGATATATGAAATAGCATCACAAAATGGTTTCTACCTTTGCTGATCTTCCATTTCAGAAATGTTGTACAAGGGGTCCCTTGTCCAGAACCGTCGTTTTGGATTCAGAACGTCCTCTTTCCCTTTCTGAATTAGCAAGCACACTGGCCAGGTGGTGCTAACCTCTCCTTCGTGAACAAACGCCAAACGACACAACACGCCTAACGTCCCGAATAAATTTCAATAGTCTTAATAAAATATATTTGAAAAAACATACTTTACGATGATATTGTGACATGTATCAAATTAAATCAAAGCCGGAGAGAGTATTCGCCCATTAAACGACAGCTTTCCAGTAGGCAATAACAGGGTCCCCAACACGCGCCTTGCAAGAAAAACAGAAAATGGGGACACCGTGTTCCAAGAAGTTTATTCAACCTCAGACCGAGATAATCAACTCATTTTTCCTCTCACTTCCTCTTGACATCCAGGGGAAGGTGTTATGACGTGCACGTATAGTCATACGTATCATGCCCATTTATAGGCAGCCACTTGAACCACAGCATCGATTTCAGACTTTTCCCAACTTCCTGGTCAGAAAGTGTGCTGCCAAATGAGTTGTGTTTTACCCACAGACAAATTCAAAACGGTTTTAGAAACTAGAGAGTGTTTTTATCCAATAGTAAGAATAAAATATGGCATAATTTTTACGAGCAAGAAAATGAGTACGAGGGCCGTTTAAATTGGGCAACGATTTTCCCCCAAGTGAAAAACAGCACCCCCTGTCCTCATTCAGGTAACTTCTTATGCTGCAAATCCCGTAACGGAACTATGACAAAAACAGCCAGTGGAAAAAATGCAGGGCCAAAAATTCAAAAACCAAAACCAGGGGAAAATCGTTCATTTGAATTTTTAAATTCCCGTTTCAGGGGGACAAACAGTTTCTTATCACCCATTTTAAAGGTAATCTTGTTGTTAATCCCACCAAAGTGTCCGATTTCAAATATGCTTTTCACCGAAAGCACTACAAACGATTATGTTAGGTCACACCAAACCACAATAAGCACAGCCATATTTCCAGCCAAAGATAGCAGTCACAAAAAGCAGAAATATAGCTAAAATTAATCACTAACCTTTGATGATCTTCATCAGATGACACTCACAGGACTTCATGTTACACAATACATGCATGTTTTGTTTGATAAAGTTCATATTTATAGTAAAAAAATCTTAGTTTACATTGGCGCGTTACATTCACTAGTTCCAAAAACATCCAGTGATAGTGCATAGCGACATCGTTTCAACATAAATACTCATCATAAATGTAGATGATAATACAAGTTATACCTCTCCTTAATGCAACCGCTGTGTCAGATTTTTTTAAATAAACTTTACGGAAAAAGCAAACCATGCAATAATCTGAGACGGAGCTCAGAACAAGAGTCAAATTAGCCGCCATGTTGGAGTCAACAGAAACCAGAAATTACATGATAAATATTCCCTTACCTTTGATGATCTTCATCAGAATGCACTCCCAGGAATCCCAGGTCCACAATAAATGCTTGATTTGTTTGATAATGTCCGTTATTTATGTCCAAACGCGCTACTTTGGTTAGCGCGTTTGGTAAACAATTCCAAAGTCACAAAGCGCGTTCACCAAAACGTGACGAAATGTTCAAAAGTTCCGTAACAGTCAGTAGAAACATGTCAAGCGATGTATTGAATCAATATTTAGAATGTTGTTAACATACATCTTAAATAACGTTCCAACTGGAGAATTACATTGACTTCAGTTGGACGATGGAACGGAGCTGCCTCTCAATCTACCAGCCTCAGAAAAAATCCAAACAGGAAGTGGAACTTCTCAGGTTTTTGCCTGCCATATGAGTTCTGTTATACTCACAGACATAATTCAAACAGTAAACTGCCTGCTTCTCAGTCCCAGTTTCTAATATATGCATATTATAATTAGTATTGGATAGAAAACACTCTGAAGTTTCTAAAACTGTTTGAATGATGTCTGTGAGTGTAACAGAACTCATATGGCAGGCAAAAACCTGAGAAAAAAATCCAACCAGGAAGTGGGAAATCTGAGGTTTGTAGATTTTCAACTCATCGCCTATCGAATACACAGTGGGATATGGGTCATTTTACACTTCCCAAGGCTTCCACTAGAAGTCAACAGTCTTTAAAACCTTGTCTGATGCTTCTACTGTGAAGGGGGGCCGAATGAGAGGGGATTTAGTAAGGTCTACCATGACCTGAACATGCGCTGACCATGCGTGTTCATGTGAGAGCGAGCTCTGTTCCATCGCACTTCTGAAGACAAAGGAATTCTCCGGTTGGAACATTATTGAAGATTTATGTTAAAAACATCCTAAAGATTAATTCAATACATCGTTTGACATGTTTCTACTGACTGTTACGGAACTTTGACATTGTCTGCTTTTAGTGAACGCGCTTCGTGATTTGATTTGTTTACCAAACACGCAAACAAAAGGAGGTATTTGGACATAAAATGGACATTACCGAACAAATCAAAACATTTATTGTGGAACTGGGATTCCTGGGAGTGCATTCTGATGAAGATCATCAAAAGTAAGTGAATATTTATAATGTTATTTCTGACTTCTGTTGACTGCACAATATGGCAGATATATTTTTGTCTTGATTGGGCTCTGAGTGCCGACCTCAGATTATTGCATGGTTTGCTTTTTCCGTAAAGCTTTTTGAAATCTGACACAGCGGTTGCGTTAAGGAGAAGTGGATCTAAAATTCCATGTATAACACTTGATCTTTGATCAACGTTTATTATAAGCATTTCTGGAAATTGATGTGGCTCTCTGCAAAATCACCGGATGTTTTTGGAACTACTGAACATAACGCGCCAATGTATACTGAGATTTTTTATATAAATATGAACTTTACCGAACAACATATACATGTATTGTGTAACATGAAGTCCTATGAGTGTCATCTGATGAAGATCATCAAAGGTTAGTGATTCATTTTATCTCTATTTCTGCTTTTTGTGACTCCTGTCTTTGGCTGGAAAAATGGCTGTGTTTTTCTGTGATTTGGCGGTGACCTAACATAATCGTTTGTGGTGCTTTCGCTGTAAAGCCTTTTTGAAATCGGACACTATGGTGGGATTAACAACAAGATTACCTTTAAAATGGTGTAAGATAGTTGTATGTTTGAGGAATTTTAATTATGAGATTTCTGTTGTTTGAATTTGGCGCCCTGCACTTTCACTGGCTGTTGTCATATCGATCCCGTTAACGGGATTGCAGCCCTAAAAAGTTAAGAGATACAGTTGTGTGTTTCCTGTCCTTCATGAGATCACCAAATGAAAAGCACTCGTCATAACTGTCCCCTAAGTGTCCACGGACCATTACCATATTCTCAAAAGTAGAAACATTGTTTAATTATTCAAACTTTTGATTTCCAAGGGTCTCTCTGTGTTCCACAGTTTACATTCCAATCTCGAACACTACAGAGCATAGGGGCAGCGTATTTTATGACCGACCATAAAACAGTTGACTTCCCACTCAGAGAGAGCACGCTGTAGAGGGGACCCCCCTGTAACCTGATCCTTCCGATCGTCACAGGAGAGTTCTGACAAGTGCTTCATGCTGAACAATGACTTCAAATTGTTAATTTAAAAAATGCACTTAGCGTTTGACATGAGAGCGCTAACTGTTTTAGTTCAATGAGAGTGGGTAAGATCCTAAGCTATTGGCTCAGTTGATAAACTAGAGGGAAATGTTAACGGAGTTACAAAATCAATTGTGATGTACTAGAAGGCAGCAGGCCATGTTTCAAAGGATCTCCGGCAGGAACTCTCACCCACTTAGGAGAACTACGAAAATAAAACAACAATATCAATGACTGGCTGTGTGAGCTATGTCAAGAATTAGAAACAAGTAGAACAATGGATGAATCAAGGCTAAATGCTTTAAGTGAGTCAGTCTTGTAGGAAAAGGAAAAAACATCATGCACCCACTTCCACACAGGTGCATATACACAAACCGACACGCGCACATGACAGGAATGGCCCTTTGTGCTGCTATTTGGAAGAATGTTATTTCCTTCAACATTGACAGCAACACACTATTGAAAAGGCTCAAAGTAACACCATGCAAAATAGGTGACACATAACCATAGTCAAAAATGTGGACTCTCCAAAATGTGACTAACTTGTTTTCTGTCTAAATGGTTTTCTGTGTGTTAACTGCTACTACACTCTGACCTTAGAGAAAAAAACATTTAGAAATGTACCTTTAACACGTTGACTGAGTGTTGCCCATTACTGGTCGAAAATTACTACACTACAACATAGTGTTGTCACGATACCAGTATCATGAAACAAGAAGCAGACTGAACTCCATGGTCCTTTAACAACCTGTTTTAGGTCACATATTGTGTGCCTAGTTTAGAAATAAAAACGTGCCTCTGGGTGACAACTCTTTTCCCTGGGAAATTGAGTCCACTTAATGTGTTGCTTACTTGCCATGAAACTTGTGACATCCCTATAACATTACACTCGTCACTTTTGTAAAGCACCGGGAATTGTTGATGCTTACATATTATCCAACACTAAATCATATTAATTGAGATAAGGTTTGATGTACAATCCGCAAAGTGAGGCGAGTCGCTATTTTCAATGCGAGTTAGAGGAAGACATTATCCCTGAGGCTCAACTTTGCGGCTTTCGCGTGCACACCCACACACGTACACTATCGCATGTGCACACACACCCAAACACACCTTGTGGCTGCCTCATTAGATACAGCTTTCAAAACATTCAGACGCCTGGAGTATTATCTATTTCACATTCACTCAGCAACAGGCCACAAAGTCTTTTATAAAAAATAATCCTTACATTTGAGGGTGTATTCTTTCATTCAGATCCATTACATTCCAATTCAGGAGATGAATTGACATTCATATCCAGATGACTTTTTTCCAATTAATTAATTAGATTTCAATGCTCTTTCTGAAATGGGACTTGACCCCAACCCTGGTTTCTACTTATACTGTAGGCCTAAGGCCCCTCAGAGAGAACTAACGACTCAATGTCGTCTGTTATTTAATGGATTCATAAATTATTTAATCTATGGTGGCTTCTCAAGCATAATTTAGCTGGACAGCAAACTCAACTAGCTGTAGGCCCCATACAATAGGACAGATTTTTGGACTCAAGTCACATGACTTGGACTAAAGTCACAAATTTTATGACTTGAGACTCGACTTGATAGAAAATTAAATAACTGGAGACTTGACTTGGAGCCTCAAGACTCGGGACTCGACTTTGACTTGAGACTGATGACTTGAAATTATCTGGCCATGTTTTGTAACGTTTTGTCACTCATTTTGTGGCAGAGTCGCTAGTGAAATGCAAATTATTGTTACATGTATAAATGGTATGGATATAGCAATTTGGTCACCCAAGGGGAGGCTTTGCAGTCTTGCCCTCTACCGGTGTCCGTTCAGATAGCCTCTGTATCAGGCTTAACCTGTCCTATTTCTTTTGGGCTATTGTCCATGTATATTTGGTAAATCTACTTGTATATTTTGTATGATATAGCACTTTCACATCAACCTGTCTTGCTTTCTGCTGATTTCATGCCCTTACAACTGCTACAAGGTCCCCATTTTACAATGACATAATCAAAATGTGTTGTAGACAAAATAATGAAAAGGACTGTCTGGTAGCCTCAATAAATAGAGAAAGATTTATAGTTGAACAAGTCATCGCATGTATAGATTTTATTTTTACTTGACTTCAGACATGACTTGAAAATACTTTGCTCGACTTGCTCTTAGAATGCACGACCTGGACTCTTATTTATTTAACTAGGCAAGTCAGTTAAGAACAAATTCTTATATACAATGACGGCCTACCAAGAGGCAAAAGGCCTCCTGTTGGGACGGGGGCTGGGAACGGGAAATTGACTCGACCTGTTCTACTTGGGACTCGACGTGAGATGGATCTCGTGACTTAAGACTTGCTTGTGACTCGAATAATAGTGACTTGGTCCCACTTCTACAACAGGATGTACCAGCTAGTCTATTGCATGTGATATTTGTTGGTGTTTGTTCTTAATAACACACCTGTTGAAGTAAAGAGTGAATCATTCTCACCTTTTGAGCTCGGTAATGAGCAGAACGGTGCAGGGGATACCCAGAGTCATCAGAGACACCGAGTTGACGACGGGCTTAACAAAGGCCAAACCAGTGGTGATCCCGGACAAGATGCCGATGACCACTTTGAACCTTGACCTGGAAGGCAAAGAGACCTATATGACCACAGAGCAAAACATACTGGCAAAGCTGCATCTGCTTTATTTAGAATGTGATGAGCACTGGGAAGAGTGCGACATGGGAGTATAGTAGACAAACAGAAAAACAGTATAAAATAACAAAAACAGCTGTATATTGAGGATTCAAATAGATGCAATTTATCATCTGAGGATTTGAAAAATCCTTTATTTTGATGTCGGACAGTTTAGATGTGATGGCTTTGGTTACAAAGAAGGACAAACAGTTCCTTCAGTAAGTACTCACACTCCTTGACTTTTTCCACATTTTGTTGTGTTACAGCCTGAATTTAAAATTGATCAACTTCAGATTGTCACTGGCCTACACACAACACCCCATAATGTCAAAGTGGAATTATGCTATTAGATATTTTTTTACATTAATTACAACTGAAAAGCTGTCAAGTATTCAACAGTGAATTTCAAAACGCAGATTCAACCACAAAGTCCAGAGAGGTTTTTCAATGCGTCGCAAAGAAGGGCACCTTTTATTTGCATTCATTTAACCCTTATTTTACCAGGTAAGTTGACTGAGAACACATTCTCATTTACAGCAATGACATGGGGAAAGGTTACAGGGGAGAGAGGGGGATGAATGAGCCAATTGGAAGCTGGAAATGATTAGGTGGCCATGGTGGTATTGGGAATTTAGCCAGGCCACCGAGGTTAACAGCCCTAAGTGTTGCTTTTTTTTTTTTTAGACCAGAGGAAAGAGTGCCTCCAACACCACTTCCAGCAACATCTAGTCTCCCATCCAGAGACAGACCAGGACCAACCCTGCTTAGCTTCAGATAAAAGTGGGATGCAGGGTGGTATGCTGCTGGCACCTATTGGTAGATGGGTAAAAATAATACATTTTTGAATATTGACCATCCCTTTGAGCATGGTGAAGTTACTAATTTCACTTTGGATTGTGTAGTCACTACAAAGATACAGGCGTCCTTCCTAACTCAGTTGCTGAAGAGGAAGGAAAGCACTCAGTGATTTCACCATGAGGCCAATGGTGTTGTTAAAACAGTTACAATGTTTAATGGCTGTGATAGTTTTCTCCTGAGGACTGATCCACAACATTATATAGTTTAAATGTTTTATTTATACAGTACCAGTAAAAAGTTGACACACCTACTGATTATAGGGTGTTTATTTTCACTATTTTCTACATCGTAGAATAATAGTGAAGACATCAAATTATGAAATAACACATATGGAATCATGTAGTAACCAAAAAAGTGCTAAACAAGTCTAAATACATTTTAGATTCCTTAAAGTAGCCACCATTTATTTGCCTTGATGACAGCTTTGCACTCTTGTCATTCACTAAACCAGCTTCATGAGGAATGTTTTTCCAACAGTCTTGAAGGGCTGCTTTTCTTTCACTCTGAGGTCCGACTCATCCCAATTGGGTTGAGGTCGGGTGATTGTGGAGGCCAGGTCATCTGATGCAGCACTCAATCACTCTCCTTCTTGGTGAAATAGTTCTTACACAGTCTGAAGGTGTGTTTTGGGTCATTGTCCTGTTGAAAAACAAATTATAGTCCCACTAAGCGCAAACCAGATGGGATGGCGTATTGCTGAAGAATGCTGTGGTAGCAATGCTGGTTAAGTGTGCCTTGAATTCTAAATAAATCACAGACAGTGTCATCAGCAAAGCACCCCCACACCTCCTCCTCCATGCTTCACGGTGGGAACCACACATGCGGAGATCATCCGTTCATCTATTCTGCGTCTCACAAAGATACGGCGGTTGGAACCAAAAATCTCAAATTTGGACTCAGACCAAATGACAGATTTCCACCGGTCTAATGTCCATTGCTCGTGTTTCTTAGCACAAGCAAGTCTCTTATTATTATTGCCGTCCTTTAGCAGTGGTTTCTATGCAGCAATTCGACCACGAAGGCCTGATTCACGCAGTCTCCTCTGAACAGTTGATGTTGAGATGTGTCTGTTACTTGAACTCTGTGAAGCATTTATTTGGCTGCAATCTGAGGTGCAGTTAACTCTAATGAACTTATCCTCTGCAGCAGAGACAACTCTGGGTGGCGGTCCTCATGAGAGCCAGTTCCATCATAGCACTAGATGGTTTTTACGACTGCACTTGAAGAAACTTTCAAAGTTCTTGAAATTTTCCAGATTGACTGACCTTCATGTCTTAAAGTAATGGACTTTTGTTTCTCTTCACTTATTTGAGCTGTTCTTGCCATATGGTATTTTACCAAATAAGGCTATATTCTGTATACCCCCCTACCTTGTCACAACACAACTGATTGACTCAAACTTACAAAGGAAAGAAATTCCACACATTAACTTTTAACAAGGCACACCTGTTAATTGAAATGCTCTCCAGGTGATTACCCCATGAAGCTGGTTGAGAGAATGCCAAGACTTTGCAATGCTGTCATCAAGGCAAATGGTGGCTACTTTGAAGAATCTCAAAAATATTTTGATTTGTTTAAGACTTTTTTGGTTACTACATGATTCCATATGTGTTATTTCATAGTTTTAATGTCTTCATTATTATTCTACAATAGGTGTCCAAACTTTTGACTGGTACTGTATGTGTGAAACTTGTTTTGATTTAGAATGGACCATTATCACGCACCGGTCTCAAAACATGCACTTAAATAGCAAATGGAAGATGCTTTTACCGTTGTTTATTTTCATGCCAGCCAGGTAGGCTATACTTAAGCAATGTGCTTAATATTAGGAAAGTTGAGAAATAAATAAATATATATAGTAGGCCTAGTCTATAGAAATTTGATGGGATCCCACTCTTTTTAGAGGCCATCACTCTGTTTTCCCATGCAATTGCATAGCCTGCGCAACATGAGCTAATGGGATCTCATGAATTGTTTGATTAGATTTTCGATCATATTTGCATTGATGTCAGAGTGATTAGAGGGACAATAGAGTGCTGAGTACCAGGCAGTTTGCAAGTTTGGTAGGCTACTAATGACCATCAGCAGCATCAGAGCTTGGAGAAGCCTAATTACAGTGAATATAAAGGGTCACGTGGAATTTGACTGGCGTCATGACTCATGACCGCCGGTGTTGCGGTAATACAGTCATCTAACAGCCCTTAACACAACAAAATGTGGAATAAGTCAAGGAGTATCAACACTTTCTGAAGGCACTGTAGCTCTAGAGAAGTCCTCACTTTGGGAACTCTGTGCCTTCTTCCTGAAGGGAGCAGCTGCGACATTGTGAATAGAGGATGTCCTCAGGGCCCTTATTGATTGTGGAGATGAGTGACGGTGAGTTGTTTAGCGCCAGTAATGCAACTTGAGATGTAATGCAACATGTCATGTGAGACATCAACTTCAATAAATGTTTTTATTTGCAATGATTCCCTTTAGATCGTATTATTTTGTGCCACTCTAACGATCCAGGTAAGACTAAGGAAAGTCCTTAGAGACAATAGGACTGACAGCCTGTCGACAATACTAATAGATGTGCTGCCATTTAGGCTGACACTAGCTGAAATAACTAGGTAGAGTAAACATGGATGACAGCCACCAGAGGTGTCCATAATGCCTTTAATGACAATGGAAAGGGATATAGGGACATGTGATGCAGCTTTGACTGGTGTCAGCTATCTCAGACAGGACTATTATTAAACATGGTCATACCAATGGCCACATGACAAAGAGTAGCCAACAGCAAACTTAATGAAACACCAAGAGTGGAAAAAGCTCATGGTAAAATAAACATCTATGAAACTGAAATGCTAAGTGTTTCTTTCATCCGGAAAGTTGTTTACTCAAAGAGAACAAATTAAAACTTAGAAATGTAATATTTTACATTATGTTGCATAGATGACCAGCTGGCCAGTGTTTTCACTGACATGTTTATTTAACCTTTATTTAACTAGGCAAGCCAGTTAAGAACAAATTCTTAATTACAATGACGGTCTACCCCGGCCAAACCACGACGACACTGCACCACCCTATGGGACTCCCAATCACGGCCGGATGTGATTTAGCCTGGATTCGAACCAGGGACTGTAGTGATGCCTCTTACACTGTGGTGGGTGCCTTAGGGCTCCCAAGTGGCGCGGCGGTCTATTTTCAACCTATCCCTGACCCAGTCTAATACCAGCTTGTTTCAAGCCGACCACTAGTCCTCGTGACCAAGAACGCCAAGGTAACCTACCTAAATTACTATCGCCCCGTAGCACTAGAATCTATAGCCATGAAATGCTTTAAAAGGCTGGTCATGGCTCACATCAACACCATTTGGAGGTGGAGGGTCCGTCATGATCTGGGGCGGTGTGTCACAGCATCATTGGACTGAGCAGCTCCAAACCATGATGCTCCCTTCACCATACTTCACAGTTGGGATGAGGTTGATGAAGGTGTGCTGTGCCTTTTTCTCCACACAGTGTTGTGTTCCTTCCAAAACACTCAACTTTAGTTTCATCTGTCCACAGAATATTTTGCCAGTAGCGCTTTGGAACATCCAGATGCTCTTTTGCGAACTTCAGACGTGCAGCAACGTTTTTTTTGGACAGCAGTGGCTTCTTCCGTGGTGTCCTCCCACGTACACCATTCTTGTTTAGTGTTTTACGTATCGTAGACTCGTCAACACAAGATGTTAGCATGCTCCAGAGATTTCTTTAAGTCTTTAGCTGACACTAAGATTCTTCTTAACCTCATTGAGCATTCTGCGCTGTGCTCTTGCAGTCATCTTTGCAGGACGGCCACTCATAGGGAGAGTAACAACACTGCTAAACTCTCTCCATTTATTGACAATCAAGGCTTTTAGAGATACTTTTGTAACCCTTTCCAGCTTTATGCAAGTCAACAATTCTTAATCTCGGGTCTTCTGAGAACTCTTTTGTTCGAGGCATGGTTCACATCAGGCAATGCTTCTTGTGAATAGCAAACTCACATTTTATGAGTGTTTTTATAGGACAGGGCAGCTCTAACCAACATCTTCAATCTCACCTCAATGATTTTGGAGAAGTCATTAGCCTTGGGGTTCACATACTTTTTCAAACCTACACTGCGAATGTTTACATTATGTATTCAATATAGACAAGAAAAATACAATAATGTGTGTTATTAGTTTAAGCAGACTGTGTTTGTCTATTGTTGTGACAGATGAAGATCAGATCTAATTTTATGACTAATTTATGCAGAAATCCAGATAATTCCAAAAGGACACACACACACGTGTATGCATGTATGTATGGTACGCAATGTATGTATGTATGTTTAACGTACGTACGTATCACACGCATACTGACACATTCACACACACCACATACACTGCTGCTATTGTGTATTACCTATCCTGTTGCCTAGTCACTTTACCTCTACCTATATGTACATAGCTACCACAATTAAATTGTACCCTTGCACATCGACTCGGTACTAGCACTCCCTGTATACAGCCATGTTATTTTTTACTCGTTATTCACTGTGTATTTATTCCTCATGTCACTATTTCTATTTATTTTGTATCTTTAACTCTGCATTGTCAAAAAAGTACCCATAAGTAAGCATATCACTGTTTATGAAGCATGTGACAAATAAAATTTTATTTGATACCATGTAGTTTAATGGAACTGAAACCAACCAGTCCCCCAAAAGGCTAGAGTCTGCACAGACCCTTCATATCTGCAAACATCGAAGCGCAATGGCCAAGGTGAAGGGAGTGAATTGAGCAGTGAGACCAGGCAAACTGTTGACTCACCGGTCATTCCTGAACATCTTGGGCAGATATCTCTTGGGGAACCACATGCCGATGGCACACATGAGCACCCACAGGATGGACAACTCATCCAGCATCTGACCCAGGAAACTGAGGGTGGCATGGAAGTATGTGGAGCCAATACCTGAGGCAAGGGAGACACACCAAAGTTACATGCTATACAAAACCAACACTGTGCCTTTTAATTAATTAGGCATAATAAGACAACATCTGATCATTTGTGGTGCTATTGACAACAGGTGTTACTGGTAGTCCACAGGTGGTGTGTTATTTGTACTATGAATGAAATTGCTGTAACTCTGGTCAAAAGCAGTGACACCGGAATAGGGTACCATTTCAGATGCACAGGATTTGCAAGCACACTCCCCCAGACTAATTTGATTCACTTTTATATTATTACTTTGTGATAATTTTCCAGAAATGTTCCCTTATCAAATTGTGGTCTTGGTTCTTTCAAAACAAGGAAATATCACCCTCTTGCAGAAATCAAACTTATCTGATTAGCTTCAGGATGTTTTGAAACACAATTGAAAACAGAG
This sequence comes from Salvelinus sp. IW2-2015, assembly GCF_002910315.2. Taxonomy (NCBI): domain Eukaryota; kingdom Metazoa; phylum Chordata; class Actinopteri; order Salmoniformes; family Salmonidae; genus Salvelinus; species Salvelinus sp. IW2-2015. The sequence continues at coordinate 42,583,078 of NC_036853.1, read as the reverse complement.
GGAGAGTTCCCCTGAAACCCAATTATCTCACTACAGACATCAACCCCTAGCCCTTCAACCACCTAAACTCTAACCTCCCCAGATCCGACGGTACCACACAGGTGTGAACAATGTGGCAAAATCTCTTTTGCCCATGGGAAGGCAAGGTGGGGCTATCTCAGATTTACCCTGTGCACTGCCTGAGGCCGAAACGTGTTCTTAAGCTACAGCGGAATAAATTAATAACTAAAGATTATTTATGGTGTGGTGTCCAATCTCTTTCACCAAGGTGGAGCCATTGCCACACTGCTTGACCTATCCAGTCCCTTCAGAACTGCATGCGGTGAACAGAGGATGTGTTTCTCAATTCTGGTCCTGGAGACTAAAAAGGGGCACATTTTTGTTTTTGCCCTTCAGGTCAACAGGACCAGAACTGGGAAACACATTCTCTCAGTGTTCACTGCATCCAGACACTCTGGGTAGGGCCTAGCTAGACAGAGGAAGGAGCCAGGAGACCAGGCATTCAGCTCTAGATTAGATTCCAGCTCTGTGTTCCAACTCAGGTCAGAGGTGAACTCAGCTGTAGAAACTGTAAGGAGAGGCAGAAGTTATGCGAATTGTGGCCACAGTGCAGCTGCTGTCCCACTAGGCGTGTAATGCAGTATGCTATTAACTCTCTGCAATCTATTTTACGGTCTTTATAGTCATCCATTTTAGACTGCAGACTTACAGATCAGGATACAGTTTAATATGTTGTTTGGGATTGTGGGTGATGCTGTAAATTTAGGTAACCCCACAGCCTGGACAATAATCTGCAGTGTAGGCTTCGCAGAGACATAACAAAATAGAAAATGGCAGCTGTACAAATAACTCATCAAGACCCCTTTGACCTCACAAACACGGCAGAATGGCCAAGATTCGAGAGGTTTTGTCTGGCATCAGGGCTGAATGCAAAACCAGAGGAATATCAGTTGAACTCTCTTATACAGTACCTTGAAAAACTATTCACACCCTTTCACTTTTTCCACATTTTGTTGTGTTACAGCCTGAAAATTGATTAAATTTAGAGTTTGTTTCACTGGCCTACACACAATACCCCATAATGTGAAAGTGGAATGATGTTTTTAGAAATTTTTACAAATAAATAAATTAAAAGCTGAAACGTCTTGAGTCAAATTATTCAACCCCTTTGTTATGGCAAGCCTAAATAAGCTGAGGAGCAAACATTTGCTTAATAAGTTGCATGGACTGTGTGCAATAATAGTGTTTGACATGCTTTTTGAATGACTACCTAATTTCTGTACCCCACACATACAGATAATTGTAAGGTCCCTCAGTTGAGCAGTTAACATCAAACACAGATTCAACAAAAAACAGGGAGATTTCCAATGCCTCGCAAAGGGAACCCATTGGTATATGGGTAAAATAAATATATATATATATATATATATATATATCACACACACATATATATATATAATATATATATACACATACTGTTAACGGAATTTAATAATTCCTCTATGTGTCTATTGTTCAATTCAATTGAAATCACTCTGTCTTGTTTCTAAGAATTTGTAAGAGCCTTATTTTGCATAAAATAGACAGAGACCAGTCTCAGAATCAGCCAATAGCATTTATTCTCGTGAGCGCTCTCCCATTGAACCACGAACAACAGTTTATATACAAAATATGACGTCATTGGTTGCAGAATGAATCTCCTCCTCTCGACCAAGACAAAACAGGTTCAAAAGCTCATTCCAACTCACCAGCGCACACACGACACACAATTTAACTGGATTAACTCCTGAAGTTTCACCATAATTTATTACCACTTTAGCAGACAGCTCCAGATAATGGAAAACCTAGGGAGGCACTCGCTGCCTTATCTAAACATCCCAGAGCTAAGTTGAGTCGGTTCAACCATAGGTTAACGATCCTTTTTGCTTACTTAATAACCCACAACACATACCTCTCCAACTAAGTTGGAATGGTGTTTATTATGTTTTAATTACTCCTTATTCATGCTACATAATCCCTTCCTTATGAATTAACATTATTAAATCAGATATAATAATACAGGGTAGAGTTCAATTAGTTATAGTTCTATTTAAATGTAGATTTTGCTTAGACATTATTCATAAAATTCCTAACACATACACACATACATAAACACAGACAAATACACATATATACACACACACAGTTGAAGTCGGAAGTTTACATAAACTTAGTTTGGAGTAATTAAAACTTGTTTTTCAACCACTCCACACATTTCTTGTTAACAAACTATAGTTTTGGCAAGTTGGTGAGGACATCTACTTTGTGCATGACACTTACTTTTTCCAACAATTCTTCACAGACAGATTATTTCACTGTATCACAATTCCAGTGGGTCAGAAGATTAAAGGCACAGTATGTAAACAGCTTGGAAAATTACAGAAAACGATGTCATGGCTTTAAATGCTTCTGATAGGCTAATTGACATCATTTGAGTCAATTGGAGCTGTACCTGTGGATGTATTTCAAGGCCTACCTTCAAAGTGCCTCTTTGCTTGACATCATGGGAAAATCAAAAGAAATCAGCTAAGACCTCAGAAAAAAATGTAGATCTCCACGAGTTTGGTTCATCGTTGGGAGCAATTTCCAAACGCCTGAAGGTACCACGTTCATCTGTACAAACAAGAGTACGCAAGTATAAACACCATGGGACCACACAGCCGTCATACCGCTCAGGAAGGAGACGCGTTCTGTCTTCTAGAGATGAACGTACTTTGATGCGAAAAGTGCAAATCAATCCCAGAACAACAGCAAAGGACATTGTGAAGATGCTGGAGGAAACAGGTAGAAAAGTATCTATATCCACAGTAAAACAAGTCCTATATCGACACAACCTGAAAGGCCACTCAGCAAGGAAGAAGCCACTGCTCCAAAACCACCATAAACAAGCCAGACTAAGGTTTGCAACTACACATGGGGACAAAGATCATACTTTTAGAAGAAATGTCTGCTGGTCTGATGGAACAAAAATGGAACTGTTTGGCCATAATAACCATCGTTATGTTTAGAGGAAAAAGGGGGATGCTTGCAAGTCAGAGAACACCATCCCAACCGTGAAGCACAGGGGTGGCAGCATAATATTGTGGGGGTGCTTTGCTGCAGGAGGGAATGGTGCACTTCACAAAATACATGGCATCATGTGGGAGGAAAAGTATGTGGATATATTGAAACAACATCTCAAGACATCAGTCACGGCGTTAACTTGGGTCAAATGTTTCGGTAGCCTTCCACAAGCTTCCCACAATAAGTTGGTTGAATTTTGGCCCATTCCTCCTGACAGAGCTGGTGTAACTGAGTCAGGTTTGTAGGCCTCCTTGATCGCACACTGTTTTTCAGTTCTGCCCACAAATTTTCTATAGGATTGAGGTCAGGGCTTTGTGATGGTCACTCCAATACCTTGACTTTGTTGTCCTTAAGCCATTTTGCCACAACTTTGGAAGTATGCTTGGGGTCATTGTCCATTTGGAAGACCCATTTGCGACCAAGCTTTAACTTGTTTGGGATAGGGGGCAGCATTTTCACTTTTGGATGAATAGCGTGCCCAGAGTGAACTGCCTCCTACTCAGTCCCAGATGTTAATATATGCATATTATTATTAGTATTGGGTAGAAAACGCTCTGAAGTTTCTAAAACTGTTTGAATGATGTCTGTGACTATAACATAACTCATATGGCAAGCAAAAATCTGAGGTTTGTAGTTTTTGAACTCACCCCTATTGAATACACAGTGGGATATGGGTTATTTTGCACTTCCTAAGGCTTCCACTAGATGTCAACTGTCTTTAGAATGTTGTTTCAGGCTGCTCATGTGAAGGGGGCCGGATGGGAGCTGTTTGACTAAGGGGTCTGCCTATAGCCTCGTTTTCAGTCACGAGCTTTCACTTGAGAGGTAGCTCTCGTTCCATTACTTTTCTACAGACAATGGAATTCTCCGGTTGGAACATTACTGAACTTTTATGATAAAAACATCCTAAAGATTGATTCTATACTTAGTTTGACAAGTTTCTTCGACCTGTAATATAACTTTTTGAACGTTTCGTCCGAATGGACCAGATCGCACTTTTGGATTTGTTTACCAAACGCCCTAACAAAAGAAGCTATTGGACATAAATGGACATTATTGAACAAAACAAGCATTTTTTGTGGAACTGCGATTCCTGGGAGAGCATTCTGATTAAGATCAAAGGTAAGTGAATATTTATAATGCTATTTATGAATAATGTTGACTACCCAACATGGCGGATATTTCTCTGGCTGGTTTGGGCTCTGAGCGCCGTTCTCAGATTATGCTTTTTCCGTACGTTTTTTTAAAAATCTGACACAGCGGTTGCATCTAAAGTGTATCTAAAGTTCCATGTATAATAGTTGTATTTTCATCAACATTTATTATGAGTATTTCTGTGAATTCATGTGGCTCTCTGCAATATCACTGCATGTTTTGGAACTACTGAACGTAACACGCCAATGTAAAATAATATTTTTGGATATAAATATGAACTTTACCGAACAAGACATACATGTATAGTGTAACATGAAGTCCTATGAGTGTCATCTGATGAAGATCAAAGGTTAGTGATTAATTTTATCTCTATTTGTGCTTTTTGTGACTCCTCTCTTTGGCGGGAAAAATGGCTGGGTTTTTCTGTGACTTGGTGGTGACCTAACATAATCTTTTGTGGAGCTTTCGCTGTAAAGCATTTTTGAAATCAGACACTGTGGCTGGATTAACGAGAATGTTATCTTTAAAATGGTGCCTAATACTGTATGTTTGAGAAATTTGATTTATGAGATTTCTGTTGATTTGTATTTGGCGCCCTGCAATTCCATTGGCTGTTGGCTAGCGGAAGTCCTAGACAGGTTAAACAAGTTAAAGGCAATGTTACCAAATACTAATTGAGTGTATGTAAACTTCTGACCCACTGGGAATGTGATGAAAGAAATTAAAGCTGAAATAAATCATTCTCTCTACTAATATTCTGACATTTCACATTCTTAAAATAAAGTGGTGATTCGAACTGACAGGAAATTTTTACTCAGACTAAATGTCAGGAATTGTGAAAAACTGAGTTTAAATGTATTTGGCTAAGGWGTATGTAAACTTCAACTGTATACATTAGAGGCCGACCGATTATGATTTTTCAACTCCGATACCGATTATTGGAGGATCAAAAAAAGCTTATACAGATTAAAAATCGTCCAAGATTATATATATATATATATATATATACTGCTCAAAAAAATAAAGGGAACACTTAAACAACACAATGTAATTCCAAGTCAATCACACTTCTGTGAAATCAAACTGTCCACTTAGGAAGCAACACTGATTGACAATAAATTTCACATGCTGTTGTGCAAAAGGAATAGACAACAGGTGGAAATTATAGGCAATTAGCAAGACACCCCCAATAAAGGAGTGGTTCTGCAAGGTGGTGACCACAGACCACTTCTCAGTTCCTATATTTCCTGGCTGATGTTTTGGTCACTTTTGAATGCTGGCGGTGCTTCAAACTCTAGTGGTAGCATGAGACGGAGTCTACAACCCACACAAGTGGCTCAGGTAGTGCAGCTCATCCAGGATGGCACATCAAATGCGAGCTGTGGCAAGAAGGTTTGTCTGTGTCTGTCAGCGTAGTGTCCAGAGCATGGAGGCGCTACCAGGAGACAGGCACAGTACATCAGGAGACGTGGAGGAGGCCGTAGGGAGGGCAACAAACAACCAACGCAGCAGCAGACCTACCTCTCCGCCTTTGTGCAAGGAGAAGCAAGGAGGAGCACTGCCAGAGCCTGCAAAATGCACTCCACGCAGGCCACAAATGTGCATGTGTCTGCTCAACAAACGGTCAGAAAACAGACTCCATGAGGGTGGTATGAGGACCCGACGTCCACAGGTGGGGGTTGTGCTTACAGCCCAACCACCGTGCAGGACGTTTGGCATTTGCCACGAGAACACCAAGATTGGCAAATTCGCCACTGGCGCCCTGTGTCCTTCACAGATGAAAGCAGGTCCACACTAGAGCGTGACAGACGTGACAGTCTGGAGACGCCGTGGAGAACGTTCTGTCTGCCTGCAACCATCCCTCAGCATGCCGTGATGGTTGGCGGTGGGTCAGTCATGGTGTGGGGTGGCATTTCTTGGGGGGCCGCACAAGCCCTCCATGTGCTCGCAAGAGGTAGCCTGACTGCCATTAGGTACCGAGATGAGATCCTCAGACCCTTGTGAGACCATATGCTGGTGCGGTTGGGCCCTGGGTTCCTCCTAATGCAAGACAATGCTACACCTCATGTGGCTGGAGTGTGTTAGCAGTTCCTGCAAGAGGAAGGCATTGATGCTATGGACTGGCCCGCCGTTCCCCAGACCTGAATCAATTGAGCAACATCTGGGACATCATGTCTCGCTCCATCCACCAACGCCAGCGTTGCACCACAGACTGTCCAGGAGTTGGCGGATGCTTTAGTCCAGGTCTGGGAGGAGATCCTCAGGAGACCATCCGCACCTCATCAGGAAGCATGCCCACGGCGTTGTAGGGAGGTCATAACAGGCACGTGGAGGCACCACACACTACTGAGCCTCATTTTGACTTGTGGTTTTATATTAAAGGACAATAAACCTGAATCAAAGTTGGATCAGCCTGTAGTGTGGTTTTCCACTTTAATTTTGAGTGTGACTCCAAATCCAGACCTCCATGGGTTGATAAATTTGATTTCCATTTTTGTGTGATTTTGTTGTAAGCACATTCAACTATGTAAAGAAAAAAGTATTTAATAAGAATATTTCATTCATTCAGATCTTGTTATTTTAGTGTTCCCTTTATTTTTTTGAGCAGTATATATATATATATATACACACACACATATACACACACACTTGAAATAATGACAATTACAACAATAATGAATGAACAATGAACACTTATTTTATCTTAATATAATACATAAATAAATTAAACCCATTTAGCCTCAAATAAATAATAAAACATGCTCAAGTTGGTTTAAATAATGCAAAAACAGTGTTGGAGAAGTAAAAGTGCAATATGTGCCATGTAAAAAAGCTAACGTTTAAGTTCCTTGCTCAGGACATATGAAAGCTGGTGGTTCAATATTCCCAGTAATGAAATATTAGGTTGCAGTTATTATAGGAAGTATGACTCGACTTTTTCTCTCTATACCATTTGTCTTTCATATACCTTTGACTATTGGATCTTCTAATAGATACTTTAGCATTGCCAGCCTAATCTCAGGAGTTGATAGGCTTGAAGTCATAAACAGCGCTGTGATCAAGCATTGCCAAGAGCTGCTGAAAAATGCAGTAAAGTTTGAATGAATGCTTACGAGCCTGCTGCTGCCTACCATCGCTCAGTCAGACTGCTATCAAATATCAAATCATAGCCTTAATTACAATATAATAAACACAGAAATACGAGCCTTTGGTCATTAATATGGTCAAATCCGGAAACTATAATATCGAAAACAAAAAGTTTATTCTTTCAGTGAAATTCCGTATTTTATCAAACGAGTGGCAACCCCAAGTCTAAATATTGCTGTTACATTGCACAACCGTCAATGTTGTCATAATTATGTAAAATTCTGGCAAATTAGTTCGCAACGAGCCAGGCGGCCCAAACTGTTGCATATACCCTGACTCTGCGTGCAATGAATGAAAGAGAAGTGACAAATTTTCCCTAGTTAGTATTGTCTGCTAACATTAATTTCTTTAAACTAAATATTCAGGTTTAAAAATATATACTTCTGCGTATTTATTTTAAAGCAAAAGGTGTTCATGGTTAGTTACATTTGTGCAACGATTGTGCTTTTTTTCTCTCGCAAATGCGCCTTTGTTAAATCATCACCCGTTTGGCGAAGTAGGCTGTGATTCAATGATAAATTAACAGGCACCGCATTGATTAAATGCAATGCAGGACAAGCTAGTTAACCTAGTAATATCATCAACAATGTTTGATTAACTAGTGATTATGTGAAGAGTGATTGTATTTTATAAGATAAGTTTAATGCTAGCTAAAAACTTACCTTGGCTCCTTGCTGCACTCGCATAACAGGAGGTCAGCCTGCCACGCAGTTTCCTTATGGAATGCAATGTAATCGGCGTCCAAAAATGCCGATAATCGATTGTTATGAAAACGCCCTAATTAAACTGTCCATGCCGATTAAATCGGTCGATCTCATACACACAAACACAGTTCCAGTCAAAAGTTTAGAACACCTACTCATTCAAGGATTTTTCTTTATTTTGACTATGTTCTACATTGTAGAATAATAGTGATGACATCAAAACTATGAAATAACACATATGGAATCATGTAGTAACCAAAAAAGTGTTAAACAAATCTACATCTATTTTATATTTGAGATTCTTCAAATAGCCACCCTTTGCCTTGATGACAGCTTTGCACACTCTTGGCAATCTCTCAACCAGCTTCACCTAGAATGTTTTTCCGACAGTCTTGAAGGAGTTCCCACATATGCGGAGCACTTGTTGGCTGCTTTTCCTTCACTCTGCGGTCCGACTCATCCCAAACCATCTCAATTTGTTTGAGGTCGGGTGATTGTGGAGGCCAGGTCATCTGAAGCAGCACTCCATCACTCTCCTTCTTGGTAAAATAGCCCTTACACAGCCTGGAGGTGTGTTGGGTCATTGTCAGGAAGCGGCGCAGGTCCTAATCCAGGCACTTGTCATCTCCCGTCTGGATTACTGCAACTCGCTGTTGGCTGGGCTCCCTGCMTGTGCCATTAAACCCCTACAACTCATCCAGAACGCCGCAGCCCGTCTGGTGTTCAACTTCCCAAGTTCTCTCACGTCACCCCGCTCCTCCGCTCTCTCCACTGGCTTCCAGTTGAAGCTCGCATCCGCTACAAGACCATGGTGCTTGCCTACGGAGCTGTGAGGGGAACGGCACCTCCGTACCTCAGGCTCTGATCAGGCCCTACACCCAAACAAGGGCACTGCGTTCATCCACCTCTGGCCTGCTCGCCCCTACCTCTGAGGAAGTACAGTTCCCGCTCAGCCAGTCAAAACTGTTCGCTGCTCTGGCACCCCAATGGTGGAACAAACTCCCTCACGACGCCAGGTCAGCGGGAGTCAATCACCACCTTCCGGAGACACCTGAAACCCCATCTCTTTAAGGAATACCTAGGATAGGATAAAGTAATCCTTCTAACCCCCCCCCTTAAAAGAGTTAGATGCACTATTGTAAAGTGGTTGTTCCACTGGATATCATAAGGTGAATGCACCAATTTGTAAGTCGCTCTGGATAAGAGCGTCTGCTAAATGACTTAAATGTAAATGTAAATGTAATTGTCCTGTTGAAAAAGAAATGATAGTCCCACTAAGCGCAAACCAGATGGGATATCGCTGCAGAATGCTGTGGTAGCCATGCTGGTTAAGTGTACCTTGAATTATAACTATATCACAGACTGTGTCACCAGTAAAGCACCCCCACACCATAACACCACCTCATCCATGCTTTACGGTGGGAAACACACATACGGTGATCAGCCATTCACCTATTCTGTGTCTCACAAAGACACAGCGGTTGGAACCAAAAATCTCAAATTTGGACTCATCAGACCAAAAGGACAATTTCCACTGGTCTAATGTCCATTGCTTGTGTTTCTTGGCCCAAGGAAGTCTCTTCTTATTGGTGTCCTTTAGTAGTGGTTTCTTTGCAGCAATTGGACCATGAAGGCCTGATTCACCGTCTCCTCTGGACAGTTGATTTTAAGATGTGTCTGTTACTTGAACGCTGAATCATTTATTTGGGCTGCAATTTCTGAGGCTGGCAACTCTAATGAACTTATCCTCTCCAGCACAGGTAACTCTGAGTCTTCCATTCCTGTGGTGGTCCTCATGAGAGCCAGTTCCATCATAGTGCTTGATGGTTTTTGCGACTGCACCTGAAGAAACTTTCAAAGTTCTTGAAATTCTCCGTACTGAATGACCATGTCTTAAAGTAACAATGAACTGTCGGTTCTCTTTGCTTCATTGAGCTGTTCTTGCCATAAAATGTACATGGTCTTTTACCAAATAGGGCTCTCTTCTGTATACCCCCCTACCTTGTCACAACACAATTGATTGGCTCAAACGCATTAAGAAAGAAATTCCACAAATTAACTTAAGGCACACCTGTTAAATTTAAATGCATTCCAGGTGACTACCTCATGAAGCTGGTTGAGAGAATGCCAAGAGTGTTCAAAGCTGTCATCAATGCAAAGGGTGGCTATTTGAAGAATCTCAAATATAAAATATATTTTGATTTGTTTAACTTCATTAGGGTAGCGGGCACCATTTTCACCTCCGGATGAAAAGTGTGCCCAAAGTAAACCGCCTGCTACTCAGGCCCAGAAGCTAGGATATGCATATAATAGATAGATTTGGATAGAAAACTCTAAAGTTTCCAAAACTGTTAAAATAATGTCTGTGAGTATAACAGAACTGATATGGCAGGCGAAAACTTGTAGTTTTCTATTGAATGCCATTACAGTATCCATTGACTTAGGACTCAAATTGCACTTCCTATGGCTTCCACTAGATGTCAACACTCTTTAGAAATTGTTTCAGGCTTGTATTCTGAAAATTGAGGGAGTAAGACCACTCTGAACGAGTGGACCATTCGGTGTCCCAGAGGTTTTTCATGCGCACAACTGAGAGCACGCCTTTCTTGTTTTCCTTTTATATTGACGAAGCTTCTGTCCGGTTGAAATGTTATTGATTATTATGACTAAAAACAACCTGATGATTGATTATAAACATCGTTGACCTTGTTTCTACGAACTTTAGTGATACTTTTCGGATTTCTCTTCTGTCTGTTGTGACTGCCTTTGAGCCTGTAGATTACTGAACAAAGCGCGCGAACAATACAGAGGTTTTTGGATATGAGGGACTTCATCAAACAAAACTAACATTTATTGAGTAAATGGGAGTCTTGTGAGTGCAACCATGTGAAGATCAAAAGGTAAGTGATTCATTTTATCACTATTTCTGACTTGTGTAACTCCTCCACTTGGCTGGTAACTGTTTGTAATGATTTGTCTGCTGGGCGCTGTTCTCAGATAATCGCATGTTATGCTTTCGCTGTAAAGCCTTTTGAAATCTGACACCGTGGTTTGATTAACAAGAAGTTAATCTTTAAACCGATGTATAACACTTGTATGTTTTATGAATTTTTGAGTATTTCTGTTTTTGAATTTGGTGCTCTACAATTTCACTGGATGTTGGCCAGATGGGACGGTAGCGTCCCACACCCCCTGGAGATGTTAACACTTTTTTGGTTACTACATGATTCCACGTGTTATTTCATAGTTTTGATGTCATCACTATTATTATACAATGTAGAAAATTGTAAAAATAAAGAAAAACCTTTGAATGAGAAGGTGTTCTAAAACTTTTGACTGGTAGTGTAGACGCACGCACACACACCTACCATAGATACACTACCGTTTAAAAGTTTGAGGTCACTTAGAAATGTCCTCGTTTTTGAAAAACAATTTGTTTTGTACATTAAAATAACATCAAACTCAGCAGAAATACAGTGTCGACATTGTTAATGTTGTAAATGACTATTGTAGCTGGAAACGCAGATTTTTTAATGGAATATCTACATAGCCGTACAGAGGCCCATTATCAGCAACCATCACTCCTGTGTTCCAATGGCACGTTGTGTTAACTAATCCAAGTTTATTATTTTAAAAAGGCTAATTGATCATTAGAAAACCCTTTTGCAATTACAGTGGCTTGCAAAAGTATTCACCCCCCCTTAGCATTTTTCCTATTTTGTTGCCTTACAACCTGGAATTAAAATAGATTTTTTGGGGGTTTGTATCATTTGATTTACACAACATGCCTACCACTTTGAAGATGCAAAATATTTTTTTTTATTGTGAAACAAACAAGAAATAAGACAAAAACAACTGAAAACTTGAGCGTGCATAGCTATTCAACCCCCAAAGTCAAAACTTTGTAGATCCACCTTTCGCAGCAATTACAGCTGCAAGTCTTTTGGGGTATGTCTCTATAAGCTTGGCACATCTAGCCACTGGGATTTTTGCCCATTCTTCAAGGCAAAACTGCTCCAGCTCCTTGAAGTTGGATGGGTTCCACTGGTGTACAGCAATCTTTAAGTCATACCACAGATTCTCAATTGGATTGAGGTCTGGGCTTTGACTAGGCCATTCCAAGACATTTAAATGTTTCCCCTTAAACCACACGAGTGTTGCTTTAGCAGTATGCTTAGGGTCATTGTCCTGCTGGAAGGTGAACCTCTGTCCCAGTCTCAAATCTCTGGAAGACTGAAACAGGTTTCCCTCAAGAATTCCCCTGTATTTAGCGCCATCCATCACTCCTTCCTTCAATTCTGACCAGTTTCCCGGTCCCTGCCGATGAAAAACATCCCCATAGCATGATGCTGCCACCACCATGCTTCACTGTGGGGATGGTGTTCTCGAGGTGATGGGAAGTGTTGGGTTTGCGCCAGACATAGCGTTTTCCTTGAAGGCCAAATAGCTACATTTTAGTCTCATCTGACCAGAGTACCTTCTTCCATATGTTTGGGGAGTCTCCCACATGCCTTTTGGCGAACACCAAACGTGTTTGCTTATTTTTTTCTTTAACCTCTCTGGGGCAGGTGGGACGCAATCGTCCCACCTGGCCAATAGCCAGGGAAAATATAGCGCGAAATATACAAATAAGATTATATAAAAATCTAACTTTCATGAAATCACACATGTAAGATACCAAATTAAAGCTACACTCGTTGTGAATCCAGCCAACATGTCAGATTTCAAAAAGGCTTTTCGGCGAAAGCATAAGATGCTATTATCTGATGATAGCACAACAGTAAACAAAGAGAGTAGCATATTTCAACACTGCAGGCACGGCACAAAACGCAGAAATAAAATATAAATCATTCCTTACCTTTGACGAAAATATTTTGTTGGCACTCCAATATGTCCCATAAACATCACAAATGGTCCTTTTGTTCGATTAATTCTGTCGATATATATCCAAAATGTCAATTTATTTGGACCGTTTCATCCAGAAAAACACAGCTTCCAACTTTCGCAACGTCACTACAAAATATATCAAAAGTTACATGTAAACTTTACCAAAACATTTYAAACTACTTTTGTAATACAACGTTAGGTATTTTTAAACGTTAATAATCGATCAATTTGAAGACGGGATGATCTGTGTTCAATACAAAAAGAAAACAAACTGACGCAGCTTTTTTCGTAACGTGCATATCTCAAACAATTTACTTCATGTGACCCTCATTTACGATAGCCCTACTTCTTCATTACACAAAGGAATAACCTAAACCGATTTCCAATGACTGGTGACATCCAGTGGAAGCGGTAGGAACTGCAAGCAAGTCCCTTAGAAATCTGGTCTCTATCTATGTATGTATGTATGTATATACTGAGATCATGTGACACTTAAATAAAGTCCACCTGAGTGCAATCTAACGAATTATGTGACTTCTGAAGGTAATTGGTTGCACAAGATCTTATTTAGGGGCTTCATAGCAAAGCGGGTGAATACATATGCACGCACCACTTTTCCGTTTTTTTATTTTTATTTTAAACAAGTAGTTTTTTTTCCACTTTCACAATTTTGACCAATTTTTGTGTGTCCATTTTCATGAAATCCAAATAAAAATCAATTTAAATTACAGGTTGTAATGCAACAAAATAGGAATAACTCCAAGGAGTATGAATACTTCTGCAAGGCACTGTATGTTAGCACAGCTGAAAACTGTTGTTCTGATTAAAGAAGCAATAAAACTGGCCTGCTTTAGACTAGTTTGGAGCATCAGCATTTGTGGGTTCGATTAAAGGCTCAAAATGGCCAGAAACAAAGACCTTTCTTCTGAAACTCGTCAGTCTATTCTTGTTCTGAGAAATGAAGGCTATTCCATGTGAAATTGCCAAGAAACTGAAGTTATTACACATTGATTACACTATCACTCGTATTTCATATAAACAACGATTCATTGATACGTATGCTATGACGCTGGTAAGCTTGTCTCGCGCGCACCTACAGTGCTGGTCATTAAAAAAACAGCTAGCTAACTCATGGATGCAAACAATGTTCTTCCCCAAAAACATAGAAAAATGACATCTGTTTCAGTAGCTATAGCTAGGTGTCATCTAAAATAACCTTGATTTATAAGACCGTTCTTATTTGTTTAATGGGTGGACCCATCAATGTGAAGCTAGCCACAATAAGGATTAGCCACAATAGTGGACTTTGAGGTTAACCTTCAAAAGAAAAGTATGTCATTGACAGTGATGCAAATTAATACAAATAGTAGAATTATGCCATAATCGAATAGATCATGCTAAACGACATTGGAATGTTATATAAAATCAACAAAAGACAATAATTTGTTAATTTGACAACTGTTGAAATCACACTGGATGTATTAGACTTTAGAATTGCATTGTGGGCATACTTATTTCACTTACAGACTTACCTATGGATTGTGGATCAATGACATTGGGTATCAGTCTACTCAGTGACACCCAGAGAACATTAGCGTCATAACTCTTATTGTGGGACTCTGAAACAACTGAATTGAACCACATTTATTGTCAACCTATGTATATCGAACACTATTCCAGAGGAAAAACAATACTGCGTGGATGTTTTGGAGTATGATAACTCTGAGGAGGATGTTGGGGAAAAAATATCTTGGGTATTGAGTAGACCGATACCCCATTTCATTGATCCCCAATCCTTAGGTAAAGCTGTACACGGCAGTATGTATGTCAATACACACAATAAGCTGACTGGGGAGGTGATTTCACACAATCACAGTCCTGCGATAAGAGCTACAACGCTAATATTTGCGTTAGCTCTTCACAGTTGTTTTCTGTGACTGTCACCAAGTAGACTGACACCCCATTTCATTGCTTCACATTCCAACCTTGTTTAACATTATCGAGTCTAAATATGGCATGATTCCACCAATTGTAACCCTTTGCATCACTTTCAAATAGGTACTTTTATTTTGAAGGCAAATCGCAATTTCTAAAAAATAAAAAAAAGATTGTGCCTAATCCTTATTGTGGCTAGCTTCACAACACATTACCCGGTCTAGTTGAGCCTTATGAAGCTAGCTGGCTGCTAACCCTGTTAGCTTTGGGCAACAGGGTTTAGTAGCTGGCTAGCCATTTCTTTTCATGAACTGAAGTTTAATTTCAATAGGCGAACAACAAGTGGCTACCTAGCCTATACTTACTCACAAGGATTCCTAAATCATTGCTAAGAATAATGAAAATGACTGCAGTTTCTACAGGTCATTGTTTTCAGGCTGGTTGTATTGGTGCTAGCTAGGTACCAAGCTAACGCTAGCTAGCTACCCCAGAAGTTGCAGTCCAACACAACATTCTGCAATTAAACTGTGTTATTTGACGTGTCAAATTAAAAGCTTAATTAACACATCAAATAGTGTTATTTTACGTGTATATTTTTTGACACGCAAAGACCCAAACGGCGTTCCATACAAACTGGCTCTACTGAGAATATAAAGAGTGAGAGACCCCGGTGCACAACTGAGCAAGAGGACAAGTACATTAGAGTGTCTAGTTTGAGAAACAGACGCCTCAAGTCCTCAACTGGCAGCTTCATTAAATAGTACCCGCAAAACACTAGTCTCAACGGTGAAGAGGCGACTCCGGGATGCTGGCCTTTTGGAAATGGCAGAAGGACAGCATCCCGGAGTCGCCTCTTCACCGGGGCCTCCCACCCTTTTTATTCTGATTCGAGCCAGTTTGTGCTGTTCTGTGAAGGGAGTAATGGTTGCTGATAATGGGCCTCTGTATGCCTATGTAGATATTCCATTAAAAAATATATATATTTAGATCAGCTGTTTCCAGTTACAATAGTCATTTACAACATTAACAATGTCTACACTGTATTTCTGATCAATTCCATGTTATTTTAAATGGACGAAAAAGTGCTTTTCTTTCAAAAACAAGGACATTTCTAAGTGACCCCAAACTTTTGAACGGTAGTATATATATTTTACACACACACAGTGCATTCGGAAAGTATTCAGACCCCTTGACTTTTTCCTCATTTTGTTCCGTTACAGCCTTATTCTAAAATGGATACAATTACAATTTTCCCCTCAATCTACACACAATAAACCCTTAAAACCCTGTTATGGGCTGCAGGTGGCGTATTGGAAAAACTGGAAAATATGTGCCAATTTTCAAACGGCCTCTTAATCAATTTTTGCTCTTACAATATGCATATTAAATATTAATATTGGATAGAAACAATCTCTAGTTTCTAAAACCGTTCTAATTTTTTCTCTGAGTGGTACAGAAGTCATTTGGCAGCACTTTCCCTGACCAAGAAGTAGAATGTCAGAAATCTATGCTCGCTTCAACGTTATGCCTATACATGGTCATTATACGTAAGACCCTACGTATACTCCGTACGCCTTGCTCGGGTGTCCACTCATTTTGTTCCGTTACAGCCTTATTCTAAAATGGATACAATTACAATTTTCCCCTCAATCTACACACAATAAACCCTTAATGACAAAGCAAAAACCGGTTCAGAAACTTTTGAAAATAAAATACAGAAATACCTTATTTACATAAGTATTCAGACGCTTTGCTATGAGACTCGAAATTGAGCTCAGCTGCATCCTGTTTCCATTGATCATCCTTAAGATGTTGCTAGAACTTGATTGAGTCAACCTGTGGTAAATTCAATTGATTGGACAAGATTTGGAAAGGCACACACACCTGTCTACATAATGTCCCACAGATGACAGTGCATGTCAGAGCAAAAACCAAGCCACGAGGTTGAAGGAATTGTCCGTAGAGCTCGGAGACAGGATTGTGTCGAGGCACAGATCTGGAGAAGGGTACCAAATAAATTATCAGCATTGAAGGTCCCCAAGAAAACAATGGCCTCCATCGTTCTTAAATTGAAGAAGTTGCTTCCCGAGTGGTGCAGTGGTTCAAGGCACTGCATCGCAGTACTAGCTGTGCCACTAGAGATCGTGGTTCGAGTCCAGGCTCTGTCATAGCCGGCCGCGACCGGAGGACCTATGGGGCGACGCACAATTACCCCAGCGTCGTCCGGGTAAGGGGAGGGTTTGGCCGGCAGGGACGTTCTTGTCCCATCTCGCTCTAGCGACTCCTGTGGCGGGCCGGGCGCAATGCACTCTGACATGGTCGCCAGGTGTACGGTGTTTCCTCCGACACATTGGTGCGGCTGGCTACCGGGTTAAGTGGGCGTTGTGTCAAGAAGCAGTGCGGCTTGGCTGGGTTGTGTTTCGGAGGACCCACAGCTCTCGACCTTCACCTCTCCCGAGTCCATACGGGAGTTGCAGCGATGAGACAAGACTGTAACTGCCAATTGGATAACATGAAAATTGGGGAGAAAAAAGTAATGTAAAAAAATAAAATAAAAATAAGTTTGGAACCACCAAGACTCTTCCCAGAGCAGGCCGCCTGGCCAAACTGAGCAATAGGGGGAGAAGGGCATTGGTCAGGGAGGTTTTCAAGAACCCGATGGTCACTCTGACCTAGCTTCAGAGTTCATCTGTAGAGATGGGAAAACCTTCCAGAAGAACAACCATCTCTGCAGCACTCCACCAATCAGGCCTTTATGGTAGAGTGGCCAGACCGAAGCCACACCTCAGTAAGGCACGACAGCCCACTTGGAGTTTGCCAAAAGGCACCTAAAGGACTCAGACCATGAGAAACAAGATTTTCTGGTCTGATGAAACCAAGATTGAACTCTTTGGCCTGAATGCCAAGCGCCACACCCTGGAGAAAACCTGGCACCACCCCTACGGTGAAGCATGGTGGTGGCAGCATCATGCTGTGGGGATGTTTTTCAGCGGCAGGGACTAGGAGACTAGTCAGGATCAAGGGAAAGATGAACGGAGCAAAGTACAGAGAGATTCTTGATGAAAACCTGCTCCAGAGCGCTCAGGACCTCAGACTGGGGCAAAGGTTCACCATCTAACAGGACAACGGCCCTAAACACACGGCCAAGACAATGCAGGAGTGGCGTCAGGACAAGTCTCTGAATGTCCTTGAGTGGCCCAGCCAGAGCCCGGACTTGAACCCAATCTAAAATAGCAGTGCAGTGACGCTCCCCGACCAACCTGACAGAGCGTGAGGATCTGCAGAGAAGAATGTGATACACTCCCCAAATACAGGTGAGCCAAGCTGTAGTGTCATACCCAAGAAGACCTGAGGCTGTACTTACATAAATGTGAAATTGAAGTTGATTATTTTTCATACATTTGCTAAATGTTTTGAAAACCTGTTTTTGGTTTGTCATTATGGGGTATTGTGTGTAAAGTGATGAGGTAAATTTTTTTTTTAATTAACTAATTTTAGAACAAGGGTGTAACRTAACAAAATGTGGAAAAAGTCAAGGGGTCTGAATACTTTCCGAATGCACTAACTGTGATAGCAATGTTTGGTTGGTGTCATCATACACCTAGGCATGGCCATTTTAGTGACATGGCCATCCTTAAGTCTTCCATTAAAGGAAAACGTGTGGGATGTGTTCTATATATTCAGATCACCTTTTTTCAGACGTAAACCTATAAGTATGAGTGCCCTTAAAATAAAATGAGGTTCAGGCCACACACACAAGTCAAAGTAAATGAAGGAATCATCATGCTTTGTCAAAACAACTTACCAATCACAACCAGTAGAATCCAAATTAGATATATTCCACTGTTGAAATGTGTTGCGTACTGGCGGAACAAGCACATTAATATAGGCGGTAAAACAAAAAACAAGATGTTGCTGATCTGAAATGAAAAAAAATTAAGGGAATGAAAATGTGAGCAGAATTGTAGCCTAAAAGTTACCAAGCAAGTGATATGCTTGATACAAATACAATACACACATCCATTAATTTCACTCTGTATTGCAACATAATTTCTGAATCTTTAGGAACACGTGGCCACAGTAAGGATACCAATACAAGAGGTAGGCCTATTGAACAATGTTTCATCTAAATACCAAGATGTCTTCTTGATAGGCAAATTTTTTTACAAAAAATGTTTTAAAAAATTACATTCAGCACTGATAGTAGCTGACAGCTGTTGAAACAGATGAGGTGCCATTGCGCCTGTGTGTTCAAAAAATCTAACTGTTGAAAAGTGAGGATGTGTCGACGACCAATCTGGGGTAGTAACATTCAAACGAAATCACAATACAGTAAATAACGGGAAGCAGTGCCATGCAGAAAAGTAAGGATTAGCAAATATTGACACAAAGACACTAAGCAATGGCTGTCACAAAACAGATTACAATATAGGCATAAAGATACATGACTAACCGTGTTATAAAACTCTGCAATGCTTGGGTAAATAAGGTAATTGCCTTCACACCAGTCCACCTCGGAGCTTCCAGCTTGCAGTTGGTCCCAAAACATAGGATTAGTCATGTCTCGACTTGTTCTAGTAATGGATAGGACTCCGCAGTCACTATTGAGATAAAGCAGTCGACTATCAAATCAGCTGTGGACCGCTAGACGATCAATTACCAGAATTTGAAACACGTAGCTGTATACAAAATGCATCCAAATTCAAACGCATTTTAAATCACCAGTATATCCCAATGCAAGCTTGTAGTACAACTCCGCTCTCAACAAAGTGCAAGAGCGCTGTAATTATTGTTCTTGTTCTTCGTCTTCTTCTTCTTTGGGATTTGGTTGTCGGATCGCATCGAACTTCTAGTTGCATACACCGCCACCTACTGCACTGGTGTGTGATGCCATTCACGGTCTACATACCTTATATTATTGGAAATAATAATGCAAAATTGGGGAAAAGGATAATACCTACCACCTATTAGCACTATCAACAAAAAAAACACACCACTCATTACACTATTTAACCCTATCTATTCCTACTCCAGACCAATGGTCTGAGAGGACATATCACTACCACTCAACACTGCCTCTAGCAGTTCTGCAGTAAATCCTCGCAATCCCAAGTACCTCTCTGCCGCTGCCACTACAAACTATATTTTCTGTGACTTTCGATTAATTTCTGCAGTACAACCATGGCTATAAACGCTAAAAAGCCCACCTTACTGAAGCGCACATTCTTCCCATCACTCTCTCAACCTCTGCCTACTCACAGGAATCCTCTCAGGATCCCTCACCCTGTACCCATCCTTCTCTACCACTCTCTTCACTGCTTCAGTATTCAACACTTTCTGTACTACACTCAATCTGCCTTTCTCTCACCGGATACCTCCTATCTCCAGCCCAATGATCACCCCCACAACTAACAAACAGAACTTTCTACACCGATACTACACATTCCTTTATCTCATGCCCCCCTGTACACTTCTCACATCTAGGCATCTGCTGCAATATGCCCATAACCTTGACATCAAAAACACTGTTATATTTTCAGAACATAAACTCTCAATGGATAACTGACACTTCCTACTTTTACCTTATCTGGTAACAACTGCATCAAAACTCAGCATGACAGATAATGTCTTCTCCTTTTCCCCAACGGATCTATGTTTCATCAAGCGGCGGGCGTCACAGACACCGGGAATCTTCCATTTCAACTGCTCCTCCTCAACACTTCATGCCACCCCCGTTATCATTCCTTTCAACGGCGCCCTGTTATGGAGAGCAAAGCACGTCAAAATGATTGCCCCTAATCTCGTAAACCAGCGCGCCCTCTGGGTGGAGGAAACACAATAAATCATCACGAGTCCACTTCAAGTTACCTTCACCATCTCAACAGTCCCCAACCTCTCCTCCACCCAACCTGATACCACATATGGATCAACCACACAGCAAGACTCCATTCTCTCTACAAATCTCACTCCCACTGGACCTAAATCATCCTTAGGACGAGGCCCGAAATCGGCAATCCTCACCGCAGGTAGTTCACCCTCACTCTCAACAAATTCCATCTCTGAACTATTGGAGCTTGTATCCCTGTTTTTGCATTTGACACCCACCTTCCTCACCTCACTACTTTCCTCTTCACTCAACTTCTTCTCAGCAGTCATCAAAGCACCTGCCACTACATTTAATTCATCCTCACTCTCGTCCTGTCCCATTTCCTCCTCAAGCTCTTCCAAAAGTTCTGTGCGATCCTCCATTCCATATTCACTCAATAAATATTCCATGTCTCTCCTTTTTTAAATTTTCCATCATCTTCTCGTTCACCAGATCTTTCAGAAGGCCTGTGCAATCCCCCACTCCATCTTTATTCATAATATGTTCCACTTCCTTCCTTATTTTCTGCCATCCTCCCCACCGTGGCCTTTGCCCAATTACTCTCTTCACCACTGTAATTCTTCTATAATGGCGGCCCGCAAGCCAACGTTGCATGCTGCAACCTACTGTGCTGGAGTTTGTGGTCAATCACGGTTTACAACATTTCTATATCCTCCTACCTAACTCAGTACTTCTGAGAAAATAAATAAGAGCCCTACTAACTTCTAATAGACCCTCCCACATCCCCAAAATCCCTTCCAACCCGTCCAACCTCGTCCAACCTCAATGACCCTACACTTCGGTCTTTTCCTCTCTTCAACATACTTACAACAATATAATAACACATGCTCCACCATTTCATGGACCGTACAGTCCAGACACAAACCATTCACATGCTTGCCAACCAGATGAAATGACAAGTTCAATGGACAATGTCCCAAGAGCAATCGAGCAAACACCAACTCTTCCTTCCTAATCTTACCATTGAATATTGGTCCACCGACCTTTCTTTGGAGGGCATATAAATGCCGGCACTTGGGCTCAGAGTCCCATCTCTTCTGCCACACATCTATCAAAATGACTCTGATCATACACTTGGCCTCACCTCTACCCAGTGGAACATTAATATCAATTATATCAGGTTTCAAAGCTCTTTTGGCTAACTGGTCTACAATTTCATTTGCTGTAATTCTTCTTCTTCTTCTTCTTCTGTGGATTTTATATGGCAGTTGGCAACCAACTTTGAGGTGCATTACCGCCACCAACTAGACTGGAGTGTGGACCAGAGACAGGGGATGTCTAAATTCTACCCATTATTCTCGTCTCCCTAAGGAAATGAAATACATAGTTAAATACTACACCCCCTGAAGATTTCCTTAGCATTTCACTCAATCTTGGCTCTTCCACCCCATTACTCCATAAATCTACCTTTCCCTCCCATGTTTCTGGCACTGAAGTGTGGTGTAATCTCAAGTAGGCCTACCCTTGAATACAGCAACAAATTGTAACACATGCGTGATGATGCACAAGTATACTTTTACAGACAGACAAAAATTATGAAATCACATATGTAGTGAATTACAGCATATTGAAATAGTTGACAATAAAGAAAGACGAATACCTTGTTTATACTGTCATTGGAGGGGAATATGGGGATATTAGAGACCAGGTTCAGTGACAATTTTTTTATAATTACATGTTTCATTTAGGAGTATTAAACGGAATGTTTCCATTACATTTGTGCATGCAGTTTTAAATGCTGATGAAAGATTCTTATGAGAAAAAGGCAACATTGTAACTAACACCACGTGTTATCGCGATAGCGTATGATGCCTATGTGAGACAGCAAGGCGGACATCCGCTCTCTTTTCGGTGGCAGACTGTTATCGAGGCAGTTTTACAAAATGAAGGTAAGAGAATTCAATTCAACTTATCTTTCAAATAACATATCTATCCTTGTTAATGTCCAGTCCGAATTGAAGTAGTTTATTACAATATTATAAAACGGTATCTTGTTTAGTCAGATATTGCATTGTATTTTAGGATGCATGTTGATTTTGTTGCTAGCTAGCTAGTTAGCTATGGCTGGCAACGTTACTAAGTAAACCTGAAAACATGTCTGCCTCCTGAGAGAAATGTGCATGTCTTGCCGGGCGTCATTCAAAGAACCGCAATAACGTATCCTCTGCTGTTCTTGGGGGGTACGAATATTATTATATTTCGCCAATTAGTTGCACGTTTGTTAATCGCAACGTAGTCATCCTCAAGGCCGCTTCCAGCCAGCTTGCTTCCGATATTGGTTAACTACAGTTAACGTTAGCTACTTAACAGCGTGTACCTGGATCGTACCAAATAGTGTAAAGTTAACTGCCGAATTCATTTCCCCTGACTAAAATTCACTTGCAACCTGTGTTCTGTGTAACGAATCTTGTTCCTAGGAAACTAGCTAACAAGAATTAACCAATTGCATTAACTAGCCAACATGCCAGTATCTGCCAATTGCTAGCATCCCGTGTACATCTGCATCATGTTGCACTCAATTCAGCTGTCTCACCATTGTTTTGGTTAGGCTACTGTAGTAGTTAATTATTCAAGACATTTAAAGTTGGTTATGGATGGGTAGCGTAGGTGCAAGGTGATCGTCTAGCAAGCAATCTGCCTGATGTACATTGCTATGTCCTTCTCAACTAGGAGAGCTTGCTACAGCTGGTCAATCTACAACACACTGATCTATATATGTCTCTCTCAGCTGAATATCTCGTTTCCTGCCACTGGCTGTCAAAAGCTGATTGAAGTGGATGATGAGCGCAAGTTGCGAACCTTCTACGAGAAGCGTATGGCCACAGAGGTGGCTGCTGATCCCCTGGGAGATGAGTGGAAGGTAAGCTGCAGTCACTAAGAAAGCTGCTCAGTTTTCAGATCCTGCAGGCAATTTTTTTAAATAGTTAAATTAGTTAGTCTCAAACTCAAGTGAATGTAGTCTTCACTATTTACGCCAAGCTCATTGACTATAGCGTTGGGTAATCTTGGAATAGTCCATTTAATGCCTTGGATGCCAGTGTGCCTTGAAACAGAATGTTGATACTGCTCGTGTTCAACTCAACATGATCTCACACAACTTAGTAGACCCTTCCTGGCTGGTCTGTAGGGGGAACAGTGTTGTGCTACAGAAACTGCATATCTGCTTTACCAGATGCAACCTTACCCTCAGACCATGGCTGGTTGAACTGCATTGCTCTTCCAAACCTTTCACTGAACAATTGTCTTACTTGTGTGATCAACATGTCCTTGTATAGAGCAAGGTTTTCTTACTTAATCTTGGCTCTCATCTCTCCCAGGGCTACATGGTGCGCATCAGCGGAGGCAACGACAAGCAGGGCTTCCCCATGAAGCAGGGTGTGCTGACCCATGGTCGTGTGCGCTTGCTGCTTGCCAAGGGCCATTCCTGTTACCGCCCCCGTAGGACAGGAGAGCGCAAACGCAAGTCTGTCCGTGGCTGCATCGTTGATGCCAACCTCAGCGTGCTGAACTTGGTTATCATCAAGAAAGGTATGGCGTTGTAATGATGGTAACCACTTGATCTGGCACACCTTAGTAGACCCTTTCTGGCTGATCTGTAGCCTCAAAGGGGGGACAGTGTTGTGCTACAGAAACTGTAGAGCTGCTTTACCAGATGCAACCTGACCCTCTGACCATGGCTGGTTGAACTGCAATGCTCTCCCAATCCTTTCCCCGTTTAACATTGGGTTATTTTGAAAGGTCATATTTTTTTTTATGTATTATTTAACCGTCATTTTCACAGGGAAGTCCTACTGAGACTAGGGTCTTATTTTTTTAAGATTAGTCCTGCATAAATTTATTAAACACACAATATACCGTATACAAATTTACAAAACCTATTAAGGAAAACAAGACGTGCATGTTTCAAGACTCTATACCTTTGAAAACAACTTGAACATCCTCAGTGCTGTTCTGCTCCAGCTGCCAGCGCTTGGATGTGGTTAACCATTTGGGTGGTGATTTCTGTATAGACTGTTTTAAATCTAGTGGCCTGACACCTTTTCGCTCCATCTTCCAGGTGAGAAGGACATCCCCGGCCTGACCGACAGCACTGTGCCCCGCCGCTTGGGACCCAAGAGGGCCAGTAAGATCCGCAAGCTCTTCAACCTGGCCAAGGAGGATGATGTCAGGCAGTATGTTGTAAGGAGACCCCTGACTAAAGAAGGTGAGGTCAACACTGCTTCTAAATGGTCCTGTTAATGAATGGATTGGTAACAAGCTTAGCACACCAGCACTTGTAAACTCTTGACAGCATGATTAAAAAAAAATTAAACTTCTAATATTTCTGCTTGACAAATAGTGCAAAAGTTATTGTCTGGCACACCAGTAGACAAGAAAGGTATGGAGTTGTAATGATGGTAACCACTTGCTCTGGCACACCTTAGTAGACCCTTTCTGGCTGATCTGTAGCCTCAAAAGGGGGGACAGTGTTGTGCTACAGAAACTGTAGAGCTGCTTTACCAGATGCAACCTGACCCTCTGACCATGGCTGGTTGAACTGCAATGCTCTCCCAATAAGTAGATTTGCTAAAATCTCATTTGAGGCAACTTATAGTTTTGTGTGGGACATTTTGAATGAATGGGACATTTCTTTCATGTGAACATTGGCAGGCCAAATGAGTTGATACACACAAAACATTTGGTATACTGGCTAGAATGAACAACGGCTACAACTCTCAATCACTAAGATCTACATACATTTCATAAACATTGAAACCTTAACTATTTTCCCATGTGCACACACACTTTGTAGTAAATGCCACTGGTAACACCTCGTCTTTTCCAGGTAAGAAGCCCAGGACCAAGGCTCCCAGGATCCAGAGGCTGGTGACACCCCGTGTGCTGCAGCACAAGCGCCGCCGCATTGCCCTTAAGAAACAGCGCACTCAGAAGAACAAGGAAGAGGCTTCCGAGTACGCCAAGCTGCTGGCCAAGAGGATGAAGGTACTGAAGGGACTTAGGCACTACTTAGGCATTGCCATGAATGTTGTGAATACCATTCATTTCATTCCAACGATTGCAAGCGAGTTGATGTATGATTGCAAGTTGACTCATAAAATAATATTACAATTCATTAAAAATGTCCATAGGTATAACATCCCCAAATGACGTGAACAATTTTGCCATTGAGTTACTTGTAGTCCTTAGGAAGACTAACAAATCTCATCCTTGTTTGCAGGAGGCTAAGGAGAAGCGCCAGGAACAGATCGCCAAAAGGCGCCGTCTCTCCTCCCTTCGGGCCTCCACATCCAAATCTGAGTCCAGCCAGAAGTGAAATGTGGAATTGAATTAAATGGTTTGCTGAAATGCTGTTACTGTTTTTTTTTTATTGTTTCGTACATCTAAAATAATGTCCATGTCTGAAACAAACATCCTGGTTGTATTTATATTGATCATTTTCACATCCATAAGAGGCTCCATGGCTCCCAAAACTGTTAAGAAAAAGTATGAACCTTTTGGAATTACCTGGATTTCTACATAAATTGGTCACAAAATGGGATCTGATCTTCCTCTAGGTCGCAACAATAGACTGTGCTTAAACTAATTACAGTTTTTTTGTCTATATTGAATACATACTTTAAACATTCAGTGTAGGTTGAAAAGGTATGTGAACCCCTGGCCTAATGACTTCTCCAAAACTAATTGGCGTCAGGAGTCTGCTAACCTGGAGTCCAATCAATGAGACGAGATTGGAGATGTTGGTTAGAGCTGCCCTGCCCTATTAAAAACTCACAAAATGTGAGTATGCTATTCACAAGAAGCATTGCCTGATGTGAACCATGCCTTGAACACGAGTTCTCAGAAGACCCAAGATTAAGATTTGTTGACTTGCGTAAAGCTGGAAAGGGTTACTAAAGTATCTCTAAAAGCCTTTATGTTCATCGGTCCACAGTAAGACATTCTCTATAAAGTGAGAAAGTTCAGCACTTGCTACTCCCTAGGGATGGCCGTCCTGCAAAGATTACCTCGAGCACAGCGCAGAATGCTCAATGAGGTTAAGAAGAATCCTAGTGTCAGCTAAAGACAAATCTCTGGAACATGCTAACATTTTTGTCGAGTCTACGATATGTATAACACTAAACAAGAATGTTGTTCATGGGAGGACTCCATGGAAAACAAAAAAACATTGGCATGACAGAAGTTTGCAAAAGAGCACCTGGATGTTTCGCAGTGCTGCTGGCAAAATATTCTGTGGCCAGATGAAATTAAAGTAGTGGTTTGGAAGGAACACAACACGGGGGGGAAAAAGGCACAACACCCCCAAAACCTCATCCCAACTGAAGTTTGGAGGGAGTATCATGGTTTGGGGCTGCCTCAGAGYCTGGACAACTTGCTGTCATCAACAGAAAAATGAATTTCCATGTTTATCAAAACATTTTGCAGGAGAATGTAAGGCTATCTATCCGCCAATTGAAGCTCAACAGAAGTCGGACGACGCAACAGGACAACAACCCAAAACACAGAAGGAAATCGGCAACAGAATGGCTTCAACAGAAGAAAATGCGCCTTCTGGAGTGGTCCAGTCAAGAGTCCTGACCTCAAATGTTTGGTTGAGGATATTGCTGCCAAAGGAGGGTCAAGCAGTTATTAAATCCAAGGGTTCACATACTTTTCCCACCCTGCACTGTGAATGTTTACACGGTATAATTGTTTGTGTGTTATTAGATTAAGCAGACTAATTGTCTATTGTTGTGACTTAGATGAAGATCAGATTTTATGACCAATTTATGCAGAACTCCAGGTAATTCCAAAGGGTTCACATACCTTTTCTTGACACTGTAATTGGTGAACACTAAAATCTGTAAAGGGAGTGTAGAGAACAAGACTTGAGATGGAATCTGTTTTAATGACTGCCACAGCCCAATGGGCAATCGTAAAATAAATGTAGGTACCCACTGCTATTTAAGGCAGTCTTTGATCTGGAGGGGATCTCATTAAACAGTTGGCATCCTTTGGACGCCGGGGTAATGAACAAACACAGCTGTTGACACTGTCACGCTGATGTGCCTAAAGCCGGAGCCAGACAGATTATGAAAAATATGTTTGTCCGTCAACATTGAACTGACTTGGAACTTTTGCATATACATAACTCATTTTCACATTCTCTTTTCTGTTAAAAAATCAGATTGTCCACTTAATGTTCCTCAATATTAGTCCTGCACTTCTACGCAGAGGCTCTGAAAATGGTGATGTTTGTGGAATCTTCACAGGAAAGACTACGGCTCCTTTAAAACAGGCAGCCCCATTCTGATCTTTTTCTCAGTTGGTCTTTTGACCAATCTGAGCTTGGCTGCTCTGTCTGGTAGAATATTCGAGGGGGATGTCCTGAGGCATGGATAACATCCACAAAGAGAACAGGGTGAACCATTTATTCTGTCAGACAACAGTTAGGTAAAGCAACTCTGGATCATTCATGCTATGGGTGTCAGGTTGAATGCATGGTGGTGTTGTATACCAATAGAGTATGATTTTATTTGAATAATGAGGTAATGATCAAGCTGTACAAAGTATTATAAAAAGGATGTTTTCACATTATTAGAAACAGGAATTCATGGTTGTTTTGGGATGTTTCAGGATTTAGCAGCGTCAGCTGTTTTATCTCRTGGACAGACGCAGGTAACAAAACTGGTGTTGTGGCATCTGTCAAGATGGGACGATTAACGTGGAGCTTTGTTCCTGTGCGCATATTTTTCGGCACTGATCGTTTGGCATGGCTTGGTTAACAGGCTAGACATTTGGCTTAACCTGGGTACCAGTCTGTTTCTGCCATCATTCCACTGCTTGTCATGCAAAACTCTGTGTGTGTGCTTTTATTTATTTTTTCCACTGACTTCTGGTGATAAGTTTATACTCAGTGAGAGCTGTGATTTGTTCAGCTGAACTCCAGGCCTTCATTAGCTACAGATTGTTACATCAGATGTGTTTTACAAAAGCTTTTTGGTATCCATTAATGGGAGTTACAGGTTAAGTACTGTTTGGTGTAGCACAGCGAATTTTCGACCAACTTTAATTTGGAAATACGATCTTCATTCTCGATTCGGCCAAACATATTTTCTAAAATGTGTCCAGTTGCAGGTGTTCCATTTGAATTTAGAAAATGCTCCATTTATTTAAAGAAATAAGTAATCCAACAATGTGTACGCTGCCATCTTGTCTATTTAAAATCTTTTCTCGTTGAGACGGATGGGTCCATCCCGAAGAAGAAGGATTTAATACACCAGGATTGAATATTTTCCTGGTATTTTACAAATGTCCCATACCGATAATAAATCACTTTTCTCCCGGGTAACCATGTATGTCATTCAAAATCATTATAACGCATATAAATATGTCGATTTGATTAGAGCTTTGATCAGCATGAAAACGCTAACCTGATGCTACCTGAGCCTGATGAGCCATATATGAAATACATTTTATGATCCATACATTAGACATGTAATGAGCCCAAGCCCAAAAAAATAAAATTATATTGAAGTTATCCAATACATACAGTGCATTCGGGAAGGTATTCAGACCCCTGGACTTTTTCCACATTTTGTCACATTAGACTACATTTAAAAAAGAATTCTCATCTACACACAATACTCCATAATGACTAAGCAAAAACAGGTTTTTAGATATGTTTGCAAATTTATTGAAAAATAAAAACCAGATACCTTAAGTATTCAGACCCTTTGCTATGAGACTCGAAATTGAGCTTAGGTGCATCCTGTTTCCATTGATTATCCTTGAGATGTTTCTACATATTAGAGTCCACCTGTATCATTCTTAAATGGAAGAAGTTTGGAACCACCAAGACTCTTCTTAGAGCTGGCCGCCCGGCCAAACTGAGCAATTGGGGAAGAAGGGCCATGGTCAGGGAAGTGACCAAGAACCCGATTGGAGCCCTGAGAACCTCCAGAAGAACAACCATCTCTGCAACTCTCCACCAATCAGGCCTTTATGGTAAAGTGTCAAGACGGAAGCCACTCCTCCGTAAAAGGCACATGACAGCCCGCTTGGAGTTTGCCAAAAGGCACCTAAAGACTCTCAGACCATGAGAAACAAGATTCTCTGGTCTGTTGAAACCAAGATTGAACTCTGGCCTGAATGCCAAGCGTCACATCTGGAGGAAACCTTGCACCATCCCTACGGTGAAGCATGATGGCAGCAGCATGTTGTGGCGATTTTTTTCAGTTGCAGGGACTGGGAGGTCAGTCAGGATCGAGGGAAAGATGAAAAGAGCCAATTGAGAGATCCTTGATGAAAACCTGCTCAAGAGCGCTCAGGACCTCAGACTGTGGTGAACGTTCACCTTCCAACAGGACAACGATCCTAAGCACACAGCCAAGACAACTCAGGATTTGCTTCAGGACAAGTCTCTGAAGGTCCTTGAGTGGCCCAGACAGAGCCCGGACTTGAACCCGATTGAATATCTCTGCAGAGACTTGAAAACAGCTGTGCAGCGACGCTCCCCATCCAACCTGACAGAGCTTGAGGATCTGCAGAGAAGGATGGGAGAAACTCCCCAAATACAGGTGTGCCAAGCTTGTAGCGTCATACCAAAGAAGACTCGAGGCTGTAATCGCTGCAAAAAAGTGCAAGAACTGAGAAAAGGGTCTGAATACTTATGAAAATGTGATCATTTAAAAAAAAATACATTTGCTAAAATTGAAAAAACTATTTTTTTTGTTGTCATTATGGGGTATTGTGTGTAGATTGACGAGGGGGAACAAAACTATTTAATCCATTTTAGAATAAGGCTGTAAAGTAACAAAATGTAGAAAAGGTTACTGGCTACTGCACATTACACACAACAGCAAAAAAGGAAAAGCCCATAGATGTAGGTAGCTATCTGCTACCTTTGGTAAATACACTGAACAAAAATATAAACACAACAGGTAAAGTGTTGGTCCCATGTTTTATGAGTTGAAATAAAAAATCCCAGAAATTTTCCATATGCACAAAAATCATCCTGATTGGCTGGGCCTGGCTCCCCAGTTGATGGACCTGGCTGCCAAGTGGGTGGGCCTATCCCATCCATGGCTGCACCCCTGCCCAGTCATGTAAATCCATAGATTAGGGCCTAATTCATTTATTTCAATTGACTGATTTCCTTATATGAACTGTAACTCAGTAAAATCTTTGAAATTGTTGCATGTTGCGTTTATCAATTAAACTAGCTCCAGTAGGCTAATATTTTTGAGTGTGAACTGTATTACTGTACTGCCCAACCCTCTTCCTGGATATCTACTGTCCTGTAGGTTCAGTCCAACCCAAATTTAGCATATCTGATTCAGCTAGTTAAGGTCTTGTTGAGCAGCTAATTAGTAGAATCAGGTGTGTTAAATTAGGTTTGGACTGAAAACCCACAGGATGGTAGATCTCCAGGAAGAGGGTGGGGCAGCCTTGCTGTACTGTATTGAATTATACTGTATTATATGGAATTAAGCACATCGTACAAACCATGATAAACCAGGAGAGAATATGCGATTCTGGTGCAGCGCCTGCGGCCTACAAAGTAAAAAATATAGGCTAGCGAATTTGATTTTAATTTTGAAATATAATAGTGCCTATTTGTATAGGCTAATTAGTAGGCTGAAGCATATATACAGTTGAAGTTGGAAGTTTACATACACCCTAGCCAAATACATTTAAACTCAGTTTTTCACAATTCCTGACATTTAATCCTAGTAAAAATTCCCTGTCTTAGGTCAGTTAGGATCACCACTTTATTTTAAGAATGTGAAATGTCAGAATAATAGTAGGGAGTGATTTATTTCAGCTTTTATTTCTTTCATCACATTCCCAGTGGGTCAGAAGTTTACATACACTCAATTAGTATTTGGTAGCATTGCCTTTAAATTGTTTAACTTGGATCAAACGTTTCGTGTAGCCTTCCACAAGCTTCCCACAATAAGTTGGGTGAATTTTGGCCCATTCCTCCTGACAGAGCTGGTGTAACTGAGCCAGGTTTGTAGGCCTCCTTGCTCACACACGCTTTTTCAGTTCTGCCCACAAATTTTCTATGGGATTGAGGTCAGGGCTTTGTGATGGCCACTCCAATACCTTGACTTTGTTGTCCTTAAGCCCTTTTGCCACAACTTTGGAAGTATGCTTGGGGTCGTTGTCCATTTGGAAGACCCATATCTTGAAAATGATGTGATATCTTAGAAAATACAGGTAACTGCCAAAATAAAGGAAACACTTGAGTAAATGAGGGATACAAAATATATTGAAAGCAGGTGCTTCCACACAGGTGTGGTTCCTGAGTTCATTAAGCAATCAAATCAAGTGTTAATTGTCACATGCGCCGAATACAACCTTACAGTGAAATGCTTATAGTCTGGGTAGCCATTTGATTAGCTGTTCAGGAGTCTTACGGCTTGGCGGTAGAAGCTGTTAAGAATCCGTCTGGCCAGCGGCTTTGTGAATGTTGACCTGTTTAAAAGGTCTTACTCACATCGGCTATGGAGAGCATGATCACACAGTCGTCCGGAACAGCTGATGCTCTCATGCATGCTTCAGTGTTGCTTGCCTCGAAGGGAGCAAAGAAGTCATTTAGCTTGTCTTGCTTGCCTCGAAACGAGCATAGAATCATTTAGCTTATCTGGTAGGCTCGTGTCCCTGGGAAACTCGCGGCTGTGTTTCCCTTTGTAGTCTGTAATAGTTTGCAAGCCCTGCCACATCCGACGAGCGTTGGAGCCAGTATAGTATGATTCAATCTTAGTCCTATATTGACGCTTTGCCTGTTTGATGGTTCGTCTGAGTGCATAGCGGGATTTCTTATAAGCTTCTGGATTAGAGTCCCACTCCTTGAAAGGGGTACCCTTTAGCTCAGTGCGGATGTTGCCTGTAATCCATGGCTTCTGGTTGGGGTATGTACGTACAGTCACTGTGGGGACGACATCATCGATGCACTTATTGATGAGGCCAGTGACTGATGTGGTGTACTCCTCAATGCCATCGGAATAATCCCGGAAAATATTTCAGTCTGTGCTAGCAAAACAGTCCTGTAGTTTAGCATCTGCGTCATCTGATCACTTCTTCATTGGCCGAGTCATAGGTGCTTCCAGCTTTAGTTTGCGCTTATAAGCAGGAATCAGGAGGATAGAACTTTGGTCAGATTTTCCAAATGGGAGAGCTTTGTACACATCTCTGTGTGTGGAGCAAAGGCGGTATAGAGTTTTCCCCCCTCTGGTTGCACATTTAACATGCTGGTAGAAATGAGGTAAAACAGATTTAAGTTTCCCTGCATTAAAGTCCCTGGCCATTAGAAGCGCCGCCTCTGGATGAGCGTTTTCCTGTTTGCTTATGGCCTTATACAGCTCATTGAGTGCGGACTTAGTGCCAGCATCGGTTTGTGGTGGTAAATAGACAGCTACAAAAAATATAGATKAAAACTCTTGGTAAATAGTGTGGTCTACAACTTATAATGAGATACTCTACATCAGGCGAGCAAAACCTCAAGACTTATTTAATCTCTATGGGACGGTTGAGCTAACGTGTGCTAATGTGATTAGCATGAGGTTGTAAGTAACAAGAACATTTCCCAGGACATAGACATTTCTGATATGGGCAGAAAGCTTAAATTCTTGTTAATCTAACAGCACTGTCCAATTTACAGTAGCTATTACAGTGAAAGAATACTATGCTATTGTTTGAGGAGAGTGCACAGTTATGAACTTGAAAAGTATCAATAAACTAATTAGGCACATTTGGTACAACATTTTGAACACAAATGCAATGGTTCATTGAATCAGTCTAAAACTTTGCACATACACTGCTGGCAGCTAGTGGCTAAAATCTAAATTCCACCTAAACTGGAATAATACATTGTGGCCTTTCTCTTGCATTTCAAAATTAAAAGTATTATCTTTTACCAGATCTAATGTGTTATATTCTCCTACATTTATTTCATATTTCCAAACTTCAAATTGTTTCCTTTCAAACGGTATCAAGAATATACATATCCTTGCTTCAGGTTCTGAGCTACAGGCAATTTTATCCATGTGGCCGTTCAGCCACGACTCGGGGAAACAAGATATTACAGTTTTTAATGTCCCGTTAGTAGGATATCTCATCTATTTTGTCATCCAATGATTGTACGTTGGCTAATAGGACTGATGGTAGAGGCAGATTACCCACTCACCATCGGATTCTTAAAAGGCACCCCGACCTACGTCCCCGATATCTCGTATAAAAATGTCAAGGGATAGTTCACCTAAATTGCAAAATTACTGTCACGTATACTCCCTCTCCGGCGCTCTAGGTTACCTGGCTGCTCAATATTTCTCACACCTGTCACCATCGTTACGCACATCAATGCCTCAGACTCAGCTGGACTCCATCACCTGCCTGATTACCTTCTCTACATATGTCACTCCCTTTGGTTTCTTCCCTGGGCGTTATTGTTTCTGTTTCATATCTGTGCATTGTTTCGTGTTTTGTATTATGTTCCATTTATTTATTAAATATTCCCTCCCTGAACTTGATTCCCGACTCTCAGCGCACACGTTACATTGACACATTGCTTTCTTTACCCTGTAAGGTATGCCAGCAAGCCATGCTTTGGTTTTATTTACATGGCACTGTTTCCAAATGCTAACATTTTAGCATTTGTGGCACAAATCCCATTCAAGTCATGGTACCAATATTAGCATTTTTCACACAACATGTACAAATCACCTGAAAGTATCTACAATTATTTGTGGAGCTCACAGATAATTTGAGAATGATGCGCAAAAAATGCTAATATCATTACCATGACTTGAATAAAAAAATCCCTGACACACAAAAGTACTCATTACATTTGGAATGCTCAGGCAGGACAACAAAATGGTCCAATTCATGCACTTAGTAAGATAACACGCGGTCATCCCTACTGCCTCTGTTCTGGTGGTGGGGATGGCTGTCCGTAAATAAATTTAAAAAAAATAGAGCCAGAATTTGATAGCATTTACTTTGATACTTTAGTACATTTGAAACCATATACTTTTAGACTTCTACCCAAATAGTATTTTAAATGGTTGATTTTCACTTTTACTTGAGTCATGTCCTATTAAGGTATCTTTACTTTTACTCAAGTATGAAAGGGTATATACTTTTCCCACCTCCCTCGGATTACACTTCCTCCCCTATCTCTCGTGTCCGATTGGCTCTAAGGCCTAGTGTGATGTCACTTGGCGTTCCTTGTCTGATCAGTTCTTCACGAAACTGGAATGAGGACACAGTGGTTGAAATGTCAGTGCAAGACTATTATGCAGAATATTCTGTACATGCCTACAGTGCTGAAAGTATTGCTACACTGTTCAATTGTTTTCAGTTGTGGCAGCCATGTCAAGTACACTATGAATAAAGCTTTAGTGAAATTGAATACACTTACAGATCTCTCGTTCACTATTACGTATCCTCCCTCTTTTCTCCATCTTCAAGCCTCATTATTTATCTACAGTAAGCTCCAAAAGTATTGGTACAGTTACACATCGGGTGAATCGTTTAGAAATTCCCTCCCCCATTTTAGGGGATCAAAAGTATTGGGACAAATTTACTTAAATTAAAGTAGTAAAAAGTTAAGTATTGAGTCCCATATTCATAGTACACAATGACTACATCAAGCTTGTGACTCGTTTGATGTTTGTTTTGTTTCAGATTATTCTGTGCCCAACAGAAATGAATGGTAAATAATGCCATTTTGGAGTCACTTTTATTGGAAATAAGAATAGAAAGTTTCTAAAACACTTCTACATTAATTTGGATTCTACCATGATTACGGATAATCCTGAATGAATTCTGAATAATGAGTGAGAAAGTTAGACGCACAAATATCATACCCCCAAAAATGCTAACCTCCCCTGTTATTGTAATGGTGAGAGGTTATCACGTCTTGGGGGTATGATATCTGCGTCTAACTTTCTCACTCATTATTCACGATGAGCTCACTTCATATAGTTTATTTATTTGGATGACCATTAGCTTTTGCAGAAGCATCAGCTACTCTGCCCAGGGTCCACCAAAAAAAACATGACAAGTAACAAATCACAATATTCAATAGTGTTGTTAGCCGAGTATAAACCTGTCTCAGTGACTCTGACCTGCTGTAAGACCATGTCTCTGATCTAATCATCAGTGGTGTCAGAGGAGAATTTCACCCTCAGTCCCGTCGATATGGATAGAGACAGCTTTCTACGTATCGTGTAGAAACACTGTTAGCCATCATTGTCAGAACAACAAATACACACAAACACACTCACAAACACACACTCAAAATATGACAAGGAATCCTTCACTACATGTTTACATTGTACTCACTAGATCCACTGCTTGTAGGGAGTTCCGTTGTTGAGTTGATTAGTTGCAGGTTCAGTTCAAATCTAATTTTATTGGTCACATACACATATTTAGCAGATGTTATTGCGGCTGTAGCGAAATGCTTGTGTTCCTAGCTCCAACAGTGCAGTAGTATCTAACAATACACACAGATCTAAAAGCAGAAGAATGGAATTAATAAATATTAGGACGAGCAATATTGGAATGGTATTGACTAAAATAGAATAGAATACAGTATATACATATGAAATGAGTAAAGCAGTATGTAAACATTATTAAAGTGACTAGTGTTCCATTATTCAAGTGATCAGTGATTCCATGCTTATGTATATGGGGCAGCAGCATCTAAGTTGCAGGGTTGCGTAATCGGGTGGTAGCCGGCTAGTGATGGCTATTTAACAGTCTGATGGCCTTGAGATAGAAGCTGTTTTTCAGTCTCTCGGTACCAGCTTTGATACACCTGTACTGACCTCGCCTTCTGGATGGTTGCGGGGTGAACAGGCCGTGGCTCAGGTGCTGCCTAAAGATTGGAAAGCTGCCTAAAGATTGGAAAGCTGCCTAAAGATTGGAAAGCTGCCTAAAGATTGGAAAGCTGCCTAAAGATTGGAAAGCTGCCTCTTCAAAGGGGGTGACACTCTAGACCCAAACTGTTATAGACTTATATCCATCCTGCCCTGCCTTTCTAAAGTCTTCAAAAGCGAAGTTAACCTCTTTCAGCTAGGGGGCAGAATTTTTATATTTGGAAAAATAACGTTCCCAAGGTAAACAGACTATTTCTCAGGCTCAGATATTAGAATATGCATTTAATTGACAGATTAGGATAGAAAACTCTAAAGTTTCCAAAACTGTCAAAATATTGTCTGTGAGTATAACAGAACTGAATTTGCAGGCGATAACCTGAGGAACTCCAACCCGGAAGTGCTTAAAAAAAWATATATATCCTTGTTACATTGCTTATCCGTTCTCCATTTAAAGGCGTATCAACCAGATTTCTTTTCCAATGGCTTCCTCAGGCTGTGACCAGGCTTTAGACATAGTTTCAGGCTTTTATTTTGAAAAAATGAGCGAGAATTATCAAAACGTGTCAGTGGATGACCAGGTGTCCTTTGATTGGTTCGTTTGCTCAACATTTTCTCTGTAGAATTTAACAGTTTACCGTCTGGTTGAAATATGATCAATTATGTATGTTAAAAACAACCTGAGGATTGATTATAAAAAACCTTTGACATGTTTCTACGAACATTACGGATACTTTTTGGAATTTTCGTCTGCCCTTCAGTACCAGAACGAGCTTGTGGTTTTCTGAACATAACGCGCAAACCAAATAGCGATTTTTGGTTATAAAGCTAATCTTTTTTCGAACAAAAATAACATTTATTGTGTAACTGGGAGTCTCGTGAGTACAAACATCCGAAGATTATCAAAGGTAAGCGATTAATTGTATTGCTTTTCTGACTTTCGTGACCATGCTAATTTAAGGCTAGCTGTTCTAGGATTGATTGATACAGCGAAAGCAATCCAAGCGTTTGTGAGTGTAAAGCATATTTTCAAAATCTGACACGATAGGTGGATTAACAACAAGCTAAGCTGTGTTTTGGTATATTTCACTTGTGATTCCATGATTATAAATATTTTTTGTAATATTTTTGAATTTGGCACCCTGCAATTCAGCAGTTTAGGAAAATGATCCCGCTAAAGGGATCTGTGCGCAGAGAGGTTAATAAACAGATCACTGATCATTTCGAATCCCACCGTACCTTCTCCGCTGTGCAATCCGGTTTCCAAGCTGGTAATGGGTGCACCTCAGCCACGCTCAAGTTACTAAACGATATCATAACCGCCATCGATAAAAGACAGTACTGTGCAGCCATCTTCATCGACCTGGCCAAGGTTTTCGACTCTGTCAATCACCGTATTCTTATCGGCAGACTCAATAGCCTTGGTTTCTCAAATGACTGCCTCGCCTGGTTCACCAACTACTTCGCAGACAGAGTTCAGTGTGTCAAATCGAAGGGCCTGTTGTCCGGACCTCTGGCAGTCTATGGGGGTACCACAGGGTTCAATTCTCTGGCCGACTCTTATCTCTGTGTATATCAACAATGTCGCTCTTTCTGCGGGTGATTCTCTGATCCACCTCCACGCAGACGACACCATTCGGTATACATCTGGCCCTTCTTTGGACACTGTGCTAACTAACCTCCAAACGAGCTTCAATGCCATAAAACACTCCTGTGGAATCCAACTGCTTTTAAACGCTAGTAAAACTAAATGCATTCTTTTCAACCGTTCGCTGCCCGCACCCGCCCGCCCGACTAGCATCACTACTCTGGATGGTTCTGAAGTAGAATACGTGGACAACTACAAATACCTAGGTGTCTGGCTAAACTGTAAACTCTCCTTCCAGACTCATATTAAACATCTCCAATCCAAAATCAAATCTAGAATCGGCTTTCTATTTCGCAACAAAGCCTCCTTCACTCACGCCGCCAAACAAACCCGAGTAAAACTGACTATCCTACCGATCCTCGACTTCGGCGATGTCATCTACAAAATACCTTCCAATACTCTACTCAGCAAACTAGATTGTCTATTACAGTGCCATCTGTTGTTACCAAAACCCCTTATACCACCCACCAATGTAACCTGTATGCTCTAGTCGGCTGGCCCTCGCTACATATTCGTCGCCAGACCCACTGGCTCCAGGTCATCTATAAGTCTATGCTAGGTAAAGCTCCGCCTTATCTCAGCTCACTGGTCACGATAACAACACTCACCCGTAGCACGCGCTCCAGCAGGTATATCTCACTGGTCATCCCCAAAGCCAACACCTCCTTTGGCTACCTTTCCTTCCAGTTCTCTGCTGCCAGTGACTGGAACGAATTGCAAAAATCGTTGAAGCTGGAGACTTACATTTCCCTCACTAACTTTAAACATCAGCTATCTGAGCAGCTAACCAATCGCTGCAGCTATACATAGTCCATCTGTAAATAGCCCACCCAATCAACCTACCTCATCCCCATAGTTTTTATTTACTTTTCTGCTCTTTTACACACCAGTTTCACTACTTACACATCATCATCTGCTCATCTATCACTCCAGTGTTAATCTGCTAAATTGTAATCACTTTGCTACTATGGCCTATTTATTGCCTTACCTCCTCACGCCATTTGCACACACTGTATATAGACTTTCTTTTTTTCTATTGTGTTATTGACTCTACGCTAGTTTATTCCATGTGTAACTCTGTGTTGCTGTTTGTGTCGCACTGCTTTGCTTTATCTTGGCCAGGTCGCAGTTGTAAATGAGAATTTGTTCTCAACTAGCTTACCTGGTTAAATAAAGGTGAAATACAAAAAAAAAAATGTGTTCAGCTTGTCCGGGAGCAAGACGTCGGTGTCCACGACGTGGCTTTTTTTCCCCTTGTTAATCCGTGATTGTCTGTAGACCCTGCCTCGTACGTCTCAACTCTCTCTACTGCCTTGCGGAGGGAATAACTACACTGTTTGTATTCAACCATATTCCCAGTACCCTTGCCACGGTTAAATAAGGTGGTTTGTGCTTTCAGTTTTGTGCGAATGCTGCCATCTATCCACGGTTTCTAGTTTGGGTAGATTTTAATAGGCACAGTGGGAACACCATCCCCTATACACTTCCTGATGAACTCAGTCACCGTGTCTGTGTTTATGTCAATGTTATTCTCAGAGGCTACCCGGAAGATATCCCAGTCCGCATGATCAAAACAATCTTGAAGCATGCATTCCGATTGGTCAGACCAGCGTTGAATTGACCTTAGCATGGGCACTTCCTGTTTGAGTTTCTTCCTATAGGAAGGGAGGAGCAAAATGGAGATGTGATCAGATTTGCCAAAGGGAGGGCGTGGGAGGGCCTTTTAGGCATCCCGGAAGGGGGAGTAGCAGTGGTCGAGTGTTTTTCCAGCGCGAGTACTACAGTCAATGTGTTGATAGAACTTTGGTAGCGTTTTCCTCAAATTTTCTTAAAATAAAAATAATCCCCAGCTACAATAAATGCGGCATCAGGATATGTAGTTTCCAGTGGAGGTCCTTGAGGGCTGTCATGGTATCGGCTTGAAGGGGAATATGCACGGCTGTTTCTATAACCAAAGAGAATTCTCTTGGGAGGTAATACGGTCATCATTTGATTGTGCGATATTCTATGTCGGGTGAACAAAAGGACTTGAGTTTCTGTACATTATCACAATCACACCATGAGTAGTTAATCATGAAACATACACCACCGCCTTTCTGATTCCCAGAGAGTTCTTTATTCCTGTATGCACAATGTACTGAGAACCCAGCTGGCTGTCTGGACGGGGACATTATATCCAGAGAGAGCCATGATTCTGTTTAACAGAGTATGTTACAGTCCCTGATGCCTCTTTGGAAGGAGATCCTCGCCCTGAGCTCGTCTACTTTATTGTCCAGAGACTGAACATTAGCGAGAAGTCCACTCCGAATACTTCTTCTCCACCGGGGACGTCTTGAAGCAGACTCTGGAATAAGTAAAATTGCCCTGGGGGGTACGAACTAAGAATCCAATTCGGGAAAGTCGTATTCTTGGTCGTAATGCTGGCGAGTTACCGCCGCTCTGATATCCAAAAGTTATTTCCAGCTGTATGTAATATCAAAAAACCTTCTGGGCTATTGTAAGAAATAACACAGACAAAAAACTAAATACAGCAAAGTTGCTTAGGAGCTAGAGGCAGAGCTGCCATGTCTGTCGGCGCCATCTTTACTTGTTTGGACCACAGACTTTGTCTTGTGCTCAACATACTACAGCAAGAACAACTTATTACCCTGCTGGCCACCATCATAGACACAATATCAACTCACCACTGTAGCAGAAAAAAGGGAAACTGTCATTGCAGTTCAGTGTAATACTGATAAGACTGATTATTGTATTGAAGTGTGACAGTGCTGATTCAAGTCAATAATGTAGAAAATACATATTCACCACTTATAGATGAAGGTGCAGTTGTTCCATCTTGAGTGGTTGTAGGTTCAATTGTTGGGAACATGGCTGTTGTTATACGGTGCACTTGGAAAAGTATTCAGACCCATTGACATTGTTACAGCCTCATTCTAAAATGATTTAAATATTTTTTTTCCGTCGTCAATATACATACAATAGCCCATAATGACAAAGCAAAACAGATGTCGAAGCTTCCCACCATTAGCTCTGACAAATTGAAAACCCTAGTCATTGGCGACTCCATTACCCGCAGTATTAGACTTAAAACGAATCATCCAGCGATCATACACTGTTTACCAGGGGGCAGGGCTACCGACRTTAWGKCTAATCTGAAGATGGTGCTGGCTAAAGCTAAAACTGGCGAGTGTAGAGAGTATAGAGATATTGTTATCCACGTCGGCACCAACGATGTTAGGATGAAACAGTCAGAGGTCACCAAGCGCAACATAGCTTCAGCGTGTAAATCAGCTAGAAAGATGTGTCGGCATCGAGTAATTGTCTCTGGCCCCCTCACAGTTAGGGGGAGTGATGAGCTCTACAGCAGTCTCACTCGCTGGCTGAAAACTGTTTTCTGCCCCTCCCAACAGATAGAATTTGTAGATAATTGGCCCTCTTTCTGGGACTCAGCTGATTCATTCTGAGCTTCTAGTCATGAAATCTATGCAGCCTACTCAATCACTTTTTATAGCTACTGTTTACACACCTCCTGGGCCATATACAGCATTCCTCACTGAGTTCCCTGAATTCCCATCGGACCTTGTAGTCATAGCAGATAATATTCAAATTTTTGGTGATTTTAATATTCACATGGAAAAGTCCACAGACCACTCCAAAAGGCTTTCGGAGCCATCATCGACTCAGTGGGTTTTGTCCAACATGTCTCTGGACCTACTCACTGCCACAGTCATACTCTGGACCTAGTTTTGTCCCATGGAATAAATGTTGTAGATCTTAATGTTTTTCCTCATAATCCTGGACTATCAGACCACTATTTTATTACGTTTGCAATCGCAACAAATAATCTACTCAGACCCCAACCAAGCAGCACCAAAAGTCGTGCTATAAATTCTCAGACAACACAAAGATTCCTTGATACCCTTCCAGACTCCTTCTGCCTACCCAAGGACGTCAGAGGACAAAAATCAGTTAACCACCTAAATGAGGAACTCGATTTAACCTTGCGCAATACCCTAGATGCAGTTGCACCCCTAAAAACTAAAAACATTTGTCATAAGAAACTAGCTCCCTGGTATACAGAAAATACCTGAGCGCTGAAGCAAGCTTCCAGAAAATTGGAACGGAAATGGCGCCACATCAAACTGGAAGTCTTCCGACTAGCTTGGAAAGACAGTACTGTGCAATATCGAAGAGCCCTCACTGCTGCGCGATCATCCTATTTTTCCAACTTAATTGAGGAAAATAAGAACAATCCCAAAAAAWWTTTTGATACTGTCGCAAAGCTAACTAAAAAGCAGCATTCCCCAAGTGAGGATGGCTTTCACTTCAGCAGTAATAAATTCATTAACTTATTTGAGGAAAAGATCATGATCATTAGAAAGCAAATTAGACTCCTCTTTAAATCTGTCTATTCCTCCAAAGCTCAGCTGTCCTGAGTCTGCACAACTCTGCCAGGACCTAGGATCAAGAGAGACACTCAAGTGTTTTAGTACTATATCTCTTGACACAATGATGAAAATAATCATGGCCTCTAAACCTTCAAGCTGCATACTGGACCCTATTCCAACTAAACTACTTAAAGAGCTGCTTCATGTGCTTGGCCCTCCTATGTTGAACATAATAAATGGCTCTATCCACCGGATGTGTACCAAACTCACTAAAAGTGGCAGTAATAAAGCCTCTCTTGAAAAAGCCAAACCTTGACCCAGAAAATATAAAAAACTATCGGCCTAAATCGAATCTTCCATTCCTCTCAAACATTTTTGAAAAAGCTGTTGCGCAGCAACTCACTGCCTTCCTGAAGACAAACAATGTATACGAAATGCTTCAGTCTGGTTTTAGACCCCATCATAGCACAGACTGCACTTGTGAAGGTGGTAAATTACCTTTTAATGACATCAGACCGAGGCTCTGCATCTGTCCTCGTGCTACTAGACCTTAGTGCTGCCTTTGATACCATCAATCACCACATTCTTTTGGAGGGATTGTAAACGCAAATATGTCTACACGGGCAAGTTCTGGCCTGGTGTAGATCTTATCTGTCGAAAGATATCAGTTTGTCTCTGTGGATGGTTTGTCTTCTGACAAATCAACTGTAAATTTCGGTGTTCCTCAAGGTTCCGTTTCATGTCCACTATTGTTTTCACTATATATTTTACCTCTTAGAGATGTCATTCAGACCCTTAATGTTAACTTTCACTGCTATGCGGATGACACACAGCTGTACATTTCAATGAAACATGGTGAAGCCACAAAATTACCCTCGCTAGAAGCCCGTGTTTCAGACATAAGGAAGTGGATGGCTGAAAACTTTATACTTTTAAGCTCGGACAAAACAGAGATGCTTGTTCTAGGTCCCAAGAAACAAAGAGATCTTCTGTTGAATCTGACAATTAATCTTGATGGTTGTAAAGTCGTCTCAAATAAAACTATGAAGGACCTCGGCGTTACTCTGGACCATGATCTTTCTTTTGACGAACATATCAAGACTGTTTCAAGGACAGCTTTTTCCCCATCTACGTAAGTGTTTAAGTATGCTCTCTCTAATTCTCTCCTTCTCTCTTTTTTTCTCTCTCTCGGAGGACCTGAGCCCTAGGACCATATGCGTCAGGACTACCTGGCATGACTCCTTGCTGTCCCCAGTCCACCTGGCCGTGCTGCTACTCCAGTTTCAACTGTTCTGCCTGCGGCTATGGAACCCTGACCTGTTCACCGGACGTGCTACCTGTCCCAGACCTGCTGTTTTCAACTCTCTAGAGACCGGAGGAGAGGTACAGATACTCTTAATCAAGTTGTAGTAACATCAAGTCTCCCAGTCCCTGACGCTGAAAAAGATCCCCACAGCATGATGCTGCCACCACCATGCTTCACCATAGGGAGGGTGTCAGGTTTCCTCCAGATGTGACGCTTGGTATCCATGCCAAAGAGTACAATCTTGGTGTCATCAGTCCAGAGAATCTTGTTTCTCATGGTCTAAGAGTCTT
This sequence comes from Salvelinus sp. IW2-2015, assembly GCF_002910315.2. NCBI lineage: Eukaryota > Metazoa > Chordata > Actinopteri > Salmoniformes > Salmonidae > Salvelinus > Salvelinus sp. IW2-2015. Next base: position 42,538,763 of record NC_036853.1, on the reverse strand, counting down.
TAGGTGCCTTTTGACAAACTCCAAGCAGGCGGTCATGTGCCTTTTACTGAGGAGTGGCTTCCATCTGGCCACTCTACCATAAAGGCCTGATTGGTGGAGTGCTGCAGAAATGGTTGTCCTACAAGGCTCTCCCATGTCCACAGAGGAACTATGGAGCTCTGTCAGAGTGATCATGGGCTTCTCAGTCACCTCCCTGACCAATGCCCTTCTCCCCCCGATTGTTCATTTTGGCCGGGCGGCCAGCTCTAGGAAGAGTCTTGGTGGTTCCAAACTTCTTCCATTTAAGAATGATGGAGGCCACTGTGTTCTTGGGGACCTTCAATGCTGCAGATATTTTTTGGTACCCTTCCCTCGACACAAACCTGTCTCGGAGCTCTACGAACAATTCCGTCAACCTCATGGCTTGGTTTTTGCTCTGACATGCTTATTCAACTGTGGACCTTACATAGCAGGTGTGTGTGCCTTTCCAAATCATGTCCAATTAATAGAATTTACCACAGATGGACTCCAATCAAGTTGTAGAAACATCAAGGATGATCAATGGAAACATGATACACCCGAGTTATATTGCGTCTCATAGCAAATGACAAAATAAAATAGTGGGCTAACGGAGCAAAACGAGCGTAGCTCACAGTTCAGCTACATCCCCGTCACACAATTGCATCAAAACCGAAAGTTACCTTACTATGTTACCCAAAATGCACTTCAGTGTTTTAAAGCTATTCCCCTACTTTACCAACACAAGGTAGGGTTGGTAAACAGAAGATAGCCCTATTTGGTAAAAGACCAAGTCCATAATATGGCAAGAACAGCTCAAATAAGCAAAGAGAAACAGTCCATCATTACTTTAAGACAGGAAGGTCAGTCAATCTGTAAAATGTCAAGAACTTTGAACATTTCTTCAAGTGCAGTCGCAAAAACCATCAAGCACTATGATGAAACTGGCTCTCATGAGGACCGCCACAGGAAAGGAAGACCCATAGTTACCTCAGCTGCAGGGGTTAAGTTCATTAGAGTTACCAGCCTCAGAAATTGCAACCCAAATAAATGCTTCACAGAGTTCAAGTAACAGACAGATCTCAACATCAACTGTTCAGAGGAGACTGCGTGAATCAGGCCTTCATGGTCAAATTTCTGCAAAGAAACCACTACTAAAGGACACCAATAAGAAGAGACTTGCTTGGGCCAAGAAACAAGACGACGTTAGACCGGTGGAAATTTGTCCTTTGGTCTGGAGTCCAAATTGGCGATTTTTGGTTCCACCCGCCGTGTCTTTGTGAGACGGATGATCTCTGCTTGTGTATTTCCCACCGTACCGCATGGAGGTGGTGGTGTTATGGTGTGGGGTTGCTTTGCTGGTGACACAGTGTCTGTGATTTATTTAGAATTCAAGGAACCGTTAACCAGCATGGCTACCACAGCATTATGCAGCGATCGCGCATCCCATCTGGTTTAGGCTTAGTGGGACTATCATTTMATTTTCAACAGGACAATGACCCAACACACCTCTAGGCTGTGTAAGGACTATTTTACCAAGGAGAGTGGAGTGCTGCATCAGATGACCTGGCCTCCACAACCCCCCAACCTCAACCAAATTGAGATGGTTTGGGATGAGTCGAACCACAGAGCAAAGGAAAAGCAGCCAACAAGTGCTCCGCATATGTGGGAACTCCTTCAAGACCGTTGGAAAAGCATTCCAGATTAAGCTGGTTGGAGAGAATGCCAAGAGTGTGGAAAGCTATCAAGGCAAAGGGTGGCTATTTGAAGAATTTCTAATATAAAATAGATGTAGATTTCTTTAACACGTTTTTGGTTACTACATGATTCCGTGTGTTATTTCATAGTTGATTTCTTCACTAATATTCTACAATGTAGAAAAGTCAAAATAAAACCCTTGAATGAGGTGTTCTAAAACTTTTGACCGGTAGTGTGCATTTACTTATATCTCTTGATCATTTTCTGTTTTTCCCCATGTATGAATCTGTTCAATGCATTTCTACATGACCAAGAGTATGTGGACATCTGCTCATCTAACATCCGATTCCAAAATCATGGGCATTAATATGGAGTTGATCCCCCCTTTGCTGCTATAATAACCTTCACTCTTCTGGGAAGGCCTTCCACTAGATGTTAGATTGCTGCGGGGACTTGCTTCCATTCAGCCACAAGACCATTAGTCAGGCACGGATGTTGGGAAATTAGGACTGGCTCGCAGTCAGCATTCCAATTCATCCCAAAGGTGTTCGATAGGGTTGAGGTCTGGGCTCTCCGCAGGTCAGTCAAGTTCTTCCACACCAATCTTGACAAACCATTGCAGTATGGACCTCACTTTGTACACAGGGGCATTGTCATGCTGAAACAGGAAAGTGCCTTCCCCAAACTGTTGCCACAAAGTTGGAAGCACAGAACTGTCTAGAATGTCATTGTATGCTGTAGCGTTAAGATTTCCCTAAACTGGAAGGGGCCTAGCCCAACCATGAACAGCCCCATTCTTCTGGCATCCGCCAAACCCATTCATCCGTCAGACTGCCAGATGAAGAGCGATTCATCACTCCAGAGAACGTGATTCCACTGCTCCAGAGTCCAATGGAGGAAAGCTTTACACCACTCCAGCCAACGCTTGGCATTGCGCATGGTTCTTAGGCTTGTATGCGGCCATGGAAACCCATTTCATGAAGCTCCCGATAAAGTTAGTGCCGACGTTGCTTCCAGAGGCAGTTGGGAACTCGGTGAACTCATTTTTACTCTTCAGCACTCTGTGGTCCCGTTCTGTGAGCTTGTGTGGACTACCACGTCGCAGTTGAGCTGTAATTTCTCCTAGACATTTCCACTTCACAATAAGAGCACTTAAGTTGACCGGAGCAGCTGTAGCAGGGCAGAAATTTGACTTGTTGGAAAGGTGGCACATTGAAAGTCACTGAACTCTTCAGTAAAGGCCATTCTACTGCCAATGTGTGTATTTTACCTGTCAGAAAAGGGTGTGGCCAAAATAGCCAAATTTGTAGGTTTGTCCACCTGCACACAGCCAAATTCAATGTTTAATCAAATAATTGTTTGATCCCTAAAGGGGTCGTAAATTCAAAATCACAAGCTAAATGATCCTTAAATGATCTAAAAAACAATTCCATATGTTAGTTTAGAACCCGCCATCATGACTGAACTGATGTCTCACTGATGGTAAGACTACCGCAACTGGGGTCTCAGCCATCACTCTTCGCATCTGTACCAGTCAGTCTCCATCTCAGACCAGCTCTGGCACTAACTAATCTGGACAAGGAAGCACCTCAAACTTGTCAGAAGTTTCACATTTATCTCCAATGAGCATATGGTTAACTGGTGTGAACTCAAATTCATGTTCACAGTCACAGTACCCCATCAACACCATTCACAGTCTGGGTGCACCGAGTAAGCCTATGAATATTACCCAGGTAGCAGTGTAAGGTCTAATACAGTATACCTTACGGGAAGGGCCACTGTGGCATTAAGGCAGGGGTGTAAAACTGAATTGGAAGGCAGGAGTCTGCTGGTTGGTATTTCCTTTTCAATGAGTATCCAATAAAGACCTCTACAACCAGGTGAGGAAAGTTCCTAACTGATCAATGACCTTGATCAAGACCAATTTTTTTCCTTAAGATGCACAAGAAACCTAGCCTGGTCACAGATTTGTTCCCAGATCTTTCGCCATTGTCAAGCAAAACAGGTTTAGCAATGACAAAAAGGCAAAACTTGTGCTCTATTACACTGGGGCACTCAAATTGGGCCATGTTTTTGCCATCAACCTAGACCAGGGCATTTCTTTGTTAATATTGTTCTATTGCTACATGTCATCTTGATATAACATTTAGGAACAGCACCCAAACATGAATGACAAGGCCAAAGGAAGTAACTTGCATTGTCATTTATTGTGGTTTAACAGATTCTTTCCACAGCATGAAGCATACAAAGTCTAGGGCCATCCACACATTGATTTGCAGTACTGCAGTGACAGAAACCCCAAACAAAGTCTATTGACCCAAGTCCATTAAACGTTATATGCCCACAAGTCAAATGCATTGACATGCTGTGTGTTAGACAAATATTAATAAAAACCGACCACTGCACTTCAGAAGCCTACATATATCTGAGATGACTGACTCCCAACACGAACCACATCAATATTGTTCATAGGGTGTGACAGTACACCCACGGTCAAAAACACCTGTTTTCTTGGCAGGCCTCTTCCTCCTCTGACCATATGTCTGGGCCCTTGGAGTAATGGGCGGCGTCTGAGGGCACCAGGGCCCCACCAGCCAATTGAGCGGCATGTTGTGGACCAGGTAGTCCAGGATGGCATCCAGAGAACCGCTCACTTTGCCCTGAGGTCTGATGACCAGGTGGGGGTCAGTGGAACTAAAGTTGTTTAAGATCTGTGAGGCAGAAAGCAGCAAACACACAGCCTGCTGCTGGAGGTGGCGGGGGAGACTTTGTAGGCTGCAGGCCAGGCTCAGACAGTTTCTCTGCAACTGGTGACTCACACTGGGAGAGACATCCAGGCTGTGGATAACCACCCGCTGGAGAAACAGAGGTTATGTACTGCTTTATATGGGACTCTGCTGAACCATGCAAGCGAACACAACCAATGCTTGGTCTGGGAAACGCAACAGCATGGTTGAGCACAATTATTTTTTATTTAACATGTTAATTCTGGTACTGAAATGTTTTCAGTAAGGATTTCTCAATTAGCCACTTGAATATGAGCCAATTTCTAGGGAAAGAATTTGAGAACACCTAGAGCAAGCTTGTAACAGTAATAATCACAGCTTTTAAGACATTTCCACCAACAGTACATTAGTAAATAGACTTGATAATACCTCAGTCTCCTTGTCTTCCTTCTCTTGAACGTTACTAGTCCATTCCACCAAGACACCAAGATTGTCCTGCACACATTAATTCCATCAGAAGCATAATGGACATTTTAGACTCAAAGTAGCATTTCTATTTCAAGAATTTCAAAGAACATGGATTATACTGAATATAAATGCATCATGCAACAATTTCAAAGATTACTGAGTTAGTTCATATAAAAGTAGTCAGTCAATTGATATAAATTCATTCTTCCCTAATCCATGACTGAATATAGATATGCATCTGTTGGGCACAGATACCTTAAACAGGTAGGGGGTGGATCAGAAAACCAGTCAGTATCTGGTGACCACCAGCCTTATGCAGCACAACATCTCCTGCACAGAGTTGATCAAGTGGTTTGTAGCCTGTGGAATGTTGTCCCACTTACATGGCTGTGTGAAGTTACTGGATATTGGCGGGAACTGGAACATGCTGCCATACACATTGATCCAGAGCATCCCAAACATGCTCAATGGGTGACATGTCTGGTGAGTATGCAGGCCATGGAAGAACTAGGACATTTAGCTTCCAGGAAGTGTACAGACCCTTGCGACATGGGGCTGTGCAGTATCATGAGGTGATGGCGGTGGATGAATGATACGACAATGGGCCGCAGGATCTCGTCATTGTATCTGCATTCAAATTGCCATCAATAAAACGAAATTGCGTTYGTTTTCTGTAGCTTATGCCTACTCATACCATAACCCCACAGCCACCATGGGACGCACTGTTCACAACATTGACATCAGCAAACCAAATCAAACCAGGACCCCAAACTGACCTGAAACTATTAGGCTACCAAATCCTATCAATGGGTCCCTCTCCCAAATGAACTTCTAGAGAAACTGGTTTAAGCATCTACCAGGCTTACCAAGTGCATGGTGTGCTGAAGCAAATTGAGGGATTTCTGACCGCAGACTTTGACAGAGTGCATCTTCTCCTCTGCCTGGTGGTATGCTCGTCTACACAGCTTGACAGTGAGGGAAACCAGTCGGACAGGAGAGCTGGGCCTGGCGGCGGCAACGTCAAAGCCCTTCACAGTCTTGACCTCATCTTCTAAAGACAGAAGAGTCGGTGTGATGAGAGATTACAGCTTTCAGTTGCCCTTCATTTCTGTCAGTATAAGTCTCCAGAGGCCATGGAAAGCCATAGTTAAGGTGAAGAACATTGTTGACTACACTTTGATATGCTGGTGTAAATAGCCCCTCACTTCCATAAAAAAATATTTTGCTACATTTCGCTATGGTGTGCCACTAATGAATACACTCCAGCATTAGCTCCACTCACCCATCTCTTCATCGGTCGGAGGAAGGGCTTGGTCCACCAGGGTTTCTGACAGGCTCAGTGCATATTCCAGTCCCACACTAACCAGCTGGACAGCATGTTCCAGGGACACAATGTTGGCTCTCCCACCACTTGCTCCTTTTGTCGTCGCAACCATTCCAGTCAGGGTGTAATACATGCAGTTATTTGCTCCGTGGACAGCAATGGCTACAGCATCTTTGGCCTCCATCATTATATTCTTCACATCTGACACAATCTGGGTGATAATGATAATTGAAAAGAAATAGTTCTTACAATAATGTAACAATATATTTGTCACAAAGGACAGCCAATAGAGGATTGGGACATATTTGAAGATTGAATTCACCTGCTGTGAAGGCTGTTGAAGCACTGGCAACGTACTCTCAAGCTTATCCAGGCCTTTGCATGCAAGATCATTCACAATGGAAACTGTGGGAGCACAGCATAGGGGTTGGATTTGATGTGAGACAGAATTGTCACAATTCAAGCACTGGTTTGGTCCAAAGTGATTCCATAAGTGGAAAAACTGGAAAGATGACAGAATCAAAGTACTTACTTTGGGGCTCCAGCTTAATGATGATGGGGGTGGCACTGTTAAAGGCTACGGAGGTTAAAGTCATCACACTAATCTCCACCACCGTACACAACGATCTGATGTAGGGGTGGTTGCGCTTGGTGTCACAATACCAGACAGATACGAGTGTACACGCTGAACTAACCATGGGGAGGTTAGCCAAGCGGAAGACCACATTCTGTCAAGGAACAAACCAAATTGTAACCACAGCTCAGAACTAATAAAAAATACCTATGACCAATGCAAAACACTGTCACTGGGTATGGCTACTTTAGATCGTCAGTGCTCTCACTAACATTAAGCAAGCAGTTAATATAGCAAAAACATGGTTGAGTAGTAGGAATACATATAGGGAACATGTGCTGTCTAGGCCAAGTGGCTGGGGACAAGAATGTAAATTTAACCAACCTGACTTGAGTTAGGAGTCCCAGGCATCATATCTGGCCCTATCAGATTAGGTCATTTAAGTTGATATAATTTTACAAATACATTTAATTTCAAATTTGCATGAGAAAAAAGATGGTTCAAAGTATAAATGCATCGCATATGCTACCTGAGAAATTACATATTTTGCTTTATAAATTGTGGCTATCTATTCACCTGCCAAACTTTTACCTGCCTGTTCTTCGTAAAACCACATTCTTTCTTGCAATGTCCCTTGCACCATGGCGTAATGACGATATTCAGGCTAATAGCAAAGAACCGCAAACAGGGTGGATCTCTATAGTATGAAGTGGTGTCCTCTCCTTTGCATTATCAGTCCTATGAATGAAATGCAACAGCTGAAATCCAATTCCTGATATATAATTCATTAGGCTATTGCTTTCACCTGTTGTTTCACCCCCTAATTAGTGACTATGAATCAGTGTAGACGAGGAAAGGAAGACGTTTGAGATGCGCGCATGCACACAAGTGATGTCAATTACACTTTGAAGGATAACTGTGTGTGTTTGTTTTTTGCTTGCCACTTAAATGATCTCATACATAGAACTTTCTAGGTGATATAAATGCCCACCTGACCTATCACCTCCAATGTTGTTGAGGACACTGGGACATATTCAGATGGCATAAACATGATGACCCAGTGCTTATGCCATATCTGCGCTTGCAGATAAGATTTTTTTCAAGTAGCCTTGTGCCGAAAAAGTGAAGGCTTCATGGTAGGCTATTAACGGTAGGCTAACTATCAAATAAGTTAACTTTGGCAAATTACAATTCTGTATCGTGTAACGAGTAATTTGTTTACTGTTGTAATGCCGGTAAATTAACATTTACATCCATAAAGATACATTTCCTAATTGCATCTTTGCATCATTTCCTAGGAGTGACATCACTTCCTAACACAGCCTAATCACGGCTACATCAAATAATGGTTTATGCAATCGTAGTCCAATTAGAATTTTGTAGTTCATGTTATTGTTCATATTATTTGGTTATTAGGTTTACTCATTAAATTGTTGGGAGCATGTGTGTGTCTTTATTTTCATACTTATTCATGTTCTTGTCAAGTTGCAAAGATTTCATTTTTTCTTGCAGTCGGCATTTATGTCCCCACCTGTTGTTATCCCCACCTCCCGCCCCGACTCAGCGTGTGCACACAGATTACAGTGACAAGTCCACTCTAAAGGAACTGTGGCTCCTCAGGCGTCCAAAAAAGTTAACAATGAGTTCAAGCCGTTGGATGGTCACATGTCCAATACCACCACCTTCAGGTTCGTTTCAGTCAATTTATTTGGTCTACACAGTAAAAGCTATAAAGTGTTCATTTTGTAGTCCCTTGTCATATGGAATCATGCCAAAACCACTTCCATGGAAGGCACTACACTCAATTGGCACAAGGAGTATGTACGCCTTATACGTTCAGGGTCTCTGGAATGAGCCACTGCCCAATCCCTTGAAGTGTTACATTAGTGTTAGAAGTGGTTTGTGTGCTGTCTTGCAGAAGGGGTATGGTGCGGCATCCATGCTGTATGTAGGCCTAAGTTCATCAAACCACCTTCCGCTCCCAGTACACTGCCAAGAATGCCCCCCAGGCCACCAGTTTCAAGCCAGCCCAGAGGGTAATGAGATTTCAGACTATAGATGACAGCACCATGTATTGCACCAGCTACACCATCAGAGAGCTCTGGCCCTGCCCAGCCAGCTTCAGTGATCCGCCCGGCTTCGAGTACAAGTCGGTGGGTAAAAAAGGCCACATCCTCTACAGCACCATGTCGGCAGGAGAGAAGGGCGTGACTTATCCATCCACTGCCAACGCCACCGGTGCCAAGCCCAGCCACATCGCCAGGACCATACCGGTTAGATCGGCCATCCTACGTAGAGGAAAAATAACCTATTAGGTACCAGCACTAAAGGACACAGATTTGAAATCAGGGCTATTTCTAGCACCAGAAATATAATACCTCATTGTTTGTATTCAGAGGTAACATGAAGATCTGCAAATTGAAGAGAATACATTAACAACTTGACGGAGACATTTTATATGAGGAACTCTGTCATGACGTTGCTATCATTAATATGTTTGACTGTTATTTCATCAAATCAATTAACTACGTTTAATTATTACGATGATTAAATTAGTCATGTAACAATTAACTAATTAGTAATCTTGGGGCACCACGGGAAAAGTTAATTAACGAGTTACTATCTCCCGACTAAACTCTAAAGATATATCTCTTACATCAGTCACAGTCAATTCATTAATTGTTATTTACCTTATCAGACTCATTCTGAACATCGCATAATCCCTTAAATCTGCACAAACCCTAATCTACTTGATGACTTAGCGATACACAAATTGGCGCAATTATTTATGATGGCATAAAGTTTGTATGATGGCAATTTGCATATACTCCAGAATGTTATGAAGAGTGATCAGATGAATTGCAATTAATTGCAAAGTCCCTCTTTGCCATGCAAATGAACTGAATCCCCCAAAAACATTTCCACTGCATTTCAGCCCTGGCACAAAAGGACCAGCTGACATCATGTCAGTGATTCTCTCGTTAACACAGGTGTGAGTGTTGATGAGGACAAGGCTGGAGATCACTCTGTCATGCTGATTGAGTTCGAATAACAGACTGGAAGCTTCAAAAGGGGGGTGGTGCTTGGAATCATTGTTCTTCCTCTGTCAATCATGGTTACCTGCAAGGAAATACGTGCTGTCATCATTGCTTTGCACAAAAAGGGCTTCACAGGCAAGGATATTGCTGCCAGTAAGATTGCATCTAAATCAACCATTTATCGGATCATCAAGAACTTCAAGGAGAGCGGTTCAATTGTTGTGAAGAAGGCTTCAGGGCACCCAAGAAAGTCCAGCAAGCGCCAGGACCATCTCCTAAAGTTGATTCAGCTGCGGGATCGGGGCAGCACCAGTACAGCGCTTGCTCAGGAATGGCAGCAGGCAGGTGTGAGTGCATCTGCACGCACAGTGAGGCAAAGACTTTTGGAGGATGGCCTGGTGTCAAGAAGGGCAGCAAAGACGCCACTTCTCTCCAGGAAAAACATCAGGGACAGCAAAAGATACAGGGATTGGACTGCTGAGGACTGGGGTAAATCATATCATTGCTATGCAGACGACACACAATTAATCTTCTCCTTTCCCCCTTCTGATRACCAGGTGGCGAATCGCATCTCTGCATGTCTGGCAGACATATCAGTGTGGATGACGGATCACCACCTCAAGCTGAACCTCGGCAAGACGGAGCTGCTCTTCCTCCCGGGGAAGGACTGCCCGTTCATGATCTCGCCATCACGGTTGACAACTCCATTGTGTCCTCCTCCCAGAGCTAAGAACCTTGGCGTGATCTGGACAACACCCTGTCGTTCTCAACTAACATCAAGGCGGTGGCCCGTTCCTGTAGGTTTCATGCTCTACAACATCCGCAGAGTACGACCCTGCCTCACACAGGAAGCGGCGCAGGTCCTAATCCAGGCACTTGTCATCTCCAGTCTGGATTACTGCAACTCGCTGTTGGCTGGGCTCCCTGCCTGTGCCATTAAACCCCTACAACTCATCCAGAACGCCGCAGCCCGTCTGGTGTTCAACCTTCCCAAGTTCTCTCACGTCACCACTCCTCCGCTCTCTCCACTGGCTTCCAGTTGAAGCTCGCATCCGCTACAAGACCATGGTGCTTGCCTACGGAGCTGTGGGGGAACGGCACCTCAGTACCTCCAGGCTCTGATCAGGCCCTACACCCAAACAAGGGCACTGCGTTCATCCACCTCTGGCCTGCTCGCCTCCCTACCACGAGGAAGTACAGTTCCCGCTCAGCCCAGTCAAAACTGTTCGCTGCTCTGGCCCCAATGGTGGAACAAACTCCCTCACGACGCCAGGCAGCGGAGTCAATCACCACCTTCCGGAGACACTGAAACCCCACCTTTTAAGGAATACCTAGGATAGGATAAAGTAATCCTTCTCACCCCCCCCCCCCCCTTAAAAGTTTAGATGCACTATTGTAAAGTGGCTGTTCCACTGGATGTCATAAGGTGAATGCACCAATTTGTAAGTCGCTCTGGATAAGAGCGTCTGCTAAATGACTTAAATGTAATATGTCCAATTTTCTCTGATGAATCCCCTTTCCGATTGTTTGGGGCATCCGGAAGAAAGCTTGTCCGGAGAATATGAGCGCTACCATCAGTCCTGTGTCATGCCAACAGTAAAGCATCCTGAGACCATTCATGTGTGGGGTTGCTTCCAGCCAAGGCAGTGGGCTCACTCACAATTTTGCCTAAGAACACAGCCATGAATAAAGAATGGTACCAACACATCCTCCGAGAGCAACTTCTCCCAACCATCCAGGAACAGTTTGGTGACAAACAATGCCTTTTCCAGCATGATGGAGCACCTTGCCATAAGGCAAAAGTGAAAACTAAGTGGCTCGGGGAACAAAACATCGATATTTTGGTTCCATGGCCAGGAAACTCCCCAGACCTTAATCCCATTGAGAACTTGTGGTCAATCCTCAAGAGGCGGGTGGACAAACAAAAACCCACACATTATGACAAACTCCAAGCATTGATTATGCAATAATAGGCTGCCATCAGTCAGGATGTGGCCCAGAAGTTAATTGACAGCATGCCAGGGCGGATTGCAGAGATCTTGAAAAAGAAGGGTCAACACTGCAAATATTGACTCTTTGCATCAACTTCATGTAATTGTCAATAAAAGCCTTAGACACTTATGAAATGCTTGTAAATATACTTCAGTATTCCATAGTAACATCTGACAAAAATATCTAAAGACACTGAAGCAGCAAACTGAACATTTATATTTGTGTCATTCTCAAAATATTTGGCCACAACTGTACATGAAAAGTCCCTAGTGGACTAACCCAATATGACGGCTTGTTACACAATGAAAGGGGGGGAGAAAGAGCAGGAGATGGAGAGACAAAGGAATTCCACTATCGTACATACAGTTGAATAATTCACTAATCTTAAATATGGATATTTAGCACCCTATAAACCGCTCATTTGGATTTAGAAATGCAATGTACATATTTACACTTGTATGTCTTTGTTGTCTCGCTCTGTTGAAATCATTCGATGAGTCTGTGGAGAGTAGTTCGACAGAAGTCTCTGGTTGTGTAAGTCTCTGGTTGTCCACCAGAGGTCACAATGTACTTATTAGTTATGGTAGTAGGCTTTCTTTGTTCTGGAAGTGTTCATTAGACTGGATCCATCAGAGTACCACACGGTGGTGGGAGGGAAATGTTCTTCCCCTCTCGTCTTTATTAGATTGGTTCCTTCAAAGCTACACTCGCGGTGGTCCTCGGTCGAGCTTACTAGACTAAAGTACTTAAACAGATGCAGACAATGTTCCAATGTAGTCTTTATCTTCTTAACTCGAGAGTTTGAGTCTTACCATTTTCTGGTCTAGTAGAGTCTAACCATTGACGTCCGGCTCAACACCGTCCATATACTAGTCTCAATGGTTGATTATTTAGGGTACAGCTAAAACCATTTTACATGCCAGTAGCAGCCTGGCAATGTACTGGTCTATAGAGATTTATTTTTCTCTGTTGAAAGTTTCAGAGTTTCTAACAATTTCGTACTTTTCAGCTCACGCTGTCGGTCAAACTGGTCTTTAGTTTTAAACCATTTACCAGCCGCGTAGCCACCGCTCCACGCTGTCTGATCTAATATGTTAATTCTTCAGCGCGTCCTTTTAAGCACTTGCCTTCGAGGGCGGTTCCATCACGTTGCCACAATGTCTGTGCTCACGTGGGCATGGTTACTGTCTTGGCAAAAGTCTATATGAAAAACCATTACTCATTTAGAAGGCTAAAATCACATTTCATCTTCTCACAAATAGTTTCATATATTACAACATTTAGGTGTAAACCTGACCCCTTGAATGCATACACTTTCAGAGATAGTTATTTAATTATATCGTCCTTAACGATATCACAAAACAACAACTGATAGGATATGATTATAGTTTAAGTCCCACCAACCATTTCCCACATTATTTCCATTAGAAATATTATTTTAATGTCCAACCTTTTGATGTTACAGTACTGCAAAATCTCTCTCTGTTGTAACGAAGGGATTTTTTACTTCCATTTCTGCAGAGTGGGAGAGTTCCTGCGAGGTATTTACGACATAAAACTGGCCAACTCCCGCACGAGAGGGGGGCTCTTGAAACTTTGGGTTAGCTGGCACCTTTGACCTCCATCCAGGAGGGCAAGTCATGACAAGTCTAAAGCCTTGACTAAAGCCATATTACCAACACTAGTTCCTGATAAAAAACAATACTTATTTCAAAGTGGAAGAATAAAATAAATGTTTTCTAAAAAAAATGCATTGTGGTTGAAATGCTACATCATTACCAAACAAATAAGATAATGTATAAAATCTGTTGAAATATGAAATTCCTACACAGCTGTATAAAAGAATAATAACCGTTCTCAAGCCATACAGTAAATAATGAAAAGGTACAAAAGGTTGACCTACAGTAGTCTACAATATGTGTTTTCAACTGTAATCCAATCATACATTTCTGTATTAATGATCTTCCTAGACTAATATCCATTATAGCTTCACAAGTTTCATTATTTTTATGTATGGGCAAAATGGAACCACACATGCATGGGTTGGATGCACACACTTCAACAGGCCAATGTCTGTGATACGAATAGGGGTGTTTGGGGGCAACCTTACAACAATATCTATGTTTCCATTAACTTGTTCACTGATTTTATTGTCGACATTTAAAAAGTTGGCATTGAAAATAGTTGCGACAACTGCATTCTAGTTGCGACAACTGCCTTCTTCTTTAAACTATCTTGTGTCAATAATAACAGCTGGACCAAATGACGTTACACCTAAAGTGTCAAATAAAAATGTGGTGGTTGAAGTGTTTTCATTACCCATTTTGGCAAATTGGCATTAATAAATTGACTGTTTTAATGTCTCAGGTAGCCCGCAAAAGCCAGCATGGATAAAATACAATAATTGACAAATATTTGCCATGTTCTAATAATTCATGTCAATGGAAACCTGCCTAGTGTATCTCCAACATTTCATTGGGAGAATCTCAATTACATAAACTCAGCAAAAAAAGAAAAGTCACATTTTCAGGACCCTGTCTTTCAAATATAATTCGTAAAAATCCAAATAACTTCACAGATCTTCCTTGTAAAGGGTTTAAACACTGTTTCCCATGCTTGTTCAATAAACCATAAACAATTATTGAACATGCACTTGTGGAACGGTCGTTAAGACACTAACAGCTTACAGACGGTAGGCAATTAAGGTCACAGTTATGAAAACTTAGGACACTAAAGAGGACTTTCTACTGACTCTGAAAAACACCAAAAGAAAGACGCCCTGTCATCTGCGTGAACGTGCCTTAGGCATGCTGCAAGGAGGCATGAGGACTGCAGATGTGGCCAGGGCAATAAATTGCAATGTCCGTACTGTGAGACGCCTAAGACAGCGCTACAGGGAGACAGGATAGACAGCTGATCGTTCTCGCAGTGGCAAACTCTGTTTAACGACACCTGCACAGGATCAGTACATCGGAACATCACACCTGCGGGACAGGCACAGGATGGCAACAACAACACCCCAAGTTACACCAGGAATGCACAATCCCTCCGTCAGTGCTCAGACTGTCCGCAATAGGCTGAGAGAGGCTGGACTGAGGCCTGTTGCCTGTAGGCCTGTTGTACGGCAGGTCCTCACCAGACATCACCGGCAACAATGTCGCCTATGGGCACAAACCCACCGTTGCTGGACCAGACAGGACTGACAAAAAAGTGCTCTTCACTGACGAGTCGCGGTTTTGTCTCACCAGGGGTGATGGTCGGATTCATATGTATCGTCAAAGGAATGAGCGTTACACCGAGGCCTGTACTCTGGAGCGGGATCGATTTGGAGGTGGATGGTCCGTCATGGTCTGGGGCGGTGTGTCACAGCATCATCGGACTGAGCTTGTTGTCATTGCAGGCAATCTCAAAGCTGTGCATTACAGGGAAGACATTCTCCTCCCTCATGTGGTATCCTTCCTGCAGACTCATCCTGACATGACCCTCCAGCATGCATGCGTGATTTCCTGCAAGACAGGAACATCAGTGTTCTGCCATGGCCAACGAAGAGCCTGGATCTCAATCTCATTGAGCATGTCTGGGACCTGTTGGATCGGAGGGTGAGGGCTAGGGCCATTTCCCCCAGAAATGTCAGGAAACTTGCAGGTGCCTTGGTGGAAGAGTGGGGTAACATCTCACAGCAAGAACTGTCAAATCTGGTGCAGTCCATGAGGAGGAGATGCACTGCAGTAGTCAATGCAGCTGGTGGTCACATCAGATAATGACTGTTACTTTTGATTTTGACCCCCCCCCTTTGTTCAAGGACACATTATTCCATTGTTAGTCACATGTCTGTGGAACTTGTTCAGTTTATGTCTCAGTTGTTGAATCTTGTTATGTTTATACAAATATTTACGTTAAGTTTGCTGAAAATAAACGTAGTTGACAGTTAGAGGACGTTTCTTTTGTTGCTGAGTTTACTTCTCACATCCTTTCTCTGCTCTCCTCGCCTCCTTCTCAAACCCATTGAAGGAGAAGGTCAGAGGGGTTGGACCTCTGGCTTTCTCATCCAATGGGTTTTGAGAAGGAGGTGATGAGCGAGGATGCGAGGAGAATGTAATTGAAATTCTGCAATTGTATTGGGGGGAGGGGTCCATTTGCTGGTTTACTGCAACATGTGAAATACAAACGCACATGGCATGGGCAGAATACAACAGTCAGCATTCACTTGACTTGCTATTTCAAGAGGACGAAGAGGAAGAGTGGCAGAAAATTTGTAAACTTGGCAGAAAATCTGTCTCCCTTCAGTAGGTAGCGTTTTTATGCTGTTAGAGCTTTTGTGCTGAATCCACTGCACTGTTTCAAGAGAAACTTTATGGTCATGTCGCAGTAGTTTATAGGATGTGGGAAGTGTGCAGGAGGGCATGGGATAGAGGATTGTGTAGCTTCGGTGGATAAAGTTGTGTGAGTCAACTGTAGGGGTGCCCATGTTGCTGGGGTTCGGAAGTGTCCGGTGCGAGAGAGGCAGGTGGAGGTGGCTAGAGTCAGAGTAGTGCAGAAGGTGTGTAGTCAGTGAAGAAAGTAGAAGATGATGGGTCAAGGGATCCCTGTGAGTAGTATATCTGTGCCATCCCACAGGGATAGGCCAACGAGTGATATATGCTTCAGTAAGGTTGGCTTCTTAGCGTTCAAAGCAATGGTTGTACCACAGAAATGGAATGTAAATCACAGAAAATAGATGTTGTGGTGGCAGCTGCAGAGAAGTGTTTGGGTGTGTTGAGTGGTGGTGTCCCATCCTCCCAGGCCGTTGGCATGGTACAGGAGCAGATAGAGTCAAAGTAGCGGGATGGGGTAGTGGGTTTTTAATGAGTGTAGGTTTAGTTGGGTGTTTTTTTGTATACTTTTTTTGTTACATTTTTTAATTATATATATATTTTTAAATGTATCACAAAGTATAATGAATTTATATGATAGTCCAGTTGGGGGCAGCAATGCAACATATTGGATGTCAACCGCTGTTAAACTCAGAAGAAGAAGGGGACTAAGATGAAGATGCAGAAGATGGCATTTTTTGTTGTTTTGCCCAAGCAAGGAGTTTTTGTATGGAAGTCAATGAGTGTTTAATTTGGTCAACAAAAAATGTATGGCTTATTTGTGAGGTTTATTTGATCGAATAGATGTTAAGTTGTTAAGAGTGTATTGATATAAGTAGGACACCTGACATCTCGGCAAAAAATAAATAAACGTTATGTAAATAAAGGTAAAATAAATGTCTCGAGATGGCAATGCATAATCATGGGATGATGCTAGTAGCATAGCTTCTAGGGCTGTTGCGGTGACAGTATTACCGCCACACCGGCAGTCATGAGTCATGACCAGAGTAAAATTCTATGTGACCGTTGAGTCATGGTAATCTCCTCTTATGCAAGGTGGACTTATGTCAATCAGTAAAGCCATTTGAAAACCCTGTCTCCTAGTTTGCGAGTTGTCAAAACACCCACAGAAGAAGAAAAGAGGAATGGGGAGCCAGGGTTTTTGACTGGCTTCGATATGGTTTCACACAATTACGCATGCATAGCCATTTGGCTAACTTCCAGCTAGCTCAATGTGTCTGGAGGAGGTAATACTCTTCAAACAGGACCCTTTTACAGAAAATATATGCACTTTTCAGGACATCGTTAGGCAATTACCTGGCAGTAGAGTTGTGAATTTCTGAATTGGTGTCAGAATAACAGTTATGACAGCAGATCTCATGTGTCCACTCGTCCACACACTTTTCAATACCAGGCCTTAGAGACATTAGTGTGACGAGTCGATCAGGTAATTGCTACCGAGGTACCCATTTCTACTCCCGGCAGCCCCCTTTCTACAGGAGATGCCGGGTGTATGGCCAACAACACGGTTAGTTTTTCTTGGAAGGACAAGGAGTCCAATGATCATGCCCAGAGACATATTTGCCAGGTCGGTGCTAATAGAAGCTTTAGCCTGCAAGGCAACTCACTTGAGTCCGATGATGTAACGTTTTACATGGAGGCAAAGTGTCACACTGCAATGGACTGTATGCCAGGGAAATGCAAGGCCGCTGTCACTTCTTACTGTGACATGGCATTAGAAAAAGAACTTCCGCACTATAACTGTGCACATGTACAATCCCCATGTTCTAGATGAGGCTGTAGCAGCATTTGTGAGACGGTATTGTAACTCGTCTACAACAAGGACTCGTAGGGTTCTTGAGCGGCCGTTGAAATATTTAATTTGTTTCAGAAATCACATGCAGGATGAGCAGTGCACCGTCCCCTCACTTTGTGCTCTCACAGTTTAGAGGCAATGCTCTGTCTCTCCTTCTCGCATTTCCAAAATCATAATTACAACTATTGATAAATTATCCAACCGAAAATTAGAATGACAGTCCCTAGTGCTTCACGTTGAGTCTATCACTCGAATTTAAAACTCTCAACTTAGCACACACTGACAATGTACAGTAGCAGACAGGGGAACATATATATACAGTATGTGCTACTAACGTTGACATACAGTATATTTATCTTGTATTTCCAGCAGTAACATTTCTCAGCACCTGTTTTTTCCTGTCTTACATTGTCGCAAGTGGCATGTTAATGACAGATCGGTATCTCAATGCATTTGTTGTCTAAATTACTATTCATTTCCCAGTGTGCTGACCCCAACAATCAACCTGATACACCAAATAAACTATTTTGGGCAACCCTTTCAATTACAGGCATGGTTGACCACCCCCCTCCCTCTCGGCACTCATTCTTCTGGCGTCAGATAGCTTTACAGTTCATCCTCCCAATGACACACGTGTAACTCATGCCTGTCAAAGTGGATGGCCCTTGATAATATTTCGATTTCAATATCTGGGGAATAATCAGATTTTCCCACGCAGACAAACGTCTCACCTGATCTGCCACTACCATCCTTTACGGTCCATTCTGTCTAGTCCATTTTCCGAACAGTGCACCAGCAGCATTAGAGAAGTTTGGACGTGATGGTCACTCCAAGTGTACTGTCTCAGGACTCATGCTGCACTCCTGAGAGAAAGGGCAGTTGATAGCTTCAACTGGATGCTGTACACAGGTTGCTGGCTTGGACTCAGGTCTCAGGTAGAAGTGGTGAAAAACAACAATAAATGCCATTGTTGCCATTACTTTAGCCGGTTAGAGGGGGTGAGGCTCACACTGTTCTCAGTCAAATTTTCCCTTCCATGCATCTAGATACCATCTGGAGTCAATATTGCCATAACCTCGAGAGAGGACAGACCAGAAAAACAGTTTAGGGCATTTCTGTTTAGATGTCTGGGTGCAGTGCACCATCATTTGCTACAAATCCTATTATAACAAATGGATGACTTCGGTAGTTTCAGTAAGCAACAATTTGTTGCCTTCATTAGCCTACTTTATTCAAATGTTTCTGTTATTCAGTGATATTTATTCCCATAGTAATTCGTTATGGATCCATCCAGATATGGTTAGAAAACAGTGCATTTGGTGGACTCGGTAAGAGTCTATTGTCCTGCTGATAGCCCATCAAGGTTGGAAGGCTTCTTTTGTAAAATACTGAAATACTGTTAGTCTTGGGGATTATGGTCACGGACAGCGCTATTCGCAAACACTATCATCAGATGTCTGTGTTATGTCGAACGCGAAAGCCCAGGAAAATTATCAGGTACAGTAGGCTACAATACTGAACTGTAGGCCTAATAATGCAAAAAAAATGCTTAAATAAAAATAAATAAGACCTCCAACCCTTCTCTGCGCTACGGATCCCTTTAGCGGGATCATTTTCCTAAACAACCGCTGAATTGCAAGGCGCAAAATATTACAAAAAATATTTATAATCATGCAATCACAAGTGAAATATACCAAAACACAGCTTAGCTTGTTGTTAATCCACCTATCGTGTCAGATTTTGAAAATATGCTTTGCAGCGAAAACAATCCAAGCTTTTGTGAGTGTATCAATCAATGCTACAACAGCTAGCCCCAAATTAGCATGGTCACGAAAGTCAGAAAAGCAATAAAATTAACCGCTTACCTTTGATAATCTTCGGATGTTTGCACTCACGAGACTCCCAGTTACACAACAAATGTTATTTTTGTTCAATAAATATTACTTTTATAACAAAAAAACGCCATTTGGGTTGCGCGTTATGTTCAGGAAACCAAAGACTCATTCCGTTCGACGAAAATCCCAAAAAGTATCCGTAATGTTCGTAGAAACATGTCAAATGTTTTTTATAATCAATCCTCCGGTTGTTTTTAACAAACATAATCGATAATATTTCAACCGGACCGTAACCTATTCAATAAAAGAGAGAAAGAAAATGGAGAGCTACCCCTCTCGCGCGCAGGAACTAATCAGAGGACAACTGACTAGTTTAGAAAAATCGCACTCATTTTTCAAAATAAAAGCCTGAAACTATGTCTAAAGCCTGGTCACAGCCTGAGGAAGCCATTGGAAAAGGAATCTCGTTGATACCCCTTTAAATGGAAGAAAGACTGGCCAGGAAACACAGATAAAAAAATAAAAATAAATCACTTCCGGGTTAGATTTCCTCATGTTTTCGCCTGCAGAATCAGTTTTGTTATACTCACAAACAATATTTTGACAGTTTTGGAAACTTTGGAGTGTTTTCTATCCTAATCTGTAAATTATATGCATATTCTACGATCTGGACCTGAGAAATAGTCCGTTTACCTTGGGAACGTTGTTAAAAAAATTTAAAAAATCTAACCCCTAGCGTCAAGAGGTTTTAATTAACAGCATATTACTCAACACTCATGTCGCCTACGGTAAGCCTACAGTATATCTAAAAATATATTTTTCATTCAATCCCTAACCAAACCACGTGGAACATGGAAATGGTTCAACTCTGAGACTATCGATACCGACAGAACAAGAGCAAATCTTCTATACTAATTACTAGTCTGCAGCTAGAATTTATATTGACGAAGACCGACAACTGCCGAAGACTGACAACCGCCGAAACATCTATTCTATAAGAACATTTCTGAATGTTACTCTGAAGTTACCATTCTAACCAAAGACTCCAGGGACGCAGAGAGAATCTCGAATGAACTTTCCAACAGAAAGACGGACGATTCCAACAGAGATCATGACGACACACTGAGCGTAAATATATATATTGATTGCAATTATTCCCGAATGAGTGAGCGTTCATGTGCAAAGGATTAGCATTTCAATTATTATAATTATCAACTGTGTAGTGTCTTGTCTTTCCCGGCCTTCTCAGCCATACCGACTTCCCCCTTTGTCCACCAAGCCGCCATATCGGTTTAGCCACTAGGGAATATTCCCTATCATTTCCTCGTAACCATACCTACTGTTTGTTTGTTTGTTATGCATTTCTGTGATTATTTAGTTAGTTAGTAAATACATGATTAAGACAATTGATGTATGGATGATTCATAGCAAAGACTGGGTTCGTGCAGATAACCAACAATTTACGACGTTTGGAATGAGACTAACGTGAGGTAAAGAATAATTCATTAATTAGAAGACTAATTGATCAGATATTAAAATATCTGAAAAGTTATATTATGAAAATTATAACTGTAATCTGAAGATTTTCCTTGGTGCCCCGACTTCCTAGTTAGTCACATTTACATGATTAGTTTAATCATGTAATAATAATTACAGATAATTCATTTCATAAAATAACAGTCTTCACTTTAATGATGCCAAAGAGATAAGGGCGCATGAGAAAAAAATATCTCCTTTACTTTCCAAACTCTCCAAAATGAACTGGAGGTTTCCTAACTCTTTGAGAGAGTCGCAATTCCCCTCTAGGTGAACCTTTGTTGGTTTCCTTAACAAGTGCATTGTCCGTTGGTGGCCGTGGAGTACCTGTGTCCTGTGGTAACTCCTCGCCTGTTGGACTGAGCTCTGTGTTGCATGTCACTGGCTCTGCATAGTCCTGTTCCTGTCTGCTGTCCTCGTCTCTGTTGTCTGTCACTGGCTCTGCATAATCTGTTTCCTGTCTGCTGAACAGCTGATCAACGTACCTACGTACTCCTATACCATCCCCACTAGCACAGTGTATGACACGGGCCCTGTGATTTCTTGAACCAGCCCTTGTATCCATTTAGGTCTATACCCAAAGTTCTTGGTATACACTGAGTCTCCGACTACAAAACTGCGAGCTTTTGCATGTTTGTCATGGTAAGTTTTCTGTCCTGCTTGCTTAGCCTGAACCTTACTCTTTAGGTCTGGGTGTAAAAAGTCTAACGTGCACCTCAACTTCCTCCCCATCATCATCTCAGCCGGTGAAAGTCCGGTGGTTGACTGTGGTGTGTAGCCTTCTCCAGGGCTTACTTCTCCAGGGCTTACTGGGCCACTCCCATGGATGTAGTGGTGCACTAGCAGGTGCTTTCCTTTACTCTTGACATGTGGTGCATGACTTTACCTTCCTTTCAATGTCAGAGTCCATATTAGTCCACCACATGTAGCTCCTGGCCAAGCCTTTCATTCTGGTCATGGTGGGATGACTCTGATGTAGCTGCTCCATCATTGCTGTATGTCCTCTCTCTGGAACGATGACACAGGCTCCCCACAGCACACAGCCATCCTGGACACTGAGCTCGTTCTGTCTCTGTTTGTATGGAGCAAACTCTGGTCCCACATTGTGATCTGGCCACCTCCTCAGTGTGTACTCATGGACCCTTGACAGGACTGAATCTTTCGCTGTCCAGCTCTGGATTTGCTGGGAGGTCATCAGTGGGCTGTTCTCCTGGTCCAACATCAGCACTCGTTCCTCTGGAGGTGGACTGCTTGGACACTCTGGGCGAGGGAGGTGGCTGAGAGCATCTGCATTACCATTGTCCTTGCCTGCTCTGTAAGTAATAACATACTCATATGCTCGTAGTGTTACTGCCTCATTATTCTAGGAGATACCATCTGTGGCACTGCTTTCATTTAATTCAACAGACTGATAAGAGGCTTATGGTCTGTACATATTTCAAACATTCTCCCATATAGATACTTATGAAACATCTGCACCCGAATATGATAGGTAACCCCTCCTTATCAAGTTGTGAATAGTTCTTCTCTGCCGGTGAGAGAGTGCATGATACAAACCCTATTGGCTTCCCCCCCCCATCTGGCATGCGATGAGACAATACCGCCCCTACCCCGTAGGGCGAGGCATCCCAGGAAAGTATCAGTTATTTTCCTTCATCATAATGCACTAACACTCTGCTTGACTGCAACAGTTCTTTTGAACTTTTGTTGTTCTGATCCCCAACACCATGGCTCGTCCATCCTCAGCAGCTTGTGCATAGGAGCCGATAGTGTCGACAGATTCGGTAGGAAATTCATATAGTAGTTTATTAGGCCCAGATATGATTTCAGTTCTGTGACTGTAGTAGGCATTGGTGCATCCTGCACCGCCGTTACTTTCTCTGGTACTGGATGCTGTCCAGTAGCATCCACTCTGTGTCCTAAAAATGTCACTTCCTTCTCCATGAAGCTGCACGTACTCCATTTCAAGCGTAGCCCAGCCTCCTCCAGTCACTGTAACACTCTGTCCAGTGTTCAGATGTGGTCCTGATCATTTCTTCCTGTCAGGAGAATATCATTGAGATACACTGGGTAATCGCCTGTAGAATCTCCTCCATAGTGCACTGGAAGATAGCGGGACTGGAGCTGATGCAGAAGGGTAACCTGGCATAGGTGAACAGTCTCTTGTGCGTGTTCACTGTGACATATTTCTTTGAATCTTCATCTAGCACAATCTGCTGGTAAGCATGACTCATGTCTAGTTTGCTGAATTTTTCTAGCTCTAGCTAAGGACGTGAACATGTCCTCCATTTTAGGAATGGGGTTCTGTTCTAGTGATGACACTCTGTTTACAGTTACTTTATAGTCACCACACAATCTCACTGTACCGTCTGGTTTTAACACTGGGACTAACGGTGCTGCCCAGTCTGGTTCCATGATTTTGTTGTCCTGGCAATGAGCTAACTCAGCCTCTATCTTAGTTTTCATTGCAATTGGTACTGACTAGAGGTCGACCAATTATGATTTTTTCAACGCCGATACCGATACCAATTATTGAAGGACCAAAAAAGCCGATAACGATTAATCGGACGATTTTTATATATATATTCTTAATAATGACAATTACAACAATACTGAATGAACACTTATTTTAACTTAATATAATACATAAATAAAATCAATTTGGCCTCAAATAAATAATGAAACATGTTCAATTTGGTTTAAATAATGCAAAAASAAAGTGTTGGTGTCACGCCCTGACCTTAGAGAGCCGTTTTATTTCTCTATTTGGTTAGGTCAGGGTGTGATTAGGGTGGGCATTCTATGTTTCCTATTTCTTTGTTTTTGGCCGAGTGTGGTTCTCAATCAGAGGCAGCTGT
Source organism: Salvelinus sp. IW2-2015 (assembly GCF_002910315.2). Classification (NCBI taxonomy): domain Eukaryota; kingdom Metazoa; phylum Chordata; class Actinopteri; order Salmoniformes; family Salmonidae; genus Salvelinus; species Salvelinus sp. IW2-2015. The sequence continues at coordinate 42,514,549 of NC_036853.1, read as the reverse complement.
CTATCGTTGTCTCTGATTGGGAATCATACTTAGGTAGCCTTTTTTCCCACCTGTTTTGTGGGTAGTTATTTTCTGTTTAGTCTCTGTTACCTGACAGAACTGTTCGCTTTCGTTTTGTTACTTTGTTCGAGTGGTTTTTGATAATAAATAAAATCATGAACACTTTTCACGCTGCGCTTTGGTCCACTCCTTCCGACGACAGGCGTTAGTTGTAGAAGAAAGTAAAAGTGCAATATGTGTCATGTAAGAAAGCTAACGTTTAAGTTCCTTGCTCAGAACATGAGAACATATGAAAGCTGGTGGTTCCTTTTAACATGAGTCTTCAATATTCCCAGGTAAGACATTTTTGGTTGTAGTTATTATAGGACTATTTCTCTCTTTACGATTTGTATTTCATATACCTTTGACTATTGGATGTTCTTATAGGCACTTTAGTATTGCCAGTATAACAGTATAGCTTCCGTCCCTCTCCTGGCTTCTACCTGGGCTCGAACCAGGAACACATCGACAACAGCCACCCTTGAAGCAGCGTTACCCATGCAGAGCAAGGGGAACAACTACTCCAAGTCTCAGAGCGAGTGACGTTTGAAACGCTATTAGCACGCACCCCACTAACTAGCTAGCCATTTCACATCGGTTACACCAGCCTAATCTCGGGAGTTGATAGGCTTGAAGTCATAAACAGCGCAATGCTTGAAGCATTGCGAAGAGCTGCTGGCAAAACGCATGAAAGTGCTGTTTGAATGAATGCTTACGAGCATGCTGGTGCCTACCATCGCTCTATCAAATCATAGACTTAATTATAACATAATAACACACAGAAATACGAGCCTTAGGTCATTAATATGGTAGAATCCGCAAACTATCATCTCAAAAACAAAACGTTTATTCTTTCAGTGAAATACAGAACCATTCCGTATTTTATCTAACGGGTGGCATACATAAGTCTAAATATTCCTGTTACATTGCACAACCTTCAATGATATTATGTTATAATTATGTAAAATTCTGGCAAATTAGTTCGCAACGAGCCAGGCGGCCCAAACTGTTGCATATACCCTGACTCTGCGTGCAATGAACGCAAGAGAAGTGACACAATTTCACCTGGTTAATATTGCCCGCTAACCTGGATTTCTTTTAGCTAAATATGCAGGTTTAAAAATATATACTTGTGTATTGATTTTAAGAAAGGCATTGATGTTTATGGTTAGGTACACGTTGGAGCAACGACAGTCCTTTTTCGCGAATGCGCACCACATCGATTATATGCAACGCAGGACACGCTAGATAAACTAGTAATATCATCAACCATGTGTAGTTAACTATTGATTCATGATTGTTTTTTTATAAGATAAGTTTAATGCTAGCTAGCAACTTACCTTGGCTTCTTACTGCATTCTCGTAACAGGCAGGCTCCTCGTGGAGTGCAATGTAAGGCAGGTGGTTAGAGCGCTGGACTAGTTAACCGTAAGGTAGCAAGATTGAATCCCCGAGCTGACAAGGTAAAAATTTGTCGTTCTGCCCCTGAACAAGGCAGTTAACCCACCGTTCCTAGGCCGTCATTGAAAATAAGAATGTGTTCTTAACTGACTTGCCTAGTTAAATAAAGGTGTAAAAAACCTTGTACACCGGCCAAATCGGTGTACAAAAATACCGATTTCCGATTGTTATGAAAACTTGAAATTGGCCCTAATTAATCGGCCATTCCGATTAATCGGTCGACCCTTAGTACTGACCTCTGAAGAAACGGGGTGTGGCATCACTTGATACATATATCTTTGCTGTGAATCCTTTCAACGTACCCAACTCATCCTTGAACACTTCCTCATGTTTCTTTAACAGTTACTGTAGAGGTCGCTCAGGCAGTTCAAATCCTTCATGTTCTTGTTGGCTGCTTCAATGGCCTGCGCTTTACTTAGCGCTGTGTCAAATGTCAAAAACTCCTCAGATAAAAGGCTCCGCTGTATCTTATCATCATCTACCCCACATACTAATCTGTCACGTAGCATCACTGTGAGGGAGTTACAGTCCTGTGCTAGCTTCCTTAGCTCCACCACATATTCAATAACACTTTCCTCTGGTTTCCTATGTCTTGAGTTGAATTTTCACCTTTGTACTATTTCACTCGGTTTAGGATTGAAATGTGTTTTCAGTAGACTCACCAAGTCCTCCAATCATTTCTCTCTTGGCTTTGCCGGGCTCAGTAAGTTCCTCATCAAGATTTAGGTTTGCGCGCCCACACAGCTCAGTAGAATGGCCCTTTTCTGTGCCGCGTCGGCGATCTCATTTGCAACAATTTTTTGGAGAATTTCGCAATATTCTTCCCACAACTGTGTCTTGTTGTCAGATGGTGCCACCGATCCTACTGTGCCTGCCATCCTGTCCGTCGTCTAGTCACTGCTGCCAAAGAGAGGGCGAAGTATTTGCTAGCTTCCCCACATCGATAGCTCTCACTTACTTAGCTTAGCCTTTCCTAGCTAACTAGCGTGCTAATATTCACTCACGGTAGTTTCTCCACTCATAACTCAGAAAACTCTGTCGTCTCACCGAAAACTTCTTCTGATTTTTCCTCGTCGCCAAATGTAGTATCTTGAATAGACCAACGGTGTAATCTTTACTTGTCATTTATTAGGAACTGATTTACCACCACTATCTATCATGGAAACCAATACTCAACTATCTCTATTGTTCACAGAACGGTTACCAATCTAGGACTGGTGATAGCGCCACCTATTGGTTTGATGGGCCAGCATCATTTATCACTCTATAACAACGTTAACTTTAGCTAAGTTAGCCAAGTTCTTCTTTGCAAATTGATGAGATAGCGGTAGCTATTTAAAACTTCTAGAATATTGTAATAGCTAGATAATGTGTGTTTAATTTGTTTTCTTGCTGTATTTAAAAATCCGGTAGCCAACTGTCTGTGGCGCAACAAAATGTTCATAGTTACAGAAGTATCCATTCGTCTCAAGACAAGTGTTTAGCTGTCCTAAAGTTAAGTACATTTCCAAGAAGAAATCCTAAAACATTATTTCCAAGAATCTGCTTTCTTCTTACCTTTTTTCTTAGGAAGAAACATAGGGAAAAAATGAAGAACATTTCCAATAACTTTGAGGAATAGCAACTTTGCTTAACTTTCTTCATAAGTCTATAGTTAAGAATAAATTTCTTCTTAAGAATGTTTTGTGAATCCAGCCCCTTACTGTGAGCTGGCCAGGAGGAGACACATCATCCATGAACAATTGAGGGACACGGCAACTGAATTTCAGTAAGTACATTTAAATGAATTTGTATAAAAATATAAGTAAATAATACAACTAAACATAAAAAGGTACCACTAGTCTTAAGTCAAGTAATAGCACAAGGTATTATTGAGCATGAATGTTACGCAGAGTGAAACAGGGGAACCCACGAGCAGACTCAGACTGGGATAAAGTAACCAAGGTATTTATTGAAACACAAGGGGGAGATGGAGTGCAGGTCAGGGGAAGCTCGGGCATGTTGCTGGAAACCAGGTGTGGAGGCTAAAGCTGGAGGGAGAGGGGTTGAGACAGGGTAAGCAGGTCCGGAGGGGAATCCAAGGGAGTAGTAGAGTGGGGAATCCAGGACAGAGCAGCAGGATGACGAGACGTGGGACTGGAGACAGGGACCAGAGTCAGAACGGGCAGAACTGTAGCGGAGATGAAAACAGTGTCAGGCAAGGAAAACAGGCACAACAGCATAACAGGATCTGAATAGTAACAAACGGCTAGAAACGTAGACTGACTGAGCAGAGATTACGATCTGGCAGTGTGGAAGTGGCAGGGCTGAGTATTTGTAGAGGTCTTGACTATGGAACAGGTTGCAGCTGGTGGGGATCTGCTCTGACTCCAGCACACCTGTCTCCACCCGCACAACCACGCACACACACAGAGGGAGAGAGTACTGGGGGAGTGGCGGCAGGTCAAGATGACACAGGATGAGCAGTAGAGGGGGTTGCAGGAGCAGATGTGACAACGAAATGTTATTTTATACGTATGTGGAAAGACTATACAGTCTATAGCATCTATGAATATATAATAAACTATTGAGACTATAGATGCTGAGGGACTATGGATGCTGAAGGGACTATGGACTCTATAGAGACTAGATACTATGGAGGCTCTAGTCTTATAGGGAAGATTAGAACGAGGGCAAGTAATGGTACCATGGGAAAGCCCCGCTGACAGCTGTCTGTAGGCATTTATTTGAAGTGTCTATGTGGTCTGCAGCCACTACTAATAGCACGAGGTGTTATTGAGCATGTGGTGTTATTTTATATGTATAGGAAGATGCATATGGTGTATAGGAAGTAATGACAAGAGAATTATTGAAGATGCACACGGAGTAATAAGGGAGATTAGTGACTGTGTTTGGGAATAGTACTTAGTTAATGTGGATGTGAGTTGTGTGAATGTGGAAAGGACTTGTTAAGCTGATTGAAATTTGGATAATAAATGGCTTCAAATTTGGATATTAAGCTGATTGAAATTTGGATAATAAGTGGTAAGCTGAGTTCAGCAAAGAATTGAAATTTGGGATAATAAGAGCATAGAAATTGGGATCATAATCTGATTGAAATGGGATAATAAGAGGCTTGAAATTTATATAATAAGAGATATTATTACTATTAAGTAGTGAATGAATGAGAGCTGTCCGGGGACTAGCTCCGGTGTGAAAGAGGTGCGTGTCTGAATGAATACCCCAACCAGTTTTGTGAGCTGAGTTTATCAATATACACTGCATTCGGAAAGTATTCAGAACCCTTCCCTATTTCCACATTTTGTTACGTTACAGCCTTATTCTAAAATTGATCAACTACATTTTTTTTCTCGTCAATCTATACACAATACCCCATAATGATGAAGCGAAAACAGGTTTTTAGACATTTTTGCAAATGTAATAAAAATTAAAAAACGGATATCTTATTTACATAAGTATTCAGACCCTTTGCTATGAGACTCGAAATTGAGCTCAGGTTCATCCTGTTTCCATTGATCATCCTTGAGATCTTTCTACAACTTGATTGGAGTCCACCTGTAGAAAATTAAAATGATTTGACATGATTTGGAAAGGCACACACTTGTCTATATAAGTGCATGTCAGAGCAAAAACCAAGCCATGAGGTCGAAGGAATTGTTCGTAGAGGTCCGAGACAGGATTGTGTCAAGGTACAGATCTGGGGAAGGGTACCAAAAAAATTCTGCAGCATTGAAGGTCCCCAAGAACACAGTGGACACACATCACTCTTAAATGGAAGAAGTTTGGAACCACCAATACTTTTCTTAGAGCTGGTCGCCCGGCCAAACTGAGCAATCGGAGGAAAAGGGCCTTGGTCAGGGAGATGACCAAGAACCCGATAGTCACTCTAACAGAGCCCCAGAGTTCCTCTGTGGAGATGGGAGAACCTTCCAGAAGGACAACCATCTCTGTAGCACTCCACCGATCAGGCCTTTAGTGTAGAGTGGCCAGACGGAAGCCACTCCTCAGTAGAATGCACATGATAGCCCACTTGGAGTTCCCCAAAAAACAAGATTATCTGGTGAATGCCAAGTATCACGTCTGGAGGAAACCTGGTACCATCCCTACGATGAAGCATGGTGGTGGCATCATGATGTGGGGATGTTTTTCAGCGGCAGGGACTGGGAAACTTGTCAGGATCGAGGGAAAGATGAACGGAGCTTACAGAGAGGATGATGGTAACCTGCTCCAGAGCACTCAGACCTCAGACTGGGGCGAAGGTTCACCCTCCAACAGGACAATGACCCTAAGCACACAGCCAAGACAATGCAGGAGTTGTTTCGGGACAAGTCTCTGAATATCCTTGAGTGGCTCAGCCGGAGCCCGGACTTGAATGCCGATTGAACATCTCTAGAGAGATCTAAAAATAGCTGTGCAGCGACGCTCCCCATATAACTTGACAGAGCTTGAGAGGATCTGCAGAGAGGAATGGGAGAAACTCCCCAAATACAGTTATGCCAAGCTTGTAGCGTCATACCTAAGAAGACTTGAGGCTGTAATTGCTTGAACAAAGTACAGAGTAAAGGGTCTGAATACTTATGTAAATGTGATATTTCTGGTTTTATTTGAAATACATTTGCAAAAAACTTAAATCTGTTTTTGGTTTGTCATTATGGGGTATTGTGTGGAGATGGATGAGGGAAAAAAAAATACTTAATCCATTTTAGAATTAGGCTGGGGTCTGAATACTTTCCGAATGCACTGTATTTGTGGAGGAATGTAACTGTTTTTCTGGGTGATTTGTGATGTTTTATGCTTGCCATGACTGTGTTTTTGTACTTTAACGTGTGTATTTATAGTATATATACATATACAGTGGGGCAAAAAAGTATTTAGTCAGCCACCAATTGTGCAAGTTCTCCCACTTAAAAATATGAGAGAGGCCTGTAATTTTCATCATAGGCACACTTCAACTATGACAGACAAAATGAGAAAAAGAAATCCAGAAAATCACATTGTAGGATTTTTTATGAATTTATTTGCAAATTATGGTGGAAAATAAGTATTTGGTCACCTACAAAACAAGCAAGATTTCTGGCTCTCACAGACCTGTAACTTCTTTAAGAGGCTCCTCTGTCCTCCACTCGTTACCTGTATTAATGGCACCTCCTTGAACTTGTTATCAGTATAAAAGACACCTGTCCACAACCTCAAACAGTCACACTCCAAACTCCACTATGGCCAAGACCAAAGAGCTGTCAAAGGACACCAGAAACAAAATTGTAGACTGCACCAGGCTGGGAAGACTGAATCTGCAATAGGTAAGCAGCTTGGTTTGAAGAAATCACTGTGGGAGCAATTATTAGGAAATGGAAGACATACAAGACAAGACCACTGATAATCTCCCTCGATCTGGGGCTCCACGCAAGATCTCACCCCGTGGGGCCAAAATGATCAAAAGAACGGTGAGCAAAAATCCCAGAACCACGCGGGGGGACCTAGTGAATGACCCGCAGAGAGCTGGGACCAAAGTAACAAAGCCTACCATCAGTAACACACTACGGAGTGCCAGACGTGTCCCCCTGCTTAAGCCAGTACATGTCCAGGCCCGTCTGAAGTTTGCTAGAGAGCATTTGGATGAGGCTATGGAACCTTGACCTGTTCACCGGACGTGCTACCTGTCCCAGACCTGCTGTTTTGAACCCTCTAGAGACAAGAAGGAGCGGTAGAGATGCTATGAAAAGCCAACTGACATTTACTCCTGAGGTGCTGACCTGTTTCACCCTCAACAACCACTGTGATTATTATTATTTGACCCTGCTGGTCATCTATAAACATTTGAACATGTTCTGTTATAATCTCCACCCGGCACAGCCAGAAGAGGACTGGCCACCCCTCATAACCTGGTTCCTCTCTAGGTTTCTTCCTAGGTTCTGGCCTTTCTAGAGTTTTTCCTAGCCACCGTGCTTCTACACCTGCATTGCTTGCTGTTTGGGGTTTTAGGCTGGGTTTCTGTACAGCACTTTGTGACCAGCTGATGTAATAAGGGCTTTATAAATACATTTGATTGATTGATTGACTCTACTTCACAGGACAGGGGTCAGCTCTTCATCATCCAGTGTCTGCTGAAGCATTATGGCACTAAGAACCTTTCTGATTGTACTTATCTGTCTTTCCCAAATACCACCATGGTGCGATCCAGTGGGAGGGTTAAATATCCATGTGATACCTTTTTTGAGAGGGGTGTCCTGTACCTGAGCATCATCCAGGCCCTGAATGGCCTCCTTAAGCTAATGCTCTGCTCTGACAAGGTTGGTACCATTATCCGAGCAGGTATAACCTTCACTTGTCCTCTCCTACAAACCTTCTTATAGCATCTATGAGTCAGTGTCCAATGAATATGCCACTTCTATATGTACAGCTCTTATGTTAAGGCATGTAAAGATGACTCCATACCGCTTGACACTCCACACTTTATTTCAAATGGGCCAAAGTAGTTGACGCCCACATTGGTGAAAGGTGGTTCATCTGGAATCAGTCTTTCCTGGGGCAGGTCTGCCATGTGCTGTTCACCTCTGCTGGAGATTACCTTTCTGATAGCACTAGGAACCCATTATCTTTGTCTGAGGTGAGAGTGTGTGTGATTTCATCCACTATGTCCAACATCCTCATGAACATTTATTTTTACCACCATTTTTTGATATCCAATTGGTAATGAGAGTCTTGTCCCATCGCTCCAACTCCTGTACGGACTCGGGAGAGGCGAAGGTCGAGAGCCATGCGTCCTCCGAAACACGACCCTGCCAAGCCGCACTGCTTCTTGACACAACGCCCACTTAACCCGGAAGCCAGCCACACCAATGTGTCAGAGGAAACACCATACAACTGGCGACCGTATCAGCATGCATGCCCCCGGCCCGCCACAGGAGTTGCTAGAGCATGATGGGACAAGGACATCCCGGCCGGCCAAACCCTCCCCTAACCCGGACGACACTGGGCCAATTGTGCGTCGCCTCATGGGTCTCCGGTCGCGGCCAGCTGCGACACATCCGGGGATCGAACCTGGATCTGTAGAGATGCCTCGAGTACTGCCGTGCCTTAGACCGCTGCGTCACTCAGGAGGCCCCCTCATTAACATTTCTGATAATAAGCTGTGTCACATGATGGATCTTGGGCAGGATCGCCGGGTGCTTACAGTGTGTTGGAATAGCTGACCTACTCAATCTGCCACCTACTCTCATAACACCATCTTGGAACACTGGAGACAAAGATGGCTGTTTCTTTTTACCATTATTCAGAGCTACCATTTCATCTGAAAACATTCTCTGACAAACTATTTGCATTTCTGCATCCATCAGCTCTTCCACAGAGTGACCTTTTGATCAGTGTTCTTTTGTAGCTATTCAACTCCTTCTCCATCAGATTAGTGTTTTCCTCGTCCTTTTTCCCCACCTTAGATTCTTTATTTTCTCACACACTTGCTTTAGTGCACTTTTAACCTTTAGGATCCATGCAACCTCTCTGCTGAGTTGGTGCCACTCTGAGTAGTGAGAAATGAGCTTGCTGACAGCATCGACATTCTGTTCCACAAATACAACATTCACCAACATCTCTCTTCACCTCCGGATCATCAACGACTAGAGTTTGATCTGGCATGTGTGGCCATTCCGACTCKAGCTGCATTAGGAAATCTGGTCCTGAAAATGCATCTCCTTGAAATGGCAGGCTACATTGACACTGACAAATTGAGAATCAGAGATCGATAAACACGACCTTGTCTTGAATCCATCAATAGCCTAGGCCTAGGTGTCTGGAGACATATTGTAGGCTACAATATGAGGAGGAAATTATAGTCCCAAAAATGCTTTCCAGTTCCACTGACTCACCCACATTTGGAAGTTTATGAAATATTTTGGTAGCCTACAGCATAGAGACTAAATAAATGTTAAGTGCAACGCTTGAGAGATGAGAGTTCAGGCTCATGTCTATTGGAGCAGAGGGAGAGAGAGATCATAGAAAGTGAATCTCATTCTAGTTATGTGAGATACTGGCGCACTTCTCACGCAGCCACCGGCCACGCATTGGTCTCAAACATATACTATGCCCACATACTCAAACTTAGCTGTGGGGCTTACAAGTCTGAATTTCTTATAGTCTAATTTTCAAGACATCAATGTACAGCAACATTTTTAGTCATCACTGCAGAAACCCCCGCCATGCATATGCACACATAGCTGTGGAGCTTACAAGACTCGAATTTCATATACTTTAAGACATCAATGTAGCAGTAGAACAAACATATCACAATAATTTGATTTGATTTCAGAATATACTTCAAATAAAATCAATCAATGTAGGCTACAGCAGAACACATATTATAACATATAGTCCTCCTGCCTATGTGATAATATGAAGCGCATATTCAGATTAACGTCACAGTACAGAACAAGTTTGTAAAGGAAGATGTTCCTACCTTAGTTTTCCAAAACCTCCCAGAACACAGCCATTTTCTTGTGCGTCTTCTCCATATTTCTTGTTTTGCTCCTGGTGTCTGTGACACATCTGTGTCCTTTAGCAATCCATGACCTCACAGAGGACTGGGTTGAATTGGGTCAGGGGTGGGTCAATTAGCTTCAGAAAGTGTAGCCCTGATATGGTGGAGGTATGCAGAGAGGCGCAGGTTGAGGTGCAAATCAGATTCATTTGAGAAAATCCCTGCTCGCATTCTGCACTGGAGATGGGGATGGTGCTGACCATAATTTAACAGCTGTTTAAGTGCATCTGGAATGTCTCCTTYATCATTAGTGTCCCTGTAGACCCGTATAAGTATGACCATACGTGGACTGTCAATGCCAAACCGCTGGTAGAGAGATGCTATCTGTTTCTCCATACTGCGTCCTCCGGCCAGTATTGCAGGCAAAGCACCTTCAGCTTCTCTATGAACTGGCTGTATCCTGTATTGTCCACTGCACGTCCTCCTTAAGAGAACACTCTAGCCTCCATGTTCCTCGCCAAGCTCTTGAAAAATTCCCTCTAATTAAGAACTCTGTCGCTTGGTCTTCCACCATTCAGTTTGACGCCTTGGAAAGAGTTCTCCTGAATCCCTCTCTAGCTGAGTTGTGTCCGTCGGCCTGGCTGCTCTGCCATTGCACTGAATTCCCTCGCTTCCCTGGTGACTGCCCTGTGTGCAGTAATAATTGTTCAGTCTCTTTTGGAGCTCGAGTGACAATTCAGATAGTTCTTGAAGTGCATTACACATAAGGCCTAGCGAAATTCTTTGGTTTTCTTTCACCAGAATATGTAGGCAGTTTGAATATTTCTCAGCTGCAGACATTTGTAAATTTACATGTCAAGAATGCACACTTGATATCAGGGATCATCAACAAGATTCAGCCGCGGGCCGATATTTCTGGAGCGGATGGTCGGGGGGCCGGAATATAATTACTAATAATTTTGAGACTGCAAATTGACAGCAAAAAAATCCAAACAAAGAATTTCAAACCTTGCTTACATTTGTATACGATCACGGCTCTCTATTATGCATGGGAATACTTGGGAACAGATTTCTTAAATCAAAATAAATTGTGTTTTATTTTGCAACCTTGCTTAAAACTTCTCACGAGTCACCATCCCGGATCCGGGAGCACCCTCATCAGTAAAAAAGCTGACTAGCATAGCGCCACAAGTAAATACTAGCATCTAAATATCATGAAATCACAAGTCCAAGACACCAGATGAAAGACACACATCTTGTGAATCCAGCCATCATTTCCAATTTTTTAAATGTTTTACAGCGAAAACACAATATGTATTTCTATTAGCTAACCACGATAGCAAAAGACTCAACCGCATATTTTCACCATTTTTTTACCGCATAGGTAGCTATCACAAATTCGACCAAATAAAGATAGTCACTAACCAAGAAACAACTTCATCAGATGACAGTCTTATAACATATTTATTGTATAGCATATGTTTTGTTCGAAAAATGTGCATATTTCAGGTATAAATCATAGTTTTACATTGCAGCCACCATCACAAATCTCACCAAAGCAGCTAGAATAACTACAGAGACCAACGTGAAATACCTAAATACTCATCATAAAACATTTATGAAAAATACATGGTGTACAGCAAATGAAAGACAAACATCTTGTGAATCCAGCCAATATTTCAGATTTTTTAAGTGTTTTACAGCGAAAACACAATATAGCATTATATTAGCTTACTACAATAGCCTACCACACAACTGCATTCATTCAACGCAACGTTAGCGATAGCGAATAAACCAGCAAAAGATACATTTTTTCACTAACCTTCACAATCTTCATCAGATGACAGTCCTATAACATATTACACAATACATATATGGTTTGTTCAAAAATGTGCATATTTAGCGGCACAAATCGTGGTTTTACAATGTGAATACGTAGTCAAAATGCAGAAATATTGTCCGGAGAAATCTTGGAGGCACCTAATCTAATCAAATAACTAATCATAAACTGTACTAAAAAATACATGTTGGACAGCAAATGAAAGATACACTAGTTCTTAATGCAACCGCTGTGTTAGATTTTTAAAAATAACTTTAGTACGACATACAGCTTACGTTATAGCGAGACAGCGCCCAAAATCAGGGCGGAAAATACGTCTAAACATTTGACAGAAATACGAAATAACATCATAAATGGTTCCTACTATTTGATGAGCTTCCATCAGAATCTTGTACAAGGTGTCCTTTGTCCAGAATAATCGTTGTTCGGTTGTAGAATGTCCTCTTCATCTGTCGAATTAGCAAACAAAGCTAGCCATGTGGCGCAGGAGTGTCCAACTCACCATAACGCAAAACAAAGAAAAGGCCGAAAATCGCAATAAACTGATATAACTCGGTTTAAAATAACTACTTTGATGTTTTTAACACATATATCAAATAAAATCAGAGCCGGATATATCTAACGTCTATAACGAAAGCTTTTCAGAACGCAATCCAGAGGTCCTTCTCGCGCCAMGCTGAACAATGAAAAGACTGGTCACGTCATTCCAAGAGGTCTTATTCGGCCTCAGATAAAGCTATACACCCCATTCCACCTCTCACTGCCTATTGACATCTAGTGGAAGGATGCAGTGCATGTAGACCCATAGATTTCATGCAAATTAATAGGATGGCCCTGGAACAGAGCCCCCCGATTTCAGATTTTTCAGTTCCTGACAGGAAGTTTGCTGCAAAATGAGTTCTGTTTTACTCACAGATATAATTCAAACGGTTTTAGAAACTAGAGAGTGTTTTCTATCCAATAGTAATAATAATATGCATATTGTACAAGCAAGAATTGAGTACGAGGCAGTTTAATTTGGGAACGATTTTTTACAAAGTGAAAACAGCGCCCCCATATTGACAAAAGGTTAATATCTATTCTGTCCTGTATTTATAAGTGTACAAGGACACTTATAAAACAGACAGATGTGGTAAGACTGCAATATATGTAAACTAATGAGTAGAGAGATACAAATACCTTAAAGTTGTGCTATCAGTGCTCACTACTACTCACCCCTGTTCAATTCCGTATATTTGGGCATCAGTAACTTTACATTTACATTTACATTTAAGTCATTTAGCTGACGCTCTTATCCAGAGCGACTTACAATTTGGAAAGTTCATACATATTCATCCTGGTCCCCCCGTGGGGAATGAACCCACAACCCTGGCGTTGCAAGCGCCATGCTCTACCAACTGAGCCACACGGGACCACACGGGACTACTTTAATTTGTACTTTGACATAGCCTGCAAATAAGCATTTCATTGCATAGTTTACACCCCACTGTAGCCTGTGTATACAATGAATAAATGTTCCTATAATGGCTCTAAGGCCTTTGGAAATTAAGTTGTTACACGCACCAGTGCTTCAACTACACCAAAAAGCTCACCAGTAACACCTGAGAAACATCCTTGCATTTAATTATAAATATGACCATAGAGAAACATGGGGAATTATTGGATCAGTTGTATTAGGAACAGACAAGACTTAATACTGAATAATTATTTTCTCTTCCATATTCACGATGTTGTTCTTCCAGTACCAACAGTCGTCATAGATAGTTAGGCCTAGATTAAATCTGGACCGTGCAAGATCCGCATTATAATGCGATTGACATGTAAAGGTCATGCCCGACTGATGACACAGTGCATTTGGAAAGTATTCAGACTCTTCACCTTTTTCCACAGTTACAGCCTTATTCTAAAATGGATTAAATACATTTCTCAATCTACACACAACATCCCATAATGACAAAGCAAAAAACAGTTTTCAGAAATGTTTGCAAATGTATTGAAAACCAAAAATACCTTAAAGTATTCAGACCCTTTGCTATGAAACTCGAAATTGAGCTCAGGTGCCTCGTTTCCATTGATCATCCTTGAGATGTTTCTACAATTTGGAGTCCACCTGTGGTAAATTCAATTGATTGGACCTGATTTGGAAAGGCACACACGTCTATGTAAAAGGTCCCAGGACAGTGCATGTCAGAACAAAAACCAAGCCATGAGGTCAAATTAATTATTTGTAGAGCTACGAGACAGGATTGTGTCAAGGCACAGATCTGGGGAAGGGTACCAAAAGTGTCTGCAGCATTGAATATCCCGAAGAACACAGTGGCCTCCATTCTAAAATGGAAGAAGTTTGGAACCACCAAGACTCTTCCTAGAGCTGGCCGCCCGGCCAAACTGAGCAATCGGGGGAGATGGGCCTTGGTCAGGGAGGTGATCAAGAACCCGATGGTCACTGACAGAGCTCCAGAGTTCGAGAAGGACAACCATCTCTGCAGCACTCCACCAATCAGGCCTTTATGGTAAGACGGAAGCCACTCAGTAAAAGGCACACGCCAGCCTGTAAGGAGTTTGCCAAAAGGCACCTAAAGGACTGACCATGAGAAACAAGGTTCTCTGGTCTGATGAAACCAAGATTGAACTCTTTGGCCTGAATGCCAAGCGTCACATCTGGAAGAAACCTGGCACCATCCCTACTGTGAAGCATGGTAGTAACAGCGTCATGTGGGGATGTTTTTCAGCGGCAGGGAGACTAGTCAGGAGAGGGAAAGATGAACGGAGCAAAGTACTGAGAGATCCTTGATGAAAACCTGCTGAAGAGTGCTCAGGACCTCAGACTGGGATGAAGGCTCACCTTCCAACAGGACGACCCTAAGCACACAGTCAAGACAATGCAGGAGTGACTTCGGGACAAGTCTCTGAATGTCCTTGAGTGGCCCAGCCAGAGCCCGGACTTGAACCCAACCTAACTTCTCTGGAGAGACCTGAAATTAACTGTGCAGAAACGCTCTCCATCCAACCAGACAGAGCTTGAGAGGATCTGCAATAAGGAATGGGAGAAACTCCCCAAACACAGGTGTGCCAAGCTTGTAGCGTCATACCCAAGAAAGCTCAAGGCTGTAATCACTGCCAAAGGTGTTTCAACAAGTAAAAGGGTCTGAATACTTATGTAAATGTGATAGTTCAAAATGTTTTGTCTAAACCTGTTTTTGCCTTGTCATTATGGGCTATTGTGTGTAGATTGATGAATTTAAAAAATCAATTTCAGAATAAGGCTGTAACGTAACAAAATGTGGAAAAAGTCAAGGGGTCTGAATACTTTCAAAATGCACTGTATGCAGCGTTTACTGTGAATTTGGTCTCCAAACGCAGGAACATTGCACCCTTTGGCTTCACAACAAGCACACCATTCACTGAGGTAAAAGGTATGAGACTTCAAGATCTTAATAATTTCAACTTGGCAGTAGAAGAATAGCCATTAAGTTTATTTTAATCCCAAGACAATTATGACAGTCACAGCACATAGATACCAGTAGCAGAACTTCTTGAGAAGTCTATGGAAAGTTTATTTACAGTTGGACTAATTCCCATGAAGAATGGAGGAATTAAACAGACCAACTCTTGATAGTAAAAATGGGGTAAATAACTTATTTTTTCATCATCAGTTGAACATAACGAAGTATACCATACTACAGCAAATAGGATTCAATTGAATCCTACAGATGAAGAACCACAAAAGGTCAATATGCATTTTATGAAATGTAGATAACATGCATCATTACTAAAAATGAATTAAACAAAAACGTTGGTATAATAATTGGCAAGTATCTTCTAACTATGCTGATGTGGTATACAAAACATTTAATTATTCTAAAATGGAACAATATGGAAATAGGCCTACATGGTTCTTTGCTGTGAGGATTCAATTAGGCAACATGAATTATAGCTTCCAACTATCTTCTCTCGTGACCTTTGGACACCACAAAATCACCAACGGTACTAACCGTGACATCAAAGCAGACAGAGGGTGCTCAAAACCTGCTAATTTACAAATCAAACACCATAAAAATCAAACTTTATATTAAAAAAATAAAATAAAATAAAGTCAGTGACAGCATCCATAGCGCTTCCAAAATCTCAGAATCTTCATTTCTGGTCATCTAAGGAACTTAACCAGAAATCCATTTCCTCCATTCAGGCACACGATCCAACTAAAAGACAGCCGAGTCACCTTGGAACGTAGATCCAGGTATCCAGCCCAAAGGACAGCTTCGGCACCACAGTTAGCATTGTAAGTTAAGAGAATAAAATGTAAGATGCGGTTTGTGCACGTTTCCAGAGGGGGCTGGACCATGGGTGTTTGGTTTTGGGGTTGGAGTGATGTGACGGGGTCTTATGAGGTCTGGCACTGGACCCCGCCAGCGGACGGGTAGTCATCCTCTTCCATGTAATGGTATTGGCTGCGTCTTACTCTGGCCGGGTCGCAGTCCTCCAGGTCGGCGTATATGTAAAGGTCGTCGTCCATGCTCTCGGGCTGCTCCGCCTCCCTCTTGGCAGGAAGGTAGTGCTCTAGCTCCTCCAGCTTGTGCTTGGGGAGGAAGTTGGCCTCGGGGAATACCACCTTTGGCAAAAAGAAAATGGGTTTCATTTCTATGTCGTAACTTTTTCTTTAAAAAATGTCAGGAAATTAAGAACCAACTGAAACAGTAAAGCAAACACATTATGAGTTACACAGTGCAGACTTTAGTGTCAATTACATAATCACTACAAAATGGCCACGGGTCATAAGGTTGGTATGGTTGACTAAGTCGCCAGTGGTTTAATAAAACAGCAGTAGTCTGCAGCAGTAGTTAGTCAATCAATGTAATACATTTTAACTGAGGGAATGAATGACACCATTTACTTTCTTAATATTTTTTTAGCTTACGGCAACCTGGTATTCCCAGATGGTCTCCCATCCCAGTACTAACCAGACCCTATTTTCTCCCCGAATTAGGTCCCTTGGCTTATCTCTGCAACTCCTCAACGGGCTTGGGAGAAGTGAAGGTCGAGTCACGCGTCCTCCGAAATATGTCCCACCTGGCCGCCTACTTATCACACTGTTTGCTTGACCCGAATGTCAGCCACACCAATGTGTCGGGGGAAACACTGTTCGACCGACGACCGACCGGAGTCAGCTTGCAGGTGCAAGGAGTCGCCAGGACACGATGAGCCAAGGCAAGCCCCACCGTCCAAACCCTCCCCCGGACGGCGCTGGGCCAATTGTGCGCCGTCCTGTGGGGGTCATGGCCGAATTAGGACACTATTTCCCAATATATACACACAGCACAAAAATATGAACGCAACAACGTCAAAGATTTTACTGAGTTACATTTCATAAGGAAATCAGTCCATAGAAATATAGATTTCACATGACTGTAAATACAGATACCTTAAAAAAATATATAATTAAGTAGGGGCGTGGATCAGAAAACCAGTCAGTATCTGGTGTGACCCCCACTTGCATCATGACATCTCCGCATACAGTTGATCAGGCTGTTGATTGTTGCCAGTGGAATGTAGTCCCACTCCTCTTCAATGGCTGTGTAAAGTTGCTGGATGTTGGCGGGAACTGGAACGCGCTGTTGTAAACGTTGATCCGGAGCATTCAAATATGCTCAATGTGTGACATGTCCTGTGAGTATGCAGGCCATGGAAGAACGGGCACTTCCAGGAATTGTGTACAAATTCTTGCAACATGTTTCAGCATGATAATGCATGGCCCCATGAGGTGATGGCGGCAGATGAATGGCAGGACAATGGGCCTCAGGATCTCGTCACAGTATGCATTCAAATTGTGAGCGATAAAATGCAATTGTGTTCGTTGTACGTAGCTTATGACCTCCCATCCCATACCATAACCATGGGGCACTATGTTCACAACGTTGACATCAGCAAACCGCTTGCCCACACAACACATACACACTGTCTGCCATCTGCCCGGTACAGTTGAAACCGGGATTCATCTGTGAAGAGCACATATCTCCAGCGTGCCAGTGGTGATTGAAGGTGAACATTTGCCCACTGAAGTCAGTTACGACGTCGAACTGCAGTCATGTCAAGACCCCGGTGAGAACGACGATCCTGCAGATGAGCTTCCCCGAGATGGTTTCTGACAGTGTGTGCAGAAATTCTTCAGTTGTGCAAACCCAGTTTCATCAGCTGTCCGGGTGGCTGGTATCAGACGATCCCGCATGTGAAGAAGCCAGATGAGGTGGTCCTGGGCTGGTGTGGTTACACCTGGTCTGCGGTTGTAGTACTGCCGACTCTACGACGACATTGGGAGGTGGCTTATGGTAGAGAAAATAACTTTCAATTCTCTGGCAACAGCTTTGGTGGACATCCCTGCAGTCACCATGCCAATCTGTGGCATTGTGTTGTGACAAAACTGCATATTTTAGTGGCCTTATATTGTCCCCAGCACAAGGTGCACCTGTGTAATGATCAGGCTTCTTGATGTCACACCTGCCAGGATGGATGGATTATCATGGCAAAGGAGAAATGCTCACTAACAGGAATGTAAACAAATTTGTGCACATGTGAGAGAATCAAGCTTTTTGTGCATTAGGAACATTTCTGGGAACTTTTATTTCAGCTCATGAAACATGGGACCAACACTTATATGTTATGTTTATATTCTTGTTCAGAATAAATACAAAGATAATTATTGAACTACAGTATGAAGTCCTGAATAGTGGAACACATTGAAAAGGTGTGTGTGTGTGTTTTACAGAACATACCGAAAAGAGGATAATGAGGCGTCCCTTTTCAAACGGCCGGCGGTGCATGGGCATCCCCTCATTCAGGACACACTTCTTGTCGCCAGGTTTGATCAATTCCCCTGCGAAAGGAAAAAAATATTTTAAGAAACTATAAACTAGTGCTGTCATGATACCAACATTTTACTAAGCCAAGGATCATAGACGGCTATGAATATAGATAAACTCTTGGTAGAAAGTGTCGTCTACCGCTTATCATGAGGTACCCTACCTCAGGCAAGTAATACCTCGAGACTTCTTTAATATTAAGACCTCGTGCACCAGCTGTTATTGACAAATATACACAACCCCACCCCTCGTCTTACCAGACGTAGCTGCTCGGTCCTGCCGATGCACGGAAAACCCAGTCAGCTCTATATTATCTGTGTTGTCGTTAAGCCACAACTCGGTGAAAGATAAGATTTTACAGTTAACCTCTCTAGGGTATGTGGGACGGTAGCGTCTCACCTCGTCAACAGCCAGTGAAACTGCAGGGCACCAAATTCAAAACAGAAATCCCATAATAAAAATTCCTCAAACATATGTATTTTACACCATTTGAAAGATACACTTGTTGTAAATCCAGCCACAGTGTCCGATTTCAAAAAGGCTTTACGACGAAAGCAAACCAAACAATTATGTTAGGTCAGAGCCAAGTCACAGAAAAACACAGCCATTTTTCCAGCCAAAGAGAGGAGTCACAAAGAGCAAAGATAAAATTAATCACTAACCTTTGATGATCTTCATCAGATGACACTCATAGGACTTCAGGTAACACAATACATGTATGTTTTGTTCGGTAAAGTTCATATTTATATCCAAAAATCTCAGTTTACATTGGCGCGTTATGTTCAGTAGTTCCAAAACCATCCAATGATTTTGCAGAGAGCCACATCAATTTACAGAAATAGTCACCATAAATGTTGATGAAAATACAAGTGTTATACATGGAATTTTAGATCCACTTCTCCTTAATGCAACCGCTGTGTCAGATTTAAAAAAAACTTTACGGAAAAAGCTAACTATGCAATAATCTGGGACGGAGCTCAGAACAATAGCCAAATTAGCCGCCATGTTGGACTCAACAGAAACCAGAAAATACATGATAAATGTTTCCTTACCTTTGATGAACTTCATCAGAATGCAGTCCTAGGAATCCCAGGTCCACAATAAATGCTTGATTTGTTCGATAATGTCCGTTATTTATGTCCAATTAGCTACTTTGGTTAGCGCGTTAGTGGTAAACAATTCCAAAGTCACAAAGCGCATCCACTATAACATGACGAAATGTCCAAAAGTTCCGTAACAGTCAGTAGAAACATGTCAAACGATGTACTGAATCAATCTTTAGAATGTTGTTAACATACATCTTGAATAACGTTCCAACCGGAGAATTAGATTGACTTCAGAAGAGCAGTGGAACGGAGGTCCTCCTCATGTGAAGGCGCGGTCACCTCATGGCAGTGATTACTAATTCCTGTCTCCTTCGGCCCCCCTTCACATTAGAGTCATCAGACAAAGTTCTATTGACATCTAGTGGAAGCCGTAGGAAGTGAAAACTCATCAATATCTCGCTGTAATTTCAATGAGAGCTTGGTTGAAAATCTGCCACCTCAGAAACAATTCAAACAGGAAGTGGAACTTCTCAGGTTTTTGCCTGCCATACGAGTTATGTTATACTCACAGACATAATTCAAACAGTTTTAGAAACTTCAGAGTGTTTTCTATCCAATACGAATAATAATATGCATATATTAGCAACTGGGACTGAGGAGCAGGCAGTTTACTATGGGCACCTCTGTGCACCTTTCATCCAAGCTACTCAATACTGCCCCTGCAGCCATAAGTTAACCCACTGTTCCTAGGCAGTCATTGAAAATAAGAATGTGTTCTTAACTGACTTGCCTAGTTAAAAAGGTAAAATAAAAAATTRACTACAATTTATAGCAATATTTTACCAGAAAGGTGAGATTAACCTTTGAGTATGCAGCATTACTAGTTATTGTTTATGGCCCTCATGATAAATAATTACTTTTGGGGATTATGTAGATTACATTTACTTACATTGGAGGTTAATGGAGCACCAGATTTATTTTTATATCGTTAAGGCTTAAATTAGGCCTATATGAATCCTACCTTTGAAGCACATCTCATGAGTAGCAAAGCATTTTCCTTTCTTCCTGTGCCAAGCGAATTTGCTTAGACCTACAGTGGTTCCTCCTTTAAAAGTTGAGGCACACATTGCGGGCTGCTGCAGCATTCTGTGGCACGTTATCTATTTGTCAGCCATTTTTTCTGTTAATGCAAGTTATTGCTAGTTTGACCACCAGAGGGCATCTTTGAGAAGCATTTGATAATGCCAATACGGAAGACTAACAGAATATAAAACCTTTTTTGTAATAACATAGTCTCCTCGGGGAGTGCAATGTAATCGGCCATAATCGGTGTCCAAAAATGTCGATTACCGATTGTTATGAAAACTTGAAATCGGCCCTAATTAAAATCGGCCATTCCGATTAATTGTTCGACCTCTAATAAAAAGTATATTGTCCTGCTAATAGGAAACATTTGCGCGATGGGCTACACCTGCGATGTCTTCATTATTCTACAATGTAGAAAATAGTACAAATATAGAAAAGTCCTGGAATGAGTAGGTGTGTCCAAACTTTGACTGGTACTTGGTTAATTAATTTTGATTAATATTATGGCTTTTCTATTCCATGAAAAACCCTCGGTTTCTGTTAGGATGGAATGGAAAATATAGCGCTGTACAAAGTGATGGTCGGCAGTACAGTACTGGGCTATTTAGCTAAAGAATCCCTGTGAGACCGGTTGTAATTGTAAGTGGGCCTAAGTTTTTTTTTTTTACTACTATTTTATATAGGTCTAGGCGCCAAAGAAAGACTCCAATTAAGCCCTCTTGTTTGTAAAGTCAAATTAAAATGAAGATTGTTGAAATGAATTGCTCGACTGGTGTATGTTCTCTCCATCTGTTGGTGTGTAACACTTGCATAACAAGTTAGTTATATTTTTGCACCAGCCACTGTTCACCTCCTATTGATTGCACTGCGGTTGCCGCCAGTTTAAATTGAACCTTTATTTAACTGGGCAAGTCAGGTAAGAACAAATTCTTATTTACAATGAAGGCTTACCCCAGCAAACCCAGATGACTCTGGGCCAATTGTGCGCCGCCCTGAATTCGAACCAGGGACTGTAGTAAAGCCTCTTGCACCAAGATGCAGTGCCTTAGACCGCTGCGCCACTCGGGAGCCATGACCAACACACACGTGTACAGTGATCCCTCGCCACTTCGCGGTTCACTTATCGCGGATTCGCTATTTCGCGGATTTTCATAATGCATTTTTTTTTTTTTTTTTKGTGCATTGTGCTCTGCATTCTGATTCGCTAAAAACTCACTCCCGCTTCTTGTATCAAAACATGCTACGAATTGTGCTATCATTTTGTCGTCTCGTGCAGTTATGTGTACGTACATAAAACAGCTTGGCAAATTTACATTAAGTTGGCCAAATTATCTTGTAATTTCGAACATCTCCTAAACCCATAATGTCGACGAAACGGCCTACACGTGAGTCACTGTATTTGTATACATGTAATAGTTGCTAATTGTAAAAAAAAAAAAAAGTTTTCTATTTCGCAGATTTCACTTATCGCGGGTCATTTTCGGAACGTAACCCCCGCGATAAACGAGGGATTACTGTATATCTTTTTTTCCTTCAGAACATTAACTGTGTGTAGGTAGATGTAGAAAGATTCAAGTTGGGGAGGGGGGGTTCACACCTAGCTCGGCTATTAGACAATTCTTTGAAGGTTGAATAGTCTATTGTTCAGCTAAGTGTTAAAGGTTCCAATTGATAAAGCGTGTTTAGCCACAATCGTTCCCAAACCCAATTAATACATTTGGGCAGTCGAAAGCGTGCTGGACTTCGGGCTAGAATGTTGAGTTCCAAACCTGCTCCCTGCTTGTTTCAGTACATTATTATGCTGGTCTCAGCGCAAATAACCTGGATTGTTACTCCCATCTCGCTCCTGCTCTCTTCCACACGTCATTCTCCGCCTGAGTGGCTCGCTTGTGGGCATGCTGGCAGGATGTACTGTTTTTTATTCTGTATATATGAATTACAAATCAGCCTTTACTTAAATCATGTTTCTAGTCTATTGCATAGTTACAATGTGTAATCATTGATGTCCCAGGAGCGGTGTATAATTGTAATACATACATGCAGACACAGCATCATTCAAAGAATGGCGTTTGATACACCTGGTATTGGATAAGACTGAGAAAAAGAAAACTTGCCAAATTGCGATTTTCGTAAATTAACTTTGACCAAAAAATATGCACAATTGTAAATGTTTTGCTTGACCTGTTATGACTTTCTAATTACTTAAATTAGCTCCCGCCGTATTGTTTTGTCAGCCATCTTTGCTGAAGAAAGTCACCAGGAACTGGTGGCTCGCGTCAAATTCGTCATTGGAACCACTCGATATGATTGGTCATATAAAAACCTTGGGACCCAAATGCATAATGAGTGTGCCAACTCCCCATTGCGGTGGTCTGGGGCAATGAATCCGTGATGCTGGGTACCTCCTGCGGTGGTACCCAGGCAATTTTTAAATGAGGAACCACTGTACTGTCTAGTGAGCAGGTTGTTAGCTAGCTAGGTAACATGACTGAATGTTTTTTGTTATCAAACCAATAATTAACGACCGGGATTAGTTTGGTTGTGAACTCATACCAAATGCACGCAAAATGACACAGAAAAAAAAAAAAAAGGTAGAGCTGATAATATGGGTCATATCTTTAACCATTTGAGCTAGAGACACACCATTTTCTATGCTGTAATGCTGCAAAAATGCCTGTCATTAAGCTGTGCATTTCCTGTCACTCAGAGGCTGCATGACAGCAAACTTGCACTTGCAAAGTCTACTTAGACTGGCCTGTGCTCTTGGTTATACCAGGCAATAAAATGCTCCAATGTACCAAATGTAACAGAAGAGTCATCAGGGTCTGCGTACCCGCTCGCCATCACCACTAACCTATATTTTAAAAACTGATGGCTGATCACAGCTGCCACACATGAGATGTGCATGAAAGTGAAGTGGACATTGAACATACAAGAGCCTAGTTGCTGTTGCTTAAATTTAACTTTTTATAACAGGCGCCAGCAGGTTCTTTAGATTGGTAGGACCGACAAATTTGGTAGCATCATATGAAACGGTACTACGGTATTCTAAAATGATGGTAAAAGTATCATGACGTTTAGGTACCGTTATAATACGATGGTACCAGTATACCGTGCAACACCACAATATTTTTWWTTTTTATTTTAAATGCATAAAAAAAATATATTGCACAGTGTTGTACAAGGTTTCTGTTAAGTGAAATAATCTAGAAAGTGTACCTGGGTGGCAGGTGATGAGGAGGCTTCGGTTGTCCAGAGTTTGACAAGGCTTCTGGAAACCACACAAGGCCTCCACCAGCTGCAGCTCCATAGTCATGATCAGATTTTCCCCTTGCCTGTAGAATAGAGCACAGTCAATACCAACCGGGCTGCGATCAATTGCATTTCAATTCTGGAAGTGAAAATCAAGAACTGAGAAGTGACTGGCTCTCAAATGGGGATTTTTTGTTGCTGAAAATTTATTTCCATTCAGTTCTTGAAATTGACCAACATCATTTTTCTACATGCCTAGATATATAGACCTTTTTCCAGTACACGATACACTGATGTCACACAGTAACATACAACTTTTAATACCTTTTTGGGTTCTCATACGTTTACAATGATATTTTGATTCTTGCTTGAACAGTTGCTAAGATTATATTTGGTTTTGATTTTTGCTTAACTTTGATGCAGCAGTTGTTAGCTAGAATGCTAACGCTCATTGATATAGGCTGTAGCAAAAACTAGCCAAAGAGCCATTTTACTGGTTGAAATGTTTACGTATAATGCTGTTGATTTGCATTAAGCAGGACATTCATACGAGCCTTAAAACCCAATTATAATCCAAAAGTAGTGTGAAAAGCACTCATAAGCAACATGTAAAGAGAGCCTTTTTGCTGGCCTTCTATAAGAACTCCCCCACCAACTTCCGTGCATCGCCCTCAAAAGCAATTTTTGCACAGAAAGGAGTCTATAGGCTAGTACAGAATACAGACCAATACAATACTGAAGAATATAAAAGGTCTCGTGTGGAACATTGGAACTGCCAAATATGTGCACAAACAATCAGACAATGTGATATAGACATAGGGTAGAGGTAGGTAGTGAATAAGAACTGGCATGAGAGGCTTCATCTTTTACCTGGTGAAGACGGGATGGACTCTCTGATCCAGGACAATGATGATGTCACCAGGCTCTAGTCCTGGCTCCTGATCTCCCTCCCCGTGGAAAACTAGCTTCTGCCCATCCTTCATACCTGCAACAATTTAGGATTAATGTAACAACTGGATCGTATTTAACTGCATTAAGAAAATACTGATCAGAATTCTGGTAATGGCGTTCACACAGAACCATGCCTTGGGGAACATTTAGGGCACTTTAACATATCCCTAGATGATTTGGATCCTAGAGCAATTGGTAACCAGATCCATGCTGTCCTGGTCCAGAGATATAATCCAGAAGTACTAGTCGCATGAAATTTAGTTACAGAAATTATATCCAGAATCTGTTCATTTCCATTCTTGTCAAAGCATTTGTAGAATTCAAGAAACGCTCCAGGGTACCAAATTCATAAAAATGTCCCTTTTTCAGGACCCTGTCTTTCAAAGATAATTCGTAAATCTTCAAATAACTTCAGATCTTCATTGTAAAGGGTTTAAACACTGTTTCCCATGCTTGTTCAATGAACATGCACCTGTGGAACGGTCGTTAAGACACTAACAGCTTAGAGATGGCAGGCAATTAAGGTCTGTTATGAAAAATAAGGACACTAAAGGAGGCCTTTCTACTGACTCTGAAAAACACCAAAAGAAAGACGCCCTGACATCTGCGTGAACGTGCCTTAGGCATGCTGCAAGGAGGCATGAGGACCGCAGATGTGGCCATCTAAATTGCAATGTCCGTACTGTGAGACGCCTAAGACAGCGCTAAAGGGAGACAGGACAGACAGCTGATCATCCTTGCAGTGGCAGACCACGTGTAACACTTGCATAGGATCGGTACATCCGAACCTCACACCTGCGGGACAGGTACAGGATGGCAACAACAACTGCACAAGTTACGCCAGGAACGCACAATCCCTCCAGTGCTCAGACTGTCCGCAATAGGCTGAGAGGTGCTGGACTGAGGGCTTGCAAAAAGTGCTCTTCACTGACGAGTCGCGGTTTTGTCTCACATGGGGTGATGGTCGGATTCACGTTTATCGTCAAAGGAATGAGCGTTACACCGATGCCTGTACTCTGGAGCGGGATCGATTTGGGAGGTGGAGGGTCCGTCATGGACTGAGCTGGTTGTCATCGGACTGAGCTGGTTGTCATTGCAGGCAATCTCAACACTTTGCATTACAGGAAAGACATCCTCCTCCCTCATGTGGTACCCTTCCTGCAGGCTCATCCTGACATTACCCTCCAGCATGACAATACCACCAGCCATACTGCTCGTTCTGTGCGTGATTTCCTGCAAGACAGGAATGTCAGTATACTGCCATGGCCAGGAAAGAGCCCGGATCTCAATCCCATTAAGCACATCTGGGACCTGTTGGATCGGAGTGTGAGGGCTAGGGCCATTCCCCCCAGAAATGTCCCGGAACTTGCAGGTGCCTTGGTGGAAGAGTGGGGTAACATCTCACAGCAAGAACTGGCAAATCTGGTGCAGTCCATGAGGAGGAGATGCAGTGCAGTACTTAATGCAGCTAGGGGCCACATCAGATACTGACTGTTACTTTTGATTTTGACCACCCCCTTTGTTCAGGGACACATTATTCCATTTCTGTTAGTCACATGTCTGTGGAACTTGTTCAGTTTGTCTCAGATATTGAATCTTATGTCGCGTGCGCGAGCGTTGCAAAAATAATTTAGACATCTATATTATTAAATTATTGCACGCCAAGGAGCATCTGGTTGCCAAGGGCTAAAATAGAAGTCAGTTCTATTTGTGACGCAGATCGCGCTGCAAGTCCTGCCTCTCCCATCTCCTCATTGGTTTATAGAAGCAGGTACCCACGTGCCATCTCCTCCTTGGTTATACTGACGTGGGTGACTGAAAAACGAATGAGGTCGGTGGCGGTAATGCACCTAATTTATGAAAGTTGCCAATCGCAATATAAAGTCAAGAGAAGAAAAAGCCTGGAAGGAAGAGAGATGACTAGAAACGATTCGGTTGACCATTTTGTGTGTGGATTAATTGGCGGAGTAGAGGACCTTGTGCATTTCAGGTAAAATAACTCAATGTTTATATCCCAGGACAAATTAGCTAGCAACAGCAAGCTAGCCAAATAGGACAAATTAGCTAGCAAGTGCAAGCTAACTAGCTAAATTGCCATAAATGTTTAATGCTTTTCGACCTGTCCCCAAATTAATATAATTGGTTCCGAGTTTGTTTTGATATTTTAACCTGCATGTCATGATCGCGTTGTGTGTGGGGGGGACAAAATACATTTATGCACGATGGCGCACACTCGCAGCCAGTTTGGGTTCTGTGTAAGTTTGCTGAAAATAAATGCAGTTGACAGTGAGAAGACCTTTCTTTTTTGCTGAGTTTGTGAAAAAGCCCTGCGAGTTGGACAAAACCAACTTTCCCTGACTGTTGCCTTGGACAACCAGCGCCAGAAGAGTAGGGGAACAACCAACCACAACAGAATTCACAGTACACACACACACACCAGTTTGTTTCAGTATAGGGATTTGACTATGGCTGTCCATTGGATACATTCAAAGGCTTTAGTAACTCAGGGATACACCAAGTGCTCTTGCTGAGTGAGCTTTATTTTATATATATAAAAAAAGGGCAATTCCACCCCTTATTGATCATCTCGAGCACAATACCAGTGTCTACATGTGAAAACAGCAGCCACAACATTTTGTAGAAAATACATTTAAAAAAGGGGTTGTACCCGATAACATCAAAAGTTAACATTGATTTTCAAAACAGATTCGTGGGGAGCAAGAAAATACCCTCCTTCTGGATAGAAACTTGTTGCAGGTTTTGAAAATCAATGTCTGTATTACTTGTAATCCTACCTGCAATGTCACAGAAGCATTTTTTTTTTTTACTTACTATTTTTAACTAGAGATCATAGAAATAAATGTACCGTTTTCACATACTCACCATTTTCACACAACTACCCAAAAAATAAAAATAAAATGTTTAAAAAGCAGCCAGAACAGCTTCAACGCACCTTGGCATAGATTCTACAACTGTCTGGAACTCTTTTGGAGGGATAGAGTTCCAGACCAGTCTTCCATAATTTGGTGTTTTGTTGATGGTGGCAGCAACACCGTCTCAGGCACCGCTCCAGAATCTCCAAGTGTTCCATTGTATTGAGATCTGATGATTGACACATTTTAAAGCCCACTATGCTCCTTTGAGACCCACCTTTTAAAAAGTCAGATCTTTGCTAGCCATGGTACGCAAAATATTGTGAAAATGGGAAATGTTATACTGACCCTAAGCATGATGGGATGTTTTAATTTGAATACACAATCCCTCATTTACTCAAGTGTTTCCTTTATTTTGGCAGTTACCTGTTGGTAGACACTGATATGGTGCTGGAGAAAATGAATAGGAGGTTGAAAAGTGGCAGAGTTGCCATTTTAGCTGTGTGTGTACGTACAGTGCATTCAGAAAGTAGTCAGACCTTGACTCTTTACCCATTTTGTTACGTTACGGCCTTCTAAAATGTATTACATTGTTGAGGAAACAAAACTACACAATATCCCATAATGACAAAGCAAAAACAGGTGTAGTAATCTTTGTATAAAAACCACACAAAAAAACTACTTCCGGCGCCGACCGAGATGGCCGCCTCGCTTCGCGTTCCTAGGAAGCTATGCAGTATTTTGTTTTTTTATGTGTTATTCCTTACATTGGTACCCCAGGTAATCTTAGGTTTCATTACATACAGTCGGGAGGAACTACTGAATATAAGAGCAACGTCAACTCACCATCGTTACAACCAGGAATATGACTCTCCCGAAGCGGATCCTGTGTTTTGCCTTACAATGGATCTGATCCCAGCCGGTGACCCTAAACAACGACGCCGTAAAAGGGGCAAACGAAGCGGTCTCCTGGTCAGGCTTCGGAGACGGGCACATCACGCTCCACTCCCTAGCATACTACTCGCCAATGTCCAGTCTCTTGACAATAAGGTTGATGAAATCTGAGCATGGGTAACATTCCAGAGAGACATCAGGGATTGTAACGTTCTTTGCTTCACGGAAACATGGCTAACTCAAGAGACGCTAACGGAGTCGGTGCAGCCAGCTGGTTTCTTCACGCATCGCGCCGACAGAAACAAACATCTTTCTGGTAAGAAGAGGGGCGGGGGTGTATGCCCTATGATCAACGAGACGTGGTGTGATCATAACAACATACAGGAACTCAAGTCATTCTGTTCACCAGATTTAGAATTCCTCACAATCAAATGTCGACCGCATTATCTACCAAGGGAATTCTCTTCGATTATAATCACAGCCGTATATATTCCCCCCCAAGCATACACAGATGGCCCTGAACGAACTTTATCTGACTCTTTGTAAACCGGAAACCACACACCCTGAGGCTGCATTCATCGTAGCTGGGGATTTTAACTTTTACTTGGTACTCATCCCGGATCCGGGAGCACCCCCCACAGTAAAAAAGCTGACTAGCATAGCCTAGCGTCACAAGTAAATACTAGCATCTAAATATCATTAAAATCACAAGTCCAAGACACCAGATGAAAGATACAGATCTTGTGAATCCAGCCATCATTTCTGATTTTTAAAATGTTTTACAGGGAAGACACAATATGTAAATCTATTAGCTAACCACGATAGCAAAAGACACCATTTTTTTCCTGCATGGGCAGCTATCACAATTTCGACTAAATAAAGATATATATAGCCACTAACCAAGAAACAACTTCATAAGATGACAGTCTGATAACATATTTATGGTATAGCATATGTTTTTTTAGAAAAATTTGCATTTCAGGTATAAATCACAGTTTACCATTGCAGCCACTATCACAAAACTCACCCAACGCGACTAGAATAACTACAGAGAGCAACGTGTATTACCTAATTACTCATCTTAAAACATTTCTGAAAACTACACAGCGTACAGCAAATGAAAGCCCAACATCTTGTGAATCCAGACAATATTTCAGATTTTCTAAGTGTTTTACAGCGAAAACACAATATATCGTTATATTAGCATACCACATGAGCTAACATCACCCCAGCATTGATTCCAGGCAAAAAGCGCGATAACGTTATCACCACCAAAATATATTAATTTTTTCACTAACCTTCTCAGAATTCTTCAGATGACAGTCCTGTAACATCATATTACACAATGCATATAGAGTTTGTTCGAAAATGTGCATATTTAGCATCACAAATCGTGGTTATGCTATGTAATCAGTCAAAACATGGCATGCATTCTGGCCGGCGCCATCTTGGAAGGGCACCTAAGTTTACGATTATTTATCGATTAGATTGACTAAAAAAATACAGGTTGGACAGCGAATGAAAGATGCATTGGTTATTAATGCAACCGCTGATTTAGATTTTTAAAATTAACGTTACTAGACATACAGTGTGCGTTGCAGCCAGACTAGTGCCGCAATAATGGCCGATAAATGCGTTTACATTTTTCCACATAAATACGGAATAAAATCATAAATAGCTCTTACTTTTGGACGAGCTTCCATCAGAATCTTGGGCAAGGTGTCCTTTTGTCCAAAAGAATCGTTGCTTTGTTGTAAAACGTCCACTTCAACTTCGGAACTAGCAGCTAACAGTAGCTACGTGGCACACACATGTCCAAATCCTCAAACGCAATACTACGAAAATTCCGAAAATAGCAATATACTCGCATAAACTGATATAAATCGGTTTCAAATAACTTCGTTATGATGTTTCTAACACCTATATCGAATTAAATCACAGACGGACATATCTAAGGCCGATAACTGAGCGTTTCAAAATGGTATCCTGAGGTCTTGCGTTGCGTAATGGCGGAAGTCGAAAAGAGAGCGCACCTCGTTCCTTGCCCTTTTATAAGCTCTGAGAAATACGTAGAAACACCATTCCACTTCTCATTGGTTACTGACATCCAGGGGAAGGCGGGTGCAGTTCATTTCGATCCATAGGGCACACACAGAGCTTTAAACTGATCCGAGATCAGAGCCTAGTTCAGACCTTCGCATGTCCTGTCATGATTTTCGCTGTAGAAAGAGTTCTGGTTTCACCACAGACATAATTCAAACGGTTTTAGAAACTAGAGATTGTTTTCTATCCAATAGTAATAATAATATGCATATTGTACGAGCAAGAATTGAGTATGAGGCAGTTTAATTTGGAGACGATATTTTCCAAAGTGGAAACAGCACCCCCTGTATTGAGAAAAGGTTAACAAGGCTAATCTGAAAACAAAACTCCCTAAAATTTCCGCGATTTTAACAAGCTAATCTGAAAACAAAACTCCCTAAACTTCCGCGACGCATATAAGGCCCTCCCCCGCCCTCCTTTCGGAAAAGCTGACCACGACTCCATTTTGTTGCTTCCAGCCTACAAACAGAAACGAAAAACAGCAAGCTCCCGCGCTCAGGTCTGTTCAACGCTGGTCCGACCAATCTGATTCCACGCTTCAAGACTGCTTCGATCACGTGGATTGGGATATGTTGCGCATTGCGTCCAACAACAACATTGACGAATACGCTGATTCGCGGGAGCGAGTTCATTAGAAAGTGCATTGACGATGTCGTACCCACAGCAACGATTAAAACATTCCCAAACCAGAAACCGTGGATTGATGGCAGCATTCGCGTGAAACTGAAAGCGCAAACCACTGCTTTTAACCAGGGCAAGGTGACCGGAAACATGACCGAATACAAACAGTGTAGCTATTCCCTCCGCAAGGCAATCAAACAAGCTAAGTCCAGTATAGAGACAAAGTAGAGTCGCAATTCAACAGCTCAGACACAAGAGGTATGTGGCAGGGTCTACAGTCAATCACGGATTACAAAAAGAAAACCAGCCCCGTCGCGGACCAGGATGTCTTGCTCCCAGACAGACTAAATAACTTTTTTGCTCGCTTTGAGGACAATAGTGCCACTGACAGAGCCCGCTACCAAAAACCTGCGGGCTCTCCTTCACTGCAGCCGAGGTGAGTAAAACATTTAAACGTGTTAACCCTCGCAAGGCTGCAGGCCCAGACGGCATTCCCAGCCGCGTCCTCAGAGCATGCGCAGACCAGCTGGCTGGTGTGTTTAACCTCTAACGAGCCTCTACCCGGGTCCGGGATCACCCCCCATCCCCCCACACACTGATTAGCATAGCTAGCATAGCTTCACAAGTAGATAGTAGCATCTAAATATTCATTAAATCACAAGTCAAGACACCAGATGAAAGATACAGATCTTGTGAATAAAGCCACCATTTCAGATTTTTAAAATGTTTTACAGGGAAGACAAAATATGTAAATCTATTAGCTAAACACGTTAGCAAAATACACCACTTTTCTAACTTCATCAGTTTTACTACTTCAGTGCTATCACCAATTCGGCTAAACTAAGATATTGATAGCCCAATAACCTATAAAAAAACCTCTTCAGATGACAGTCTGATAACATATTTATGGTATAGGATAGGTTTTGTTAGAAAAAAAGTGCATATTTCAGGTAGAAATCACAGTTTACAATGCACCGACCATCACAAGACGACTAGAATTACTATAGAGAGCAACGTGTATGACCAATTTACTCTTAATAAACATTTCAAAGAATAGACAAAGCATAGCAATGGAAAGACCCAGATCTTGTGATTCCAGACAATATTTCAGATTTTCTAAGCGTTTTACAGCGAAAACACAATAAATCGATAAGTTAGCATACCACATGTGAAAACGTTACCAGAGCATCGATTCCAGCCAAAGAGCGCTATAACGTAATCACCGCCAAAATATATTAATTTTTCACTAACCTTCTCAGAATTCTTCCGATGACACTCCTGTAACATCATTTTACAACATACTATACAGTTTGTTCGAAAAGGTGCATATTTAGCCATACAAAACCGTGGTTACACAATGAAAATACTAGGAAATCAAGCCTCAAAATGTCTGACGTCATCTTTCAGAGTGATCTAGTTTAATTGAAAGCTAATCATATACTTGACTAAAAAATACAGGGTTGACAGGAATCGAAAGACAAATTAGTTCTTAATGCAACCGCTGACTTACATTTTTAAAAATTATCCTTACTTTTCAATACAGGGTTCGCCAAGTGACGCGATAAACAAACAAAATGGTGAAATATGCGTTTAAAATATTTCGAACAGAACAACGATTTATCATATTAAATATTGCTTACTTTGAGCTGTTCTTCCATCAGATTCTTGGGCAATGTATCCTTTCTATGTTGTAATCTTCTTTTGGTCGATAGATGTCCTCTGTCCTTCGAAATGTCCACTAACAACGACCGAGACCGCGAAACGTTCCCAAAGCTAGAAAGTGCACGACAAATAAATTCCTCAGAATCGCACTAAACGGATATAAATTGCTTATAAAACGGTTCAAATTAACTACATTATGATGTTTTTAACAACTATAACGACTGAAAACATGACCGGAGAAATATTGCTGGTTTAGACAACGTATTTGGAATGAGGCAAGTCCGATGTCCTTCACGCTTCAGGCGCGCGACGAGAAAGGGAGGTACCTATACGTTTTGTTCTTTTATAATGGCTGTGATTGTGCAATCGATTCCATTCAAAACGTGATGACGTACAGACACCCAGAGGAAGACGTAGGCAGTGTCGGTTTCTTCATAGCATTCACTGTCACCTTTAAAACAACTCCAGATCAGGGGTAAAAATTTCTGAAATCTGACCCCTGTCATGAAAAGTGCTGCTGTAGATATAGTTCTGTACCACTCAGAGACAAAATTCCAACGGCTATAGAAACTAGAAAGTGTTTCTATCCAATAATAACAATAATATGCATATTGTACGATCAAGAATTTAGCACGAGGCAGTTTAATTTGGAGACCCAAATATGCTAATGCGAACAGCACCCCCTATAGTTCCAAGAAGTTAAGGACATATTCAATTAATCCTTATCCCAGTCTGCTGTTCCCACATGCTTCAAGAGGGCCACCATTGTTCCTGTTCCCAAGAAAGCTAAGGTAACTGAGCTAAACGACTACCGCCCCGTAGCACTCACTTCCGTCATCATGAAGTGCTTTGAGAAACTAGTCAAGGACCATATCACCTCCACCCTACCTGACACCCTAGACCCACTCCAATTTGCTTACCGACCCAATAGGTCCACAGGTCCTCCAAACTCGTCATCAAGCTCGAGACCCTGGGTCTCGACCTCCCCCCTGTGCAACTGGGTCCTGGACTTCCTGACGGGCCGCCCCCAGGTGGTGAGGGTAGTAACAACATCTCCACCCCGCTGATCCTCAACACTGGGGCCCCACAAGGGTGCGTTCTGAGCCCTCTCCTGTACTCCCTGTTCACCCCGACTGCGTGGCCATGCACGCCTCCAACTCAATCATCAAGTTTGCAGACGACACTACAGTGGTAGGCTTTGATTACCAAACAACGACGAGACGGCCTACAGGGAGGTGGTGAGGGCCCTCGGAGTGTGGTGGTCAGGAAAATAACCTCCACTCAACGTCAACAAACAAAGAGAAAGAATGATTGTGGACTTCAGGAAACAGCAGAGGGAGCACCCCCCTATCCACATCGACGGGACAGTATGGAGAAGGTGGAAAGTTAAGTTCCTCGGTGTACACATCACGGACAAACTGAATTTGGTCCACCCACACAGACAGCGTTGTGAAGAAGGCGCAGCAGTGCCTCTTCAACCTCAGGAGGCTGAAGAAATTCGGCTCGTCACCAAAAGCACTCAAACTTCTAAAGATGCACACATCGAGAGCATCCTGTCGGGCGTTGTATCACCGCCTGGTACGGCAACTGCTCCGCCCACAACCGTAAAGCTCTCCAGAGGGTAGTGAGGTCTGCACAACGCATCACCGGGGGCAACTACCTGCCCTCCAGGACACCTACACCACCCGATGTCACAGGAAGGCCATAAAGATCATCAAGGACAACAACCACCCGAGCACTGCCTGTTCACCCCGCCTATCATCCAGAAGGCGAGGTCAGTACAGGTGCATTAAAGCAGGGACCGAGAGACTGAAAAACAGCTTCTATCTTCAAGGCCATCCGACTGTTAAACAGCACCACTAACATTTAGTGGCCGCTGCCAACATACTGACTCAACTCCAGCCACTTTAATAATGGGAATTGATGGATAATTAAGTAAAATGTCATCACTAGCCACTTTAAACAATGCCACTTAATGGAATGTTTACATACCCTACACTACTCCATCTCATAATGTGATACCGACATATGTACCATCTACTGCATCTTGCCGTTATGCCGTCTAGTACCAATGCACTATTCATATATCTTATGTCACATATTCTTTAATCCCTTCTACACTTGTGTGTATAAGGTAGTAGTTGTGGAATTGTTAGGTTGATTACTTGTTGGTTATTACTGCATTGTCGGAACTAGAAGCACAAGCATTTCGCTACACTCGCATTAACATCTGCTAACCATGTGTATGTGACAAATAAAATTAGATTTGAAAAATAACATTTACATACAATTGAAGTCGGAGGTTTACATACACCTTAGCCAAATACATTTAAACTCAGTTTCACAATTCCTGACATTTAATCCTAGTAAAAATTCCCTGTCTTAGGTCAGTTAGGATCACTACTCTATTTTAAGAATGTGAAAGGTGAGTGATTTTTCCCAGCTTTTAATTCTTTCATCACATTCCCAGTGTGTCAGAAGTTGACATACACTCAATTAGTATTTGGTAGCATTGCCTTTCAATTGTTTCACTTGGGTCAAATGTTTTTGGCCCATTCCTCTTGACAGAGCTGGTGTAACTCAGTCAGGTTTGTAAGGCCTCCTTGCTCGCACATGCTTTTTCAGTTCTGCCCACAAATGTTCTATAAGATTGAGGTCAGGGCTTTGTGATGGCCACTCCCAATACTTTGACTTTGCTGTCCTTAAGCCATTTTGCCACAACTTTGGAAGTATGCTTGGGGTCATTGTCCATTTGGAAGACCCATTTGTGACCAAGCTTTAACTTCTTGACTGATGTCTTGAGATGTTGCTTCAATATATCCTACAGTTCCTTTCCTCATGATGCCATCTATTTTGTGAAGTGCACCAGTCCCTCCTGCAGCAAAGCACCCCTACAACATGATGCTGCCACCCCCCTGCTTCACGGTTGGAAAGGTGTTCTTCGGCTTGCAAGCCTCCCCCTTTTACCTCCAATCATAACGATGGTCAATATTGCCAAACAGTTCTATTTTAGTTTCATCAAACCAGAGGACCTTTCTCCAAAAAGTACAATATTTGTCCCCATGTACAGTTGCAAACTGTAGTCTGGCTTTATATGGCGGTTTTGGAGCAGTGGCTTCTTCCTTGCTGAGCGCCCTTTCAGGTTATGTCGATATTGGACTCGTTTTACTGTGGATATAGATACTTTGTACCGGTTTCCTCCAGCATCTTCACATGGTCCTTTGCGGTTGTTCTCAGATTGATTTTCACTTTTCGCACCAAAGCACATTAGTCTTTGAGACAGAATGCGCCTCCTTCCTGAGTGGTATGACAGCTGCATGGTCTCATGGTGTTTATACTTGTTCATCTGTACAAACAATAATACACGTGGTACTTTCAGGCTTTTGGAAATTGCTCCCAAGGATGAACCAGACTTGGAGGCCTACAATTTTTTTTCTGAGGTCTTGGCTGATTTCATTTGATTTTCCCATGATGTCAAGCAAAGAGGCACTGAGTTTGAAGGTAGGCCTTTAAATACACTGCTCAAAAAAATAAAGGGAACACTTAAACAACACAATGTAAYTCCAAGTCAATCACACTTCTGTGAAATCAAACTGTCCACTTAGGAAGCAACACTGATTGACAATAAATTTCACATGCTGTTGTGCAAAAGGAATAGACAACAGGTGGAAATTATAGGCAATTAGCAAGACACCCCCAAAAAAGGAGTGATTCTGCAGGTGGTGACCACAGACCCACTTTCTCAGCTTCTATATTTCCTGGCTGATGTTTGGTCACTTTGAATTGCTGGCGGTGCTTTCACTCTAGTGGTAGCATGAGACGGAGTCTACAACCCACACAAGTGGCTCAGGTAGTGCAGCTCCATCCAGGATGGCACATCAGCGAGCTGTGGCAAGAAGGTTGCTGGGTCTGTCAGCGTAGTGTCCAGAGCATGGAGGCGCTACCAGGAGACAGACAGTACATCAGGAGACGTGGAGGAGGCCGTAGGAGGGCAACAACCCAGCAGCAGGACCGCTACCTCCGCCTTTGTGCAAGGAGGAGCACTGCCAGAGCCCTGCAAAATGACCTCCCAGCAGGCCACAAAGTGCATTGTGTCTGCTCAAATGGTCAAAATGAGGGTGGTATGAGTGCCGACGTCCACAGGTGGGGGTTGTGCTTACAGCCCAACACCGTGCAGGACGTTTGGCATTTGCCAGAGAACACCAAGATTGGCAAATTCGCCACTGGCGCCCTTGCTTTCACAGATGAAAGCAGGTTCACACTGAGCACGTGACAGACGTGACAGTCTGGAGACGCCGTGGAGAACGTTCTGCTGCCTGCAACATCCTCCAGCAGATGACGGTTTGGCGGTGGGTCAGTCATGGTGTGGGGGTGGCATTTCTTTGGGGGGGCCGCACAGCCCTCCATGTGCTCGCCAGAGGTAGCCTGACTGCCATTAGGTACCGAGATGAGATCCTCAGACCCCTTGTGAGACCATATGCTGGTGCGGTTGCCCTGGGTTCCTCCTCATGCAAGACAATGCTAGACCTCATGTGGGCTGGAGTGTGTCAGCAGTTCCTGCATGAGGAAGGCATTGATGCTATGGACTGGCCCGCCGTTCCCAGAACCTGAATCCAATTGAGCACATCTGGGACATCATGTCTCGCTCCATCCACCAACGCCACGTTGCACCACAGACTGTCCAGGAGTTGGCGATGCTTTAGTCCAGGTCTGGGAGGAGATCCCTCAGGAGACCATCCGCCACCTCATCAGGAGCATGCCAGGCGTTGTAGGGAGGTCATACAGGCACGTGGAGGCCACACACACATACTGAGCCTCATTTGTTGACTTGTTTTAAGGACATTACATCAAAGTTGGATCAGCCTGTACTGTGGTTTTCCACTTTAATTTTGAGTGWGACTCCAAATCCAGACCTCCATGGGTTGATAAATTTGATTTCCATTGATAATTTGTGTGATTTTGTTGTTAGCACATTCAACTATGTAAAGAAAAAAGTATTTAATAAGAATATTTCATTCATTCAGATCTAGGATGTGTTATTTTTTTGAGCAGTGTACATCCACAGGTACACCTCCAATTGACTCAAATGTCATTTAGCCTATCAGAAGCTTCTAAAGCCATGACATCATTTTCTGGAATTGTCCAAGCTGTTTAAAGGCACAGTCAACTTAGTGTACGTAAACTTCTGACCCATTGGAATTGTGATACAGTGAATTATAAAGTGAAATACTCTGTCTGTAAACAATTGGGAAAATTACTTGTGTCATGCACAAAGTAGGTATCCTAACCAACTTGCCAAAACTAGTTTGTTAACAAGAAATTTGTGGAGTGGTTGAAAAATTAGTTTTAAATGACTCTAAGTGCATGTTAACTTCCGACTTCAACTGTAAATATTCAGACCTTTAACACAGTACTTTGTTGAAGCACCTTTGGCAGCGATTACAGCATTGAGTCTTCTTGGATATGATGTTACAAGGTAGGAAATGTCTTGGTGGTTCCAAACTTCTTCTGTTTAAAAATGATGGAGGCCACTGTGTTCTTGGGGACCTTCAATGCTGCAGACATTTGTTGGTACCCTTCCCCAGATCTGTGCCTCGACAAAATCCTGTCTCGGAGCTCTTCAGACAATTCCGTCGACCTCATGGCTCGGTTTTTGCTCTGACATGCACTGTCAACTGTGGGACCTTATATAGACAGGTGTGAGCCTTTCCAAATCATGTCCAATCAATCGAATTTACCACAGATGGACTCCAATCAAGATCAATGGAAACAGGATGTACCTGAGCTCAGAATCATAGCAAAGATTCTGAATAGTTAGGTAAATAAAGTCTGTTTTTATTTAATACAGTTGAAAAAAAATTAAAAATGTGTATCCGCTTTGTCATTGTGGTAGTGTGTAGATTTAGGATTTTTTTTTTGTCCATTTTAGAATAAGGCTGTAACGTAAGGGGTCTGAACACCTTCCGAATGCACTACATACATGCACGCATACACAGTGGACAAAACAGTCTACATTTCCGTAACAGACTGACCAGGTGAAAATTATGATCCCGTATTGATGTCTAATGTTAAATCCACTTCAAATCCGTGTAGATGAGGGGGATGAGACAGGTTTAAGAAGGATTTTTAAGCATTGAGACATGTATTGTGTGTGCCATACAGGGGTTGAATAGGCAAGAAAAAAAATATTTAAGTGGTTTTGAACGGGGTATGCCAGGCGCACCGGTTTAATTGTGTAAAGAACTGCAACGCTGCTGGGTTTTTCATGTGTATCAAGAATGAGCCACCACCCAAAGGACATCCAGCCAACTTGACAACTGTGGAAAGCATTGGAGTCAACATGGTCCAAGCATCCCCGTGGAACGCTTTAGACACCTTGTAGAGTCCATGTCGACAGATTGAGGCTGTTCTGAGGGCAAAGGTGTTCCTAATGGTTGGTACACAAGTTGATATGTAGCCGGGCATTTTGTCAATTGACTGCCATTCTGCACAATAGGGTCAAACGGAGCTATAAGTGGGCTGGCCTAGTTACGGAGCCACCACAAATCCTGGAAATGTTTTGGAAAGGACCATGTGAAAAGGACATATCTGTATTTTTTGTACATATCTTTTGTTTGGCCCTGTATAGTGTGAATCAGGCACTGATGTGTCACTCACTATGTCATCTTATATCACAATACTCTTCATTCCTGGTCCCAGAAGACCAGAGCCATAGTCTCTGCCCAGCTCTAGAAATGCTGATCCAACTAATCAAGATTTTGACTACATGCATTAGCCGTGTAGCTCTCCAGGACCAGAAGTGAAGAAAATGTAGGTTATATCACATAACAGACATCCAAAACTCTGGCTAAATGGACAAACATCAAAAACCTCATACATCCTCAAAATGGAGAAAGAAAATCTTTACACTTTTACCTGTTAAATTGGCAGTCACTCTGCTAGCATTCCCATCCACAGGTAGCTTGGTCTGTCAGTAACAGTGTCAACAGGGCCATGGCGCATCCCGTGTCAACATGCTTAACCCAACCCCCCACGTCGCTACACAAACATAGTGAACAATAGGCAGAGTCTATGCTCTTGACAATTTGTACTCCACACAAATCAAACGAGTCAAAGAACTGTTGGACCTCATAGCAAAAATAAATAACATTCAGGGTAGAACATTTTAATTTATTGTATACATTAACTATAATAAGTTTGTCAATTGTGAGCTGTGGAAAGACTTCAATTGATTGACAACTAATCAACCTCCTCACCTTTGTCAATGTGGACCTCCAGGATCTTCTTCTGCCGCAGAATCTTCCGTCCACTGCAGGCCTTGCAGCGGTCCTTGTGGCTGATGCGCTGGCCCTGGCCCTGGCAACCCCCGCACACGGTGGACACCTGCTGCACCATGCCCGGTCCCAGCTGGTGGAGGCGCACCTGCATGCCCGTGCCGCGACAGGACATGCACATCTCCACCGCGCCCTTCCTTCCCCCACGACCTACCCCAAACCATAGCCATGTCAGTCCACATCACCCCAGTTGTTTGCAGCAGTAACTCTCATTACATCACCGTTAAACAGAACCCCACATGCTGTGTTTGACAGGGCGGTAAATGCTAGTCAACAGATAGCAATTCTGTGGCTTAATGATCCGCTGTGTAAATGTACTTGGAGTAAGCAATAACATCTATGTATGCATTTTATAG
Organism: Salvelinus sp. IW2-2015; assembly: GCF_002910315.2. Classification (NCBI taxonomy): domain Eukaryota; kingdom Metazoa; phylum Chordata; class Actinopteri; order Salmoniformes; family Salmonidae; genus Salvelinus; species Salvelinus sp. IW2-2015. Next base: position 42,473,701 of record NC_036853.1, on the reverse strand, counting down.
TCAGAGCAACAAAAATGGAACCAAATAATACTGTTTGGCCATTGTACGATGATAATCTCAAAAATGTTTTACCCTAGCCGAGGCATTTACCTCCCTCTAACAGTTAATTGTTCATAATGTGATACGGTTTTTAAAAAACAAAAAATTACATCCAATCCATGCATGAACACACAGGGCTATTCAACCTGATGACTTCAGGGTCACCACACTGGTCATCCCTTTTAATAAGGGACTGATCAAGACCAATGTTAACCAACAATGTAACATGTGTAGTAATGTAGCACCTTCACATCGCTCGCAAATAACATTCTTCTGGACAGCAAGTTTCCTCGTGGCGCCATTGAAGAGGTCTTCCAAAGAGACTGTGAGCTGATGAACCACATTCTTTCCTAGGTTGAGAGCACATTGGGGCAAAGCATCAGCTTTAGAGAAGTTAAGAAGAACCACAGAAAACCAAAAGCCAGAATTTGAAGTCTTCTGTGGAAGGTAACATTTGTCTCTGTACTTCATTTTGTTTTACCTCTCCTCTCCCGGTGCAGTCGGCCACCTCCTCCAAAGAACATGTCAAAGATGTCCATGGGGGATCCAAAACCCCCGCCACCTCCGCTGCCCCCTCCTTTTATTGCCTTCTCCCCTCCCCGGTCGTACACCTCTCTCTTCTGGGAGTCTGACAGCACCTCATATGCCTGAGATATCTGCTTAAACTGGGAAGAAAAAAAACTGAATGAAAAGGGGGATACCTAGTCAGTTGTACAACTGAAATGTATCTTCCGCATTTAACCCAACCCCTCTGAATCAGAGAGGTGCGGGGGGCTGCCTCAATCGACATCCACGTCTTTGGCAGCCGGGGAACAGTGGGTTAACTGCCTTGCTCAGGGGCAGAACGACAGATTTTTACCTTGTCAGCTCAGGGATTCAATCCAGCAACCTTTCGGTTACTGGCCCAACGCAATCAATTCTCAGAGTGCAAACAACTACTAATAGAAATCTCAACTAGTACTCAAAAATATTAAACTTACTAGAATTGTCTGACAGAACTGTAGAAACAATTTATGTATTTTCCATATTCATCTCTTAAAAATAACCTGGCATAACCGGCATCAATGTGCTCGATTAGCATACATCGCTCCCTCTCTGAACTTGCCTCTGACTGGGCTTGAACCAGGGTCCTCTACCTTGCCAACACATGTGACCACCCACTCGACAATGTGAAAAAAAACATTTGAGCTATACAAAAGGAACCAATTGTATAGATCAATCTACAAAATTTCATGCTAGCTGTGGAGTGAGCTTACTGTACCTCTTAACTCCGCTACACTGGCATGAATAACGTATATCCACTCAACCACTGGTCATGAATCAGAACCTATTCATAAGAGTTTTACATCGTTTATATAACATACACAGCTCACAAAGATAAAGGTGGTACGACAAAAATAAACTCTGATCATCATGGACGCAAAGTGGTTTCCTGAAAACTTCCACTCACTTTCTCCCCCTCCGTAGGGTTCTTGTCAGGGTGGTATTTCAAGGCCAGCTTACGATAAGCCTTTTTCAGCTCATCTGGTGTGGCATTGGGCTTAACACCCAACATGTCATAAAAGCCGGTTTCCTTCACCATTGTTGTTGGTTAGTCTGCAGAAGAAAAAAAATGCTGTTCACACAAGTGTCAGTTTCTCTTCCTGTATGACATATAGTGCTGAGCGATGTGCTTTGAGGTCAGTTCAGTAATAGTTTGATTATAAAAAATAAACACATTGATAGATTTTTTTATTTGGGGGGGGGGGGGGGGCTATGCAGTCTTACAAAATCATTATCTTAGTAGTTCTTCAAAGTAAATATGGCATACCTTACGACTGCTAAACACCAACTATCAAATCTTAGATTATGTATTTTCAGCTAGATATCACACGAAGCAACTGCTCTTTCCCTCTCCGTCTCTGACCGGACAAGTAGATGCACAATGGACTTTGTTCAGTGCAGTTAATGTAGAATATTGGCCTGTTGGGAACAGTTTGGGCTTGATCTGATCTAAAAGAAAGTGAGCATTGCACTCAGGAAAAAAATTAATTAAATGGAAATCATATAATTGAACCGAAGTTGGTCAATCAGTTGTTAAAATTCGCTCAGCACTAATGACATTCTATTTGCATTTGAAACCACTTATTGGTATGACAAGTTCCCCACCACTGCAACTTCATGATAGAAATATCCCACTCAGATAGCATTAGAAACAACAAAGTTGGTGAATAGCAACATATATTTTCAACATGAGGGGTTAGCTCTTAACATCTGAGTTTCTGAACCCAGAAACTCAACATCGTGAGACTTCTGAGAACACATGCTAAACAGACCAGAGGGGTGTCCTACTTACTACAAAGCAAGCTAGATCTACTTGGGGTATCTACAGCAAACCAGCTTCAGATAGCTTCACATTCCAGCTCAGGCTTCTTCCATCATACAACAGTATTTATTGCTTGGCCAAATGCCACTAACTCTAGCAGGCTTGTAAATGCACATGGCTAGTCAAACTCAGTGCCACATTAATTTGTGCCTAAATCAAAATAAGAGAAATTCTCTTGCAAATTCAGCCGGCTATGGTGTGAATTATAAGTGCCATCTTATGTGCTTTTCAATGCACAACAAGTATCTTCCCCCGACTCCTATCGATAAAATAATTGTTTTGTCAAACAAAAGTATTACTGTGCGTGAAGTTTAAAATGCATTCTGTCACTAATAAATGTGCAATGTGATATTAACACTACTCTTTTTTAACAAACATTTGCTTTCTCCCTAGTTTTCAGCCGTCAGCTTCGCCCACGACGGGTTCATGTGAACTACAATCCTGACGCTGTGTTTTAACATCAATATTCATCGCTTGGGATACGGCTTTCAAAACATATGGCTCTTCTTTCATCAGCAAGAAATCATCTTTAAATAAAGAGAGATACTTACTGTGTAATTTTTTTTGTACTTACTGTAGTAGTTTTGCACAGATACACATAGCTATGGAAGCCCAATATTGGACTAAATGAGCCTAACATTACTTATTAGTTAAAGTATCTTACATTTTAGGTTTAAAGGGCTCTGGAAGCCAAAACAACCAAATAAACGTGAATCGATTCTCAACTGCGGTAACGTTACGGTTCTAGAAATATCAATCCCTGTACTTTCATATCAACTTCACAAATGCTAAATACACAACTACTGTACACTGTTTTAACCGGGTTTAACAGTTGCTGAGGATAGTATTTTTCAGTGACACATTTGTGGCGTTTGTCTTCAGTTTACACACAGGTAACGTTAGGTGTTCACTCAGACGCAAATAGCTAACATTCATTAGCACAGATAACGTTAGTCCACTGTCTTCTGTCTGTAAACAAGCGCTGTAATAAGGATATATATGGGCTTGTGGAAACCCTATAAAATGGTGTGTATCAATTTAACATTTTAATGTTTTACTATTAGCGTTATTTCTCTGATATGAAATGTAAAGTCCTCATGGTTCCACGTTAACGTTACGGTCTTTGCCAATACTAGAAGCGCTAGCTAGCGTCGAGCGTTAGCTACGTCATTAACGCTGGCTAGCTAACGTTACATTATTACTAAATGCTTAAATGACAACAGAGACCCATCTAGCTAGTTACCCGTATCCAACACGATAACGTTAAAGTTAGCCAGCTAGGTAACTTACCTTGGTTTGGTAGCTAGCTAGGCTAACGTTAGCTGGCCAGCTATCCACGACCTAGCTAACTGATAGTAGTAGCTTAGCTAGTAGTTTATTACTATACCAATTAGGAACATTACTTTTTTTTGCAGAATGAAAACAACATTAAATTGTGGTTAGCTACCTGTTACAATAGACGGACGTTGAGAGAAAGGACCTTGTTTAACTTATAACACCCCTCGTCCTGGCGATGAACTTCCAGAACCTTCTACTACTTGCACCGCCTACTTTAATGGTGCTTTCAAGACAACTCGGAAAAAACGAGGTCAAACCATGACGTCGGTGATTTTCAGGTCGGGAAGTCGGGGCTATAGAAAGATGCCCGAGTTTCCGACTTGGGATTCCGAATTTGATGGACTTTCCCAGTTCCCAGTTGCCTGGAACCCACTGAAGTCAGAGATTTCCCAATTCAGAATTCCGAGTTGTTTTGAACATGACATTATTCACAGTGGCGTGTATTCATGGTTGCCAAGGGAAGCCAGGGCTCCCCCCCAAAATGACCAAGAAAAAAATATACAATTATTTATCTTTTGTCTCTCTGGGTTTCATAATTTTCCTTACATTCACAAGAGCCCCTCTGTATGTGTAGGCCATCTATCTAATACTGTCTAGTCCAAAAGACTATGACATTGTTGCCACCCCTAGCATTGAATGTAACAGCAAACATTTGGCCTTTCTTTAAAAAAAAACAGGTATAAAATAATAGCCAATCAGTCTCAAGCTGAACTGAATGAGCTCAAATGTGAATGGTCCTGGCACACCAAAAAAAGTGTCAAGTGGGAAGCCAGTTTGGATTTGTCCTCACTCCTATCAAATCGCATTGAGAGCATACTTCATTGACAGAAACAACTTGACTTGTTGCGTCTTGTGTTGTTGTCCTCAGGTGGCTGGCTAGCTAAAGTTGGCCCTTTCCTAAATTAGCCATGGATGGAGATATAGAAAAACAATACATCATGTAACTAGTAGCTTAAACAGGCATCTTGGTGCATTTGGCATGTCAAAAACAAGTAGTGATGAAGTCAATCTCTATTTTATTAGAACCCCCATTAGCTGTTGCGAAAGTAGCAGCTACTCTTCTTAAGGTCCACACAAAACATGAAACATGACAAAATACAGAACATTTATAAACAAGAACAGCTTGAGGACAGAACTTCATCATTTTTTAAAACGACACACATACTGAAGCCTACAAATCAATACATACACACAAAATATCTAGGTCAAATAGGGGAGAGGTGTTGTGCCTTGAGATGTTACGTCATCTATTTTTTTTAAACCAGGTTTGCTGTTCATTTGAGGAATATGAGATAGAAGGCAGTTCCATGCAATAATGGCTCTATATAATACTGTACGCTTTCTTGAATTTGTTCTGGATTTGGGGACTGTGAAAAAAACCCGGGTGGCATGTCTGGTGGGGTAAGTGTGCGTGTCAAAGCTGTGTGTAAGTTGACCAACTTACAAACAATTTGGAATTTTCAACACATTAATGTTTCTTATAAAAATACGTGATGCAGTCAGTCTCTCCTCAACTCTTAGCCAAGAGAGACTAGCATTCATAGTATTTAAAATAACCCTCTGATTACAATGAAGAGCAAGATGTGCTGCTCTGTTCGGGGCCAGCTGCAGCTTAACTAGGTTTTTCTTTGCAGCACTTGACCACATGGCTGGGCAATAATCAAGAGAAGACAAAACTAGAGCCTACATGACTTGCTTTTTGGAGTGTGGTGTCAAAAAAGCAGAGCATCTCTTTATTATGGACAGACCTCTCCCCATCTGTATAACCATTGAATCTATATGTTTTGACCATAACAGTTTAGAATCAAGTAATTTAGTCTCCTCAACTTGTTCAACAGCCACACCATGCATTACCAGATCCAGGTGAGGTCTAGAACTTAGGGAATGATTTGTACCAAATATAATGCTCTTAGTTTTAGACATGTTCAGGGCCAGTTTATTACTGGCCACCTGTCACGAGAATTTTCAATCCCAATGATAATAACTATCAATCAATAGCTTTGACCAATCCCCGAGATTTGTAAGACCATGGGTATAATAATAATTAGGCAAAGACTCAGCTTTATGCAAAAGGTTAGTACAGTTTATTCAGAGAACGTTCTAAAGTCAAGAATGCAAACACAGTCTTTATAACACACTCAAACAAGTTCAAATCTTAAGCTACGCCTTGCTCAGACAGTCAGTGTTTTTCCACAACACAGATGCATTGTTTCTTTAATCTGCAACATGTTTCATAATTTTCTGCAAGTCTAACAGTTTCTCCCCTCCACGTGTGGAGACAGAATGTCCTATAAGGAACACAGTAATACAGCTTGTCTGTCGATAGCTCCTCTTATCATTTGTTTCACACTTGCACCTTGCTTACGTCCTAAAAAGGAAGAAAAGGTCCTTGTTCTAATTCTGACTAAAACTACACACATCATCAGATTATAGTTTTATGATTCTAATAAATTTCATACAATTATATGGTTTCAGGGTGGAATATTTTTAGTCATTACCATTAAGCATATAATTCCCTTATCATCACCCATTCCAAAACTCTCTGCAACTCCTTGCATGGGCATGCAGTCATGGCTGAACACAGAGTACAGGAGGGGACTGAGCACGCACCCCTGTGGGGCCCCCGCGTTGAAGATCAGCGTGACGGAGTTGTTGTTGCCTACCTTCACCACTTGGGGTAATCCCGTCAGGGAGTCCAGAAACCAGTTTCACAGGGAGGGGTTCAGACCCAAGGCACTGAGCTTAGTGATGAGCTTGGAGGGCACTATGCTGTTGAAGGCTGAGCTGTAGTCGATGAACAGCATTCTTACATAGGTATTTATCTTGTTTAGGTGGGATAGGGCAGTGTGCAGTGCAATGGCTGTGGATTATGTTGTCCATGCATCTGTTGGGGCGATATACAAATTGTAATGGGTCACGTAAGGTGCAGGTAATAATAACAATTTCAAATATTTGACTGAGTTACAGTTCATATAAGCAAATCAGTCAATTTAAATACATTCATTAGGCCCTAATCTATGGAGTTCACATGACTGGAAATACAGATACTGTACTTTAAAAAAAAGTAGGGGTATGGATCAGAAAACCAGTCAGTATCTGGTGTGACCACCATATGCCTCATGCAGCGCGACACATCTCCTTCGCATAGAGTTGATCAGTTGATCAGTTGAACAATCAACACTGTTGATTGTGGCCTGTGGAATGTTGTCCCACTACTCTTCAATGGCTGTGTGTGAAGTTGCTGGATGTTGGCGGAAACTGGAACACGCTGTCGTACATGTCAATGCGGAGCATCCCAAACATGCTCAATGAGTGACATGTCTGGTGAGTATGATGGCCATGGTAGAACTGGGACATTTTCAGCTTGCAGGAATTGTGTACAGATCCTTGCAACATGGGGCAATGCAACATGTAACATGCATTATCATGCTGACACATCAGGTGATGGCGGCGGATGAATGGCACGACAATGGGCCTCAGGATCTTGTCACGGTATCTCTGTGCATTCAAATTGCCATCGATAAAATGCAATTCTGTTCATTGTCCGTAGCTTATGCCTGTCCATACCATAACCCCACCGCCACCATGGGGAACTCTGTTCACAAGGTTGACAGGTTGTGAGGTGCGCGTAATGATGAGTGCCAGGTGTGCGTAATGATGAATCCCAGGACCTGTGGTGTCAGGTCGGATGGTATGGAGCAGCACGGGATGAGGGTCAAGGACCAGTAACACATCTGTAAATGGTATTCTTAATGTCTCCTCGGGTCTCTACCGAATTAGGTAAATCCACTTTTAGTTTTAATGCACCTCATTGCTGGAACCAACTGCAAAATACACTGCAATTGGACGCTCTGGTGGAACTTGGGCAATTTAAAATGGTGCTATGTTTAGGTCTGAATTGATACATTTTTTATTTGTTTTACCTTTATTTAAACAGGAAGTCAAAATTTAAACCAGAAGTCACCATTTAGACCAGGGTCTCTTTTGCAAGGGACCCCTGCACATACAATTCATAGACAAATCAAAAATACAGCACAATCAAGAAAAACAGCCACATTCCTTAGCAAACAGATATTGCAAATGCCTTAGATGAAAGAAAGAATTGTGCTGCCATGTTTGTAGACTTGTCAAAAGCGTTTGATACTGTAGACAGTGTTATTCTGTTGAATAAGCGGCCCTCGATAGGGTTGGGTAGTGATGCTTGCCGATGGTTTCATAATTATCTCAATGACAGAACTCAGGCCATCAAGGTAGATGGGTTCAAATCTGAGTTCCTTGAGTTACATAAAGTGGTGCCCCAAGGTTCGATACGTGGCCCACTACTGTTTACAATCTATATAAATAACATTGGTAATGGTGTAAAAAATATATTTATTTGTATGCAGATAATAGTCTTGTATTCCATTGCTCCATCGGTTAGCCAAGCCTTTTCACATTTGATGTCTGATTTTCAAGCACATGAGAGGTCATTATTATTTATTGTATCTAAAGTTAGTGCTAAATGCAAAGTCCCATAACCCATATTTAAATTAATTTGTAATGACTAGTTTGAACGGTACACAAATTGAGTTCCTTCCTACAGATATCTTGGTATCTGGCTTGATGACAAACTGTAATTTAAAAAACATGTCACTGAGCTGGTAAAGAAGTTGAAGTTCTTTTACAGAAACAAAGCATGTCAGACTTTTGTTAATTTGAAGGAAATAGTCCAGGCTTTTTTCTACATCTATTTTCGATTATGAGGATATTATCTACACTCTAAAAAGAAAAAGTTCCTGGAGTATCTTTACGGGTTCTTCAAATTGAAACTGTGGGGGAACCCCTGTAAGTTCTTTGAAGAACCTTTTAGGGGTTATTTAAATAATCCCTTTTAATGGTTCCTCGAAGAACCTTTTGAAGAACCCTTTGGGGTGATTTTTTTTAACTACGCCCCCCTCCCCTATTTATATTAATAATGTTAATACACATAACAATAACACAATATTTTTGTTCTCAGTGTTTATTATGATTTTAGTGGCAAAGCAGAATTAAACAAATCCAAATATGAGGTAAACTCCAATGGATATATCCTCTGGCGTGTTTTGTATTTGTATTTATTATGGATCCCCATTACTCTTCCTGGGGTCCAGAAAAATTAAGGCAGTTTATACAATTTTAAAACATTACAATACATTCACAGATTTCACAACACACTGTGTGCCCTCAGGCACATACTCCACCACTACCACATATCTACAGTATTAAATCCATGTGTATGTATAGTGCGTATGTTATCGTGTGTGTGTGTGTGTGTGTGTGTGTGTGTGTGTGTGTGTGTGTGTGTGTGTGTGTGTGTGTGTGTGTGTGTGTGTGTGTGTGTGTATGCATGTGTGTATGCATGTGTCTGTGCCAATGTTTGTGTTGCTTCACAGTCCCCGCAGTTCCACAAGGTGGTTTTTTAAATATATTTTTAAAATATATTTTTACTGCTTACTTGATGTGGAATAGAGTTCCATGTAGTCATGGCTCTATGTAGTACTGCACACCTCCCATAGTCTGTTCTGGACTTGGGGACTGTGAAGAGACCTCTTGTGGCATGTCTTGTGGAGTATGCATGGGTGTCCGAGCTGTGTGCCAGTAGTTTAAACAAAAAACTCAGTACATTCAGCTTGTCAACACTTCTTACAAAAACAAGTAGTGATGAAGTCAATCTCTCATCCACTTTGAGCCATGAGAGATTGACATGCATATTATTAATATTAGCTCTCGGTGTACATCCAAGGGCCAGCCATGCTGCCCTGTTCTGAGCCAATTGCAATTTTCCTAAGTCCTTTTTTATGGCACCTAACCACACGACTGAACAGTAGTCAAGGTGCGACAAAACTAGGGCCTGTAGGACCTGCCTTGTTGATAGTGTTGTGAAGAAGGCAGAGCATCGCTTTATTATAGACAGACTTAGCTAATACTGCATCAATATGTTTTGACCATGACAGCTTACAATCTAGTGTTACTCCAAGCAGTTTAGTCATTTCAACTTGCTCAATTTCCACATTATTTATTACAAGATTTAGTTGAGATTTAGGGTTTAGTGAGTGTTTTGTTCCAAATACAATGCTTTTAGTTTTAGAAATATTTAGGGATAACTTATGTTAATGTGCTGATGTTCTCTGTATCCATAGTGTCATGGAAAATTGCAAGATGATGTTATATTGCTTGTAAGATGATGTTATAATGCTTGTATTACATTATAATAGTTGTTACATTCGACAGAATAGAGTATTGTATGTGTTCCACTGAGGATGGGCCTCTATGAGATAGCACTGACAGAGGAGATTTACGATGTCTTTGGGTAATGAAGCCTAAAGAGCATTCCAGATAGTAAAGGTAATGTTTTCGTGCTATACCGTACCAGGGTGAGACAGGTTCCAGTTTGGAGTAAGAGGGGGCCAGACACTGGTCTTTACAATGAGAACTGTTGACACAGCAGTAACTGTCTGCTATGTTTTATAGATATATTTCATACAAATCTTAACCTTGTGAACTGTTCCTAAGATCTGTGGTTTGTCATGTAAGTTGAGAGGGGTGTATCTTGACTATAAAAGATTTTGTATTTTTCTGTAGTCACTCTCAATGGTTCATTATAGATAGGTTAAAGCTTAAAGCTTATTACATATGTAGTTTAAGTATAACTCTGACTGGTGTGTAGTTTGTAACTCTCCTAATTTGGTAATACAGAAAATGCCATCACATTAGCCAGAATGATTTTGCAGTACATGGTGATCAAACAGGTTTCCTGTTACATTCATCAGAGGTGTAGTCTGTGAATCCAAGCAATAGTAATTAAAACAGATGAATAACAAACACATTTTCTATTTATACCTTGGTTTTTGTAGTGAATGTGAATGAAAAAAACTGTTTTGAGAATGGTTTTCATACACATACCTTGTATATAATGTAGAGGCCTATGTGATATTTATTGAAAAGGTAAGGGATGAGGATGGTTAATGTGATCTGCATAACATACCAATTGACATACCTGCATACATAGACACAAAAGTGAGCAGTTCAGTCATCTGCACCCAATACAGCTAGTTTCAACATATAGCCTACATATTCTTACCTGTTTGTTTATTGATATTCATTGAATTGTGTCTATTATATTGTGTTTTAGAAAGATTTGTACAAATATGAAAAGATAGATGGTATCATCATAAAACAATATCAATTTAGATAATACAAGGGACAAACCTTACCTTAAATTGAGGATATCTTAAAATTTTTCAGTTAAGTGCCTGCACCTGCTGTCCTTTCAAATTCAAGTCCAAATGTTTCAGTTGGGCAGTTAGGTTCCTGCAAGAACTAAGGAGGTTCCTTTTTTCAATTACATTTTTACTTTATTTAACTAGGCAAGTCAGTTCCTTGATGAACCCCACTTCCTATGGGGTTCTTGGAATAACCTTTTGGGGACCATTTTCAGTGCCAAGAACCCTAAGGTCCTTTGAAGAACTTTTAGGATCTTAGAAGAACCCTTGTTGAACCACAAATGTTTTGAGTGTATATGCATGTAGCAGCATCTACACTTAAACCACTAGATGCTGTTGTGCCCTTAGGTTTATTATTGGTAATGGTTATATAACTCACCATGCCTGTAGATTGCTTCTAATGAAAATGTGGTGAAGGTGAGTTGAACTGATTTGATTGACTTAAAATCAATGTCCTGCCTGGGCAATTCCATGCAAGATATTTATAGCCTTTCACCATGGAGTTGTGTGCACATTTTTTTGTGATGTGTTAACCCACCCAGCTATAAAAGTGACAGGGTTGATTGTAACAGGGTTGATGATTTAATCTTAAAGGGGAACTGTACTTCCTGATTATGCCTCTGTTTAGATTTGGTTCATTAAGAAATGCCAGCGGCCATTACTGAATTCAAACGTCAATTTGTTTCGGGGTGTGGTTTGATGTGGGGGTCTCGTGGTCATGGCTAGAAAGGATCCAGCTTTTGTCAAATTTATCTCAAAAGTTTAAATTTAGCGCATTTTAGGTAACCCTAACCCTTTTTCCTAACCTTAACTTAATTATCTTAACCTGCTGCGTAAGTTCTCCTAACCTGCTATGAAAATTCAATTCTGACATTAATTTGACAAAAGCTAGATCTATTCTAGCCATGACCTTGCCTCGTATGTGTTCGCAGGCGGGAAGAGTTAGCAAAATGATTTAGCCAATTAGCTTCAGCCAGCTGGTGTGCGTCCGTGGCAAAATTAGTTTGACTTAGGAAACCCTATTTCCGGGGCTAGTTAGGGACCGTCAATAAATTACACACTGTAAATGAAACAATATTTTCATGTTGCACACATTTTAGGTCTCATTAAATACTTTCAATATTTGTTTATACATTTATACAATGTACAGTTGGTGTGAGGTTTTTAAGTCATTTAAATTTGGAGCCATTGGAATTTGAATGTATTGTCCCATATTAAATCAAAACCAAATCTTTTTTTTTTATTGGTTACATACACATGGTTAGCAGATGTTAATGCGAGTGCAGCGAAATGCTTGTGCTTCTAGTTCCGACAGTGCAGCAACGTCTAACATGTAGTCTAACAATTCCACAATAAGTACCTAATAGACACAAATCTAAGTAAGGAATGGAATTTGAGTATATGAATATATGGATGAGCAATGACAGAGCGGCTTCCTGTTAAGGCAAGGGCTGATTTCAAGGTTTTACTGCTAACCTACAAAGCATTACATGGGCTTGCTCCTGCCTATCTTTCCGATTTTGGTTCTGCCGTACATACCTACACGTACGCTACGGTCACAAGACGCAGGCCTACTAATTGTCCCTAAAATTTCTAAGCAAACAGCTGGAGGCATGGCTTTCTCCTATAGATCTCCATTTTTATGGAATGGTCTGCCTACCTATGTGAGAGACGCAGACTCGGTCTCAACTTTTAAGTCTTTACTGAAGACTCATCTCTTCAGTGGGTCATACGATTGAGTGTAGTCTGGCCCAGGAGTGTGAAGGTGTACGGAAAGGCTTTGGAGCAATGAACCGCCCTTGCCATCTCTTCCTGGCCGGTTCCCCTCTCTCCACTGGGATTCTCTGCCTCTAACCCTATTACAGGGGCTGAGTCACTGGCTTACTGGTGCTCTTCCATGCCGTCCCTAGGAGGGGTGCGTCACTTGAGTGGGTTGAGTCACTGACGTGATCTTCCTGTCTGGGTTGGCACCCCCCCTTGGGTGGTGCCGTGGCGGAGATCTTTGTGGGCTATACTCGGCCTTGTCTCAGGATGGTAAGTTGGTGGTTGAAGATATCCCTCTAGTGGTGTGGGGGCTGTGCTTTGGCAAAGTGGGTGGGGTTATATCCTTCCTGTTTGGCCCTGTCCGGGGGTATCATCGGATGGGGTCACAGTGTCTCCTGACCCCTCCTGTCTCAGCCTCCAGTATTTATGCTGCAGTAGTTTTATGTGTTCGGAGGGCTAGGGTCAGTTTGTTATATCTTATCCGGTGTCCTGTGTGAATTTAAGTATGCTCTCTCTTATTCTCTCTTTCTCTCTTTCTTTCCTCTCTCGGAGGACCTGAGTCCTAGGACCATGCGTCAGGACTACCTGGCATGATGACTCCTTGCTGTCCTCAGTCCACCTGGCCGTGCTGCTGCTCCAGTTTCAACTGTTCTGCCTGCGGCTATGGAACCCTGACCTGTTCACTGGACGTGCTACCTGTCCCAGACCTGCTGTTTCAACTCTCTAGAGACCGCAGGAGCGGTAAAGATACTCTTCATGATCGGCTATGAAAAGCCAACTGACATTTACTCCTGAGGTGCTGACTTGCTGCACCCTCGACAACTACTGTGATTATTATTATTTGACCAGCTGGTCATTTATGAACATTTGAACATCTTGGCCATGTTCTGTTATAATCTCCACCCGACACAGCCAGAAGAGGACTGGCACCCCTCATCGCCTGGTCTTCCTAGGTTTCTTCTTAGGTTTTGGCCTTTCTAGGGAGTTTTTCCTAGCCACCATGCTTCTACACCTGCATTGCTTGCTGTTTGGAGTTTTAGGCTGGTTTCTGTACAGCACTTTGAGATATCAGCTGATGTACGAAGGCTATATAAATACATTTGATTTGATTTGATTTACCTGTCCATGGTTGCAGGATCTTGTCTATTTTGACAAGTTTTCTATTGAAATTCATTGTGCAGAGCTTATTTATATATTTTGTGATATTGAATACCGAGTATGTCTACTTTACCATCAGCCCATTTTATAGGTAAACTGCAGGGTAATGTAAAAGTTGTATTTTTTAAGGATCCAAAACGTAATATTGTACACTTATAATGATTACGTTTTAGTCCAGAGATACAGAAAGTTATCTTTAATGAGACATTGCAGGGATCAGCTTGCGGACTGAATATAAAACTTGAGTCATTGGCATACATGGACACCTTTGTTTTTAAGCCTTGGATTTCTAATCCTCTAATGTTTTTATTGGATCTGATTTTAATAGCTAGCATTTCGATGGCCATAACGAATAGATATGGTGACAGCGGACACCCTTGCTTAACTCCTCTTGACAATTCAAAACTCTCTGAGATGTAGCCGTTATTTAGTATTTTACACCTGGAGTTGCTATACATTATTTTTACCCATGTTATAAGAAATACCGAAATTGAAAAAATCCAGGCATTTATAAATAAAATCCATTCTTACTTTATCAAATGCCTCTTCAAAATCCGCTATAAATACCATTTCTGGCTTCTTATGTTTCATGATGTGATATTATTTCTAGTAGTTGTTGTATATTATCTAAAATGTATCGTCCATGTAAAAAACCTGTCTGATCAGGATGAACAATAACTGATAAAACCCTTTTAATTCTGAGTGCTATGCATTTTGCTAGTATTTTTGCATCACAACATTGAAGTGTAAGGGTCCTCCAGTTTCTTAGATAGACTGGGTCTTTATATTTGCCATCTGGGTCTTGTTTTAATTATAGAGAAATCAGACCTTCCTGCTGAGTACCTGACAGACTACCATTTCTATAGGAGTAGTTAAAACAATCTAACAATGGAGCTTTTAGTATATCAAAAAATACTTGATATACTTCTATGCCATCAAGCCCTGGGTTTTTTCCAAACTGAAAGGATTTAATAGCCTCAAAAAGTTCTTCCTCTGTAATTTGGCCTTCGCACTGATCTTTCTCTACATTTGTAATTTTCCATTTTTTAGATTATTTGGAAAGAATTCCTTACCATAATCTTCATTCAGTGGGAAAGGATGAGATGGAAAAGAGAACATCTGCCTAAAATAATTAGCTTCCTCTTTTAAAATATAATTTGGAGAATCATTGATGACTCCGTCATCAGTAACGAATTTCTGCAAATTCTTTTTGTTAGCGTTCCTGTATTGGAGATTCAGGAAGAATTTTGTGCATTTTTCTCCATATTCCATCCAGTTTGCTTTATTTTTGTAATAGACTACATTAGATCCTTCTTGAATAAGTTCCTCAAGTTCTTTTTGTTTTTCCTCTAACTTATTTTGTATCTCTGTAGTATCGTTTTTATTGCTATCTACCTGTACTTTTAGTTCATGGATTTCCCTTGTTAGTCTTGTCTCTTTAGCCAGAAACTGCTTTTTTATTATTGATGAATATTGAATTGAATGACCCCTGAAGGTACATTTAAAGGTATCCCAAACAATGATGGGATTTGCTGAACCTATATTATACCGGAAGAATTCAGTTATAAATGATTTTGTCTTAGTTAAAAATAAGTTGTCCTCCAGTAAACTTTGATTAAATTTCCAATATCCCCGTCCATGTGGAAAATCTATAAGAGTGACCATGCCCCACTCACCTGGATGCATAGGGCTAAAGAGAAGAACGCTCGGGTGATGCGGTGGTTTTTGAGTCTCCAACCGTTTCACTTTGACTTGAAACACAGAGCAGGGAAGGAAATGGGAAATGTGGATGGGTTATCCCGCATGTACGCATATTTTGCTGCGGTAGCCCGTCCTAGGGGGTCGGATCTAGGGGGGGAGATGTGTGGCAACGAAGGGGGTCGAGTGATAAATGGCAGATATGTGAGAGCAGAACTAATAAACGGGTTCTGCCCGATCACTAAAATGGCCACCCCGATCAGAACTACAGATCACAAAATGGCCGACTGCCAAAACGACAATTCCCAGAAGGTGGAGCCGACCCACAGATAAAGGGTCAAGACAAACCAGGAAGAGAGAGAGGGCTGGAAGGATCTATGAACCATAGAGAAAGAGACAGTATATATTGGCTGGATTTACCGTGTATGAGCTGGACTGTTTTGGACTTACCTGTTGGCGTTTGGACCTGGACCTACCGAGAACCCGATTCGTGTACCGAACCCTGCTATCCTTGACCTTGCCTGCGGCCTGGGTGGACCAGGACGGAGAAAAAAACACACAGGTACTATCCTGTTTGAAAGAACTTTCACTCTGGGGTGATTTTGGTGACAGTTTCCCACTTAATTTGTGACAAACGCTCCTAACCTTGAAGAGGTTTGCCACAGTATATATATAACTTTTTTGAAAACTCAACTTACATAAACTGCAATAAAAATTGGTAGTCAGATGGCTAGAAGGGTGTCTTTAGTCACAAATGTACCGTTATTTTCCATGCCATTTAAATGTTGAGCTCGAGGTGATTTTATCCTCTAACCACTAGAGAGTGTCCGAAGTTAGGGGGTGTCCAATGTTGGGGGGAAAATTAGCTACTAATACAAACATTGTCATAGCTGTAGTATGAATCTGTCGCTAAAGCTAACAACTAGGTCCAATGTTAGCTCGCTAACAATAGGCTATAACTATCAATGCAAATGTATTTCGGATTCGAATAATATTACTACACAAATCATCGCTAGCTACCAAACAGTACGCTTTAACTTGCAATAAAAGTGATATTTGAAACGCATAATATCTGAAAATGTAGCTAGACTCTTATATGGATGAATGCTCCACTGCAGACTGGAACCATTTAACTCCATTTTGTTTGTAGATACATCTTGTTTGGCCAGCATTGTGTCAAGTCACTCCGGTTCACACTGACCGAGGCATGTGCAGAAAGTAGCCCATCACTTTTTCCAACTGATCTGTAGGTAGCGCTTGCTAAATTCAGGGTGTCAATGTTGTTGAGAAAAGTACAAAACTTTTATAGTTCTTGACGGCTAAGGGTATATCTTTTAAAAATGGCGTGRTAGACTGGTTTATCAACACATACTGAGCAGGTCACATTTATAGACAGAAGCATGCTATATGGATAATCAATCCATACTCATCTCCCAGCATGTCCAACCCATCCAGTATTTCAGCTAATCATGGCTAGCAGGAAGGTTCCTGGCTTTTTCTGTGACTAATCCAGCTGGGCTCGTAATTTAAGAATTGTATTCACGGATTCAAGTTTGTTATTAAGGCACATGAAAGAACACATACTCCAGAAGGCATTTCTGCCCCCCAAAAAAATGTTATGTTAAAATGCCTCTCCTGTGACATACACCTAGTTTCCTGAAACGAGTCACAAATGAAAACATATCTAACTGGTGGGATACACAAGCTTCATTCCTTGGCAAATTAAGACAGTTTTATAACATTCTAAATGGATTGGCTGATTGAAGTATGGAAATACGTGTTCCACCAACAAGCTGCAGTTTTTGAATAATTGCGTCCAGTCTATGTTTCATTTTCCACAGGCTACTTTGCGATCTGCTAGTGCCATTTATACTGACTGAATATATATGGGGCAATTTAGCAGTTAGGAATTGTTACATGTAATGGTTATCATAAATTAGACATTATTGCGAACTGTTGGCATATAGGCCTTGATAAATGTGCACATATTTTCTTTAAGGTCTTGTGTTCTAAAAATATCATTTTTTTTTCATTCAAGTACTTGAGTTCAATATAACTTATTGTGGCAGTAGCTAAGAAAAACTGTTGTGTTCTGTTCATAAAATATGGATCCYCCCTGTGAAGAAACAGTGTAGAATTGCAGGAAATAGTTATTAAAAACAACAAATATTTTTAAATGTTTTATTCATTCATTGTTTTTTGCACCTACAATTTCAGACAGTCAGGCACCCATGAACGTTGTTTTTATATTTCAATTTGTAATGTAAAGTAAAAGAGTGATGCAAAAACTGAGTGTTGAAGATTAAACATCATATAGATACTAAGTATTTATACCATAGATAGTAAATATATATTGAATAAGTTAATATTGTTTTTATACAGAGATACGTCACAGAGATATGTCATCAGAGAGCGCAAAAGGACATTGTACTGTCTACACTCGGATGTTGTTAACAATTAAACATTTTCATTAAATCGATTTTAATCCGAACTAAAGTTTTGTTGCTAAGGATTCCACGACGCGGTTAGCCTTTACGGCTGGGACTGCAAGTTTGCGTTCCTTTTTTTGCATGGATTTCGCGAGTGCGAGCTGGCTGAACTACAGCCACCTGTCGTCGTCGTGGGAAAGACTCATTGTTATCTTTTCGTAAAACAACTAGTTGGAGTTAAGAGCCAATCTGGATACTAAAGAGATCCTGAGGGAAATTGACGAGTACCAACAGCTTTACGCTATGAAGGAACAACATACTCCTTCATGGAAAGATCCGACCACCTCACAAATTAACTTTAACCCCCCCCCCAAAAAAACGGATTCATATACAGACACGGACGATTTACTTACCTAAAAGAAAGACTTTGATGTGTCTCAATAGCCGCCTTGTAGCTTGTAATCTGCCTTCTGAGCTCTGGCCCAATTGTAGACAGAATGTTAATTTGCTCTTGGCTCATTCTAAAGTACTGGTGATGGCGTGCTCCATCTAGATGAAGTTCAGCAAACAGGTGGTAGTAATCTCCCTGGTTGCTGTCTCCTCTGTTGGTTGATAGGGTGCGCCCAATGTGCCTAGCTTCCTGATGGTTCTTCATATGTCTGTGAAGTTATATTTTGAAAAAGCTAATTTTAGGTTAAAAAAATTATCTGTATAAACCCAAATCAAATGTATTTTTAAAGCCATTTTTACATCAGTCGATGTCACAAAGTCCTATACAGAAACCCAGCCTAAAACCCCAAACAGCAAGCAATGCAGATGTAGAAGCACGGTGGCTAGGAAAAACTCCCTAGAAAGACAGGAACTTAGGAAGAAACCTAGAGAGGAACCAGGCTCTGAGGGGTGGCCAGTCCTCTTCTGGCTGTGCCGGGTGGAGATTATAACAGTACATGGCAAAAATGTTCAAACGTTCATAGATAACCAGCAGGGTCAAATAATGAGAATCACAGTGGTTGTAGAGGGTGCAACAGGTCAGCACCTCAGGAGTAAATTTCAGTTGGCTTTTCATAGCCAATCATTCAGAGTTAGAGACAGCAGGTGCGGCAGAGAGAGAGAGCCGAAAACAGCAGGTCCGGGACAAGGTAGCACGTCTGGAGAACAGGTCAAGGTTCCATAGCCGATGGGCTGAACAGTTGAAACTGGAGCAGCAGCACCACCAACTGGACTGGGGACAGCAAGGAGTCATCAGGCCAGGTAGTCCTGAGGCATGGTCCTAGAGCATACTTAAATTCCCACAGGACACCGGATAAAACAGAAATACTCTAGATATAACAGACTGATCCTACCGGACAGGAAGATCACGTCAGTGACTCAAAAGAGAGATCAGGGTCCAGAGTAACGCCAAGGTCCTACACAGTTTTATTTCAGATGACTGTAGAACCATCAAKATTAATTGTCAGATCCAACAGAAGATATCTTTGTTTCTTGGGACCTAGAAGTAGCATCTCTGTTTTGTCCCTGTTTCAAAATATATAGTGAAAACAATAGTGGTCCAAAAATGGAACCTTGAGGAACACCAACATTTACAGTTGATTTGTCAGAGGACAAACCCTCCACAGAGACAAAACTGATATCTTTCTGACAGATAAGATCAAAACCAGGCCAGAACTTGTCCGTGTAGACTAATTTGGGTTTCCAATCTCTCCAAAAGAATGTGGTGATCGATGGTATCAAAAGCAGCACTAAGGTCTAGGATCACAAGGACAAATGCAGAGCCTTGGTCTGACACCATTAAAAAGTTATTTACCACCTTCACACATGCAGTCTCAGTGCTATGATGGGGTCTAAAACCAGACTGAGGTGTTTCGTATACATTGTTTGTCTTCGGGAAGGCAGTAAGTTGCTGTGCAACAGCTTTTTCTAAAATTTTTGAGAGGAATGGCAGATTCGATATCGGCCGATAGTTTTTTATATTTTCTGGGTCAAGGTTTGGCTTTTTCAAGAGAGTCTTTATTACTGCCACTTTTAGTGAGTTACGTACACATCCGGTGGATAGGGAAAGGTTTATTATGTTCAACATAGGAAGGCCAAGCACAGGAAGCAGCTCTTTCAGTAGTTTAGTTGGAATAGGGTCCAGTATGCAGCTTGAAGTTTTAGAGGCATTGACTATTTCCATCAATGTGTCAAGAGATATAGTATTAAAAAACTTGAACGTCTCGCTTGATCCTAGGTCCTGGCAGTGTTGTGCAGACTAAGGACAACTGCGCTTTTGAGAAATAGACAGATTTAAAGAGGAGTCTGTAATTTGCTTTCTAATGATCATGATCTTTTCGTCAAAGAAGTTCATGAATTTATCACTGCTGAAGTGAAAGCCATCCTCTCTTGGGGAATGCTGCTTTTTAGTTAGCTTTGCGACAGTATCAAAAATACATTTTGGATTGTTCTTATTCTCCTCAATTATGTTGGAAAAATAGGATGATCGAGCAGCACTGAGGGCTCTTCGTTACTGCACGGCACTGTCTTTCCAAGCTAATCGGAAGACTTCCAGTTTGGTGTTGCGCCATTTCCGATCCAATTTTCTGGAAGCTTGCTTCAGGGCTCGGGTATTTTCTGTATACCAGGGACCTAGTTTCTAATGACAAATGTTTTTAGGTTTTTAGGGGTGCGACTGCATCTAGGATATTACGCAGGGTTAAATTTAGTTCCTCAGTTAAGTGGTTAACCGATTTTTGTACTGTAACGAGTGCGCTGAGATTCCGGAAGCAAGTTCAGGGAGTGAGTGTTTTAATAAAAGAAACAATGAACTAGACTCACAAACAACGCACCGACATGAAAACAGCGCAATAATAACTGAGGAAAGAACCAAGGGGAATGACAGATATAGGGAAGATAATCAAGGAGGTGATGGAGTCCAGGTGAGTGTCATGAGGTGCAGGTGCGTGAGACGATGGTGACAGGTGTGCGGGATAATCAGCAGCCTGATGACCTAGAGGCCGTGTCAGCTAGGGCGCGAGAACCTGACTGATCGGTTGAGGCAGGGAAGCCAGGAGATCCGACTGAGGCATGAGAACCTGACGAGCCGATGGACGCAGGGGAGCCTGGTGAGCCGGCTCAGGCAGGGAAGCCTGGCGATCTAGTTGAGGCATGAGAGCCAATTGCAGTTCCTGGACCCGATGTCATTACTCTGACACCAAAAAATGAAATGATAAAACACTCCCTGATGCTTCTGTTAGGTGAGGTATCATTCTGTAACGAGTGCGCTGAGAGTCAGGAAGCAAGTTCAGGGAGTGAGTGTTTTAATAAATAAAAGAAACAATGAACACGAAACACAAACAATGCACCGACATAAAACGGAGTCAATAACACCTGAGGAGAGAACCAAGGGTAGTGACAGATATAGGGAAGATAATCAAGGAGGTGATGGAGTCCAGGTGAGTGTCATGAGGCGCAGGTGCGCGGGACGATGGTGACAGGTGTGCGGGATAATCAGCAGCCTAATGACCAAGAGGCCGGAGAGGGAGTATACGTGACGTACTCTGACATCCTTGGGTAGGTGGAGAGAGTCTGGAAGGGCATCAGGAATCTTTGGGTTGTCCGAGAATTTATAGCACAGCTTTCAATGATCCTTGGTTGGGGTCTGAGCAGATTATTTGTTGCGATTGCAAACGTAATAAAATGATGGTCCGATAGTCCAGGATTATGAGGAAAGATCCACAATATTTACAAAACTAGGTCCAGAGTATGACTGTGGAAGTGAGTAGTGAGTCATGTAATATTTAAAATTGTATATAGCTCCCTTAATGTTGCTGGACCCCAGGAAGTGTAGCAGCAGCTAATGGGGATCCTTAGTAAATACAAACGAAAAGGCTATTACACATTCATGGGCAATGATTGTGTACAGTCTATTCCTACTGTTGCAGCATGGTGTCGAATACGAGACATCTCACAGACACACGTTAGCTAGGTATAGTTACCCCAAGAGTAATATGAGTCATCAAGCCAAAGTCATTCCTTTACTCTACTCCATCGTCATCAAAACATTTGTTCAGTTTTGCTCATAATGAGAGGCACCGACCCTAGCTAGGCTAGTTAGCTAGCTAGCTATAACATTATACTACAGTACATTTTAGGTATAGCAAACACAGCTAGCTATCTAAACTTGGATAGCTTGGCTTGTCGTGGTTCTAGCAAGCCCCGTTATGGATGAATCAATCACCAAATTGTACTTTCCTGAACAACACTGCCTTGGTGTAAATATAGCTTATATTGCTAACTAGCTACCGGCAGCAAAACAACTTACTCGTTTGTCATTTACCCTCCTGGTCCAGCTGGTCCAGGCTGCCGACACTGCTTTCTGGTCTCGCAATTATCTTCAGTGTATTCCAGCACTGTACGTTCCTATGTAAAACAAATCTTCTTGGAAAAAGGAATCATCAGAAGCAGTCATTGTAGCTTATTATTTAGCAGTCTCGGAAAGACAGTGCACTGTAACATAGCTCCCATGAACCTGTAAACTAGTTCTGCCCTAGTTTTGAAAATCCTGCCTTCGAGTGTGGGAACAAGGACGTATGGCTTCCGTCAGGCTGTAGTCTTTACAAAGCCAGGGGAAATTATTCAACCTAGATATCCTACAATATCCTGGCAGCTAGGAACCTTGTTGAGACAAGTCCAAAGGCCCTATTGAACAAGGATAACCATATCTACTCCCATGATTGCGTGATGGTGCAATCTGTGAAACACAAAGGACACAATAATTGTAAAAGGGGTGCTTCAGCCCTACACCCCTACTTCCTGTGGTTATGCTCTCATCACTCATAATTATGTAGGGAGACTGGAAAAACACCCCAAATAGTGTCTAGCAGTGAAGTTTCCCTTTAAATTACCTGGTATGTTGGTGCATTGATCAGTTATACAATTTAAAGGGGAAGGGAAAGAAAAGCTGTCCCCCCCCCCCCCCCMAAGTCAACCTTTAAATAATTAAATCAATAAATATATACAAATAAATGGCGAGAGGGAGTAGGCATTAAGCTGGCTTGAAGCTGAAAAGCGTTTTGCTTCTGACTTGCAGCTGTATTGTCACCTGTCGGGAGAAGGGCGGTTGAAGTGTGACTGGCCTGTGTGAGGACAAGGAGCACTGCTGCCGTGTGACAAAGCGGCCTATGGCGGGTGCCCTGTGTGTGAGAACGATGGGGGAAAAAGACTATGGGCCATAAACATTTTATATCCATAGTCTACCAACATTTCTCCATCAGTTTCTCCCTGAGAAATGCATGCCTGTGTGATGTTACTGTACCAAAATGTATAGCTAGATGCATTTTCTTTGGGGGGGGGGGGGGTACTGGGCCAAAAATGCTGTTGACCACCTAGCTAGCTAAAGTTGTAATCTACAAGCCAAACATTATTGTGTCAACAATTTGCATATCTAGCTTTAGCTAGCTAGGTAACGTTAGGTAGTTAAAATAAAGGCATTGGGTCTCTTGTGGAGTTTATGTAGTGTAGCTACATGATGTAGCTATCGTTAGATTCCTTTGAGTACAAAGCAGTGTGAATACAGACAATGTTATCTTGCTAAGTAGCCGTGTTAGCTAGCTTGAACATTGAACACACTAAGGTTAGTAACTAAAAACACAATCCAACACTTACCTACCAGTCCTTGAGAACAGTGGCCATTTCGTCATCACTCTTCCAACCTTTCAATGCTCGCCACCTTTCAATGTTAATTCCAATGTTAATCCGGTTTCTGGATTGGTCATCAGCAGTCTTTTTCTCGCCTTTTCTCTTTTGGGGTCAGGTTGATTTAGATTCAAGAACCGAGGATGATGTTTGTTTCTGTCGACATTTTCTGAAAATGTTGTCCCTGCTACCAGGACAGTTTAACTGCAAGCAAGTATCATGGCGGCTGAGAAAATGGCTGACGTTTTACGTTCTCCTAACCGAATGTGTTTTTTGTTTAAAAAAAAACGTATTCTGTACATAATGTTGCTGCTCTGTACCGGTACTCCCTGTATATAGTCTCGCTATTGTTATTTGACTGCTGCTCTTTAATTACTTGTTCCGTTTATTTCTTATTCTTATTTGTATTTTTTAAACTGCATTGTTGGTTAGGGGTTTGTAAGTAAGCATTTCACTGTAATACACCTGTTGTATTCGGCGCATGTGACAAATACTATTTGATTTGAAGTTAGCTTATCCCACAATAAAAATAACGCTTTCATTTCAAGTGTTTTTATTTTAGGCAACAATAACTCTCAAAAGTTAGTTCAGAGCCAAACTCCCAGGGGGCTCCGATCTCCCAGGGGGCCCCGAACTCCAAGGGGGCAACCCCCCAAAAAAACAACGCTTTAATTTCACATTTTTAGTTCAGGCAACAATAACTCTCACCAGTTAGTTAAGAGAATTTGTGGCCCTGACCTCCCCTCAGGGCACGTGCTCTGCATGTCCGTTCGGTAATCTGGCACAGAGTGCCAGGACATTTTAGCCAAAAACCTGGTTGCCTCTGCTTGGAGGCTGACACTTGGCCGCAAGTGCATCTTCCAGCAAGACAATAACCTCAAGCACTAATCAAAATCCACAAATAAATGGTTAATTAACCACAAAATCAACATGTTGCAATCGCCGTCTCAGTCTATGGACTTGAACCCTATTGAAAACGTGTAGTTTGAATTGAAGAGGGCACTCCATGAGCACAGATGAAGGATATCAAGGATCTGGAAAATTCTGAATGGAGGAATGTCTAAGATCCATCCCAACGTGTTTTCCAATCTCATAAAACATTTTAGAAAAACTGTGTCATCCTCACAAGGGGAGGGTGCTAGAATATTGAAAACAGGGGTGCCAATAATGTTTACTCCTATATTTTTTTCTTCTTCTTTACTTGCTCAACAAAATCTCCTCCTCTGAGCAATTGTATTAGTATAAAATAATATAATGTCCCCTTTTCTTGCATACAATATAGCTCATTATTTGTATTATTTATTTTATAGAGTATTTTTTACTCATCTTTATCAAGGGTGCCAATAGTTATGGAACCCACTGTATGTGCATCAGATGCAGTAGTATGCTGGCTTTGTTTACATGTGGGGTCAGCTTGGTTACCCCCAGAAGTATGAGAAGATTTTTCAATGTCTAGTGCCAAAAGTAATTGAGTAAATATTTTACTTTATTTAATTAACCCTACTAGAAATGTACTTTTCACAGTAACAACATATTGGTAGTAGGCATACGGCAGTGGTGGAATGGTGTGTGTGTGTATATATAGTAGCAATGTTTAGATTTGTACATGTGCACTACAGTTTTGTAACCTAAAACTCTGGATGCAACCTTTTAAAAATAACCTCACACTCTGTAGCTTTACAAGAGACTTGACTAGGAAGAGTTTCCATACACGAAGACTTCAGTTGGACTCCACTAGCAGTATAAAAAAGGTTTTGGTAACCTTTGTCAAGTATGATACTGTATGTTTATCTGTGGAAGTGTTCACTTGTCTTCTTTGATCAAGTGAGTAGTAATGTATAAATTGTAACAAATTTGTACATTCCCTTATGTATTGTTCTGTGTTTAATTGAAGTTACTATTGAAAACTTTCCTTCAGATCTAGGCACCTTTTGTGCCTAGAGGCAGCTTAAACTTGAACAAACCTATGAAACTTGAACATTGATTGGACATTGGTGCCATTGTGCTGTTATTTTATTGTGTTCTTTTTTTAAATGTATTACTTTAGTTTATTTAGTAAATATTTTCTTAACTCTTAGTTTTCTTAAGGGCTTGTAAGTAAGCATTTATTTCACTGTTGTATCCATCGCATGTGACAAATAACATTTGATTTGGGTGGAGAAAGCAGGCAGAGACGGAATGAATGACATTGCCTTTCTAAACAAAGACGGGGACAGTTTTCCCACTGAGCCCAGAAAGCAGAGCCCAGTGGTATCTGCTGCCGCCACATTATGCGGGTATCTGGACAAGCTGAGCGGGCCACTTAAGGTCTGGAGGTCCCTCTGGTTCATATACGAAGAGAAGGAGTGTCAGCTGGTCTACTACAAGTGTGCCCAGGATGTGAATCCACTGGGATGGATTGACCTGTCCAATGCCATACTGGGAGACCTACCGCAGGCAGACCAGGGGACCTTCTACATTCAAACACCCGAGCGCACCTTCACCCTCAAGGTAAACTTGCCCAAGCGCAACATGTGCCTTCAGAAAGTATTCATATATGACAATAGGAAAAATTAAAATAAATTACTCACGATCTACAGCAATCCTTTAAGTGGACCACAAAAGATATTAAATACTTAGGATGCTTAATAAGTTACAACAAACAAATATATAAATATAACTTTATTCCATTACTCAACAATATGAAAGCAGATATAATTAAATGGAATAATCTTCCAATAAATTGTACAGATAGAATTAACCTCTTTAGAATGGCCTGGCTGCCAAAGTTTTTGTAATTATCTCTCTCTCACTCTACTGCATCTGCTGTCTCGACCTGAATGCTCTGCTATGAAAAGCCAACTGACATTTACTCCTTAGGTACTGACCTGTTGCACCCTCTACAACCACTGTGATTATATTTGACCCTGCTGGTCATTTATGAACATTTGAACATCTTGAAGAACAATCTGGCCTTAATAAAAAAAAATAAAGTTTTACTTTAGTTTTTTTTTTCTTTACTTTTTTTTGCCTTATTGCAAACAGGATGCATGTTTTAGAATATTTGTATTCTGTACAGGCTTCCTTCTTTTCACTTTGCCATTTAGGTTAGTATTGTGTAGTAACTACAATGTTGTTGATCCATCCTCAGTTTTCTCTTATCACAGCCATTAAACTCTGTAACATTTTTAAAGTTACCATTGGCCTCATGGTGATATCCCTGAGCGGCAACTGAGTTTGGAAGGGCGCCTGTATCTTTGTGTATTGATGCACTAATGGGTATGTTGATACACTATCCAAAGTGTAATGCATAACTTCATCACAAAGGGATATTCAATGTCTACATTTTTTTTGTTTTACCCATGGCCTTTGCGAGGCATTAGAAAACCTCCCTGGTCTTTGTGGTTGAATCTGTGTTTGAAATTCACTGGTTGACTGAGGAACCTTACAGATAATTGTATGTGGTACAGAGATGAGGTAGTCATATTTTTTTTTAAACACTATTATTTTACACAGAGTGGGAGACCTTGCATCTTTTTATGTGACTTGTTAAGCACATTTGTTAAGCACATTTTTTACATTTTGAATACATTTGTAAACATTTCTAAAAACATAATTCCACTTTGACATTATGCGGTGTTGTGTGTATTTCCGGCAATACGGTGCATTAAAACTAAAAGCAGACATTTTTGTGAACGGTTTAATGATGATTACAAAGAAATAATGACACAACAGGTTTTTGCACATTTCAATATAGTGGCATACAGACATACATAGAAATAAATAAATAAGGAATATGAAGTCTTTCCATTGAGTGTGCGAAGTCTGAAGTGCAGCTCAGCAGTCCCATGAAGTAGGTCTTGCGGAGTACAGTGTACAGAGGGTTGTGGTTATGGCTGTTGGTGCTGAAATCTTAGACGAATGGTATTTCATCTGTGGGAAAGAGGGAAGTGCCTTGAGGAAGTCTGAGGTCACAGCTGTCTACGTATGTACAACCAATGACAAGAAGAAAGTGGACACACCCACAACCTTCCTACCACCTTTCTATGAAATGCATCATTCAATGTCCTGACTGAGTTTAATGCAAATCACCCACAGCAGGACAAAGGAGAGAGAGATTAAAGTAGATGTCACACGTCAAAATTTTGATTGATGACCCTATGTGAACCTATGTGAACCTATGTGACCCTAGTGGTTAGGTGGGGGCTTTGGGTTGAGTAAGTGACCAGATGTCAGGTCAACCGTCAAAAGCCTGATTTATGACCCTATGTAATGATTTATGACCCTATGTCCTGTAGAAGGGTGCATGCCAATATTTGGGCTTCAGGTCAGGACATYGTGGTGGTTAGGGGGGGTCGGGGTGGGGTGAGTAAGTGACCAGGTGTCAGGTCAACCTGTTACTGTTTCTCACGGTTTGGGGGGTTAATGAACATTTCAAAGAGGATGACCCCACACCCCCCTATTTTATAGCCCTCCGGGGTTGTTGTCTAGGAAACACGAATGTCAAAGCATTGGTACGGCCTCCACCTTATAAAGCCGCTGAACAATTCATGTTTAAGAGTGCACAAGATCTTAAGAATAACCATGGATTTTGGGATCGGTGACAAAGAAGTGATGACTGTAACAACTGAAGCAGGCCCTCGGGTTGCCCATAGAGCAAGGGCAAAGTATCAACCCGCAATATATGATGCGCCAAAAAAAAACGTTTTTTAAATGTGTATAGAACCCAAATACCGCCAGCAAATGCTCTGAAAGATCAAGTGTTGATGTCTAATGGCCAGCTGTGGGGGTATCGGTTTGATTACCTGGCCTGTAGAGTGACCCTCTATACGGTAGATGAAGGAGAAGAATATACAGACCAGACTGTAGGCTTGGAATATGGTGTTGAAGACTGGTCGGTTTTTCGCAAGGTTGTGTGTCCTGAACTGAGCCTTATCACCAAGGGGTATAGTGTGTTCACGGKCCACGAGACCCGTTGGGAAGGTACCCCTGACTCCTCAGGACAAATATTTCACAGGGTGAAAATACAAAGACAGAATGGMCGWCCGTGCGGCRGCGTGGAGTTCTATATCGGCACCGAGGCAATCCGAAACCWCAACMTTAGGGGTGGTGGCCTGACTGGGGATACCCGACTGCGTCTGCTTATTCCTTTTAAAAGTTGGGATGTAATGGAATTGAAAATGTTGCAGCCGTTGGATGCTCTCTTTGTACAGAGCCAACAGCGGCAGAGCCTTGTTCATTTAAAGAAGTGCATAATATATACGAATCGTAAAGATTACGAGGCAAAAGAGACTCAAGAAGATACAGCGTCAGAAGAAAACTAAGTAAGCGGATGCTTTAACCACGCCCCAGATACACAATGGCCTTGTTCTACAATAAAAAGAAAAAAGCAGCCAGTTCTTCATTTCATCATACACCATGGATCTCCAGACCATCTACGAGGACGTAGCTACGTCATGGGGGCCAGACACTAAGGACTCTATGCCACGAAGCCCGACACTCTACGCACCCCTGGCAAGACCCGAGACACCCCCTACATTTACCCAGCCTGAGGATGTGTTTGATGGGGTGGCCAGTACTATTTTTGTGGATACCATCAAGGCCTCTGTAGCTACACTTTTAGACGTGGTGATTGGCGAATATATACGAGAAAAATGCATCGGCTGTGAGATCAATCATCCCAGCCAGCGTCGTCATCCTTGCCTCTACGACCCTCCTAGATACTACTTTTGGTATAAAACGGCAGGACCACAGTCTTTTCACCAGCTCCTCAAAATGATTGAAAAAGTAGTATCTAGGAGGGTCGTAGAGGCAAGGATGACGAAGGATATTCTTCTCCTTCATCTACCGTATAGAGGGTCACTCTACAGGCCAGGTAATCAAACCGATACCACCACAGCTGGCCATTAGACATCAACACTTGATCTTTCAGAGCATTTGCTGGCGGTATTTGGGTTCTATACACATTTAAAAAACGTTTTTTTTGGCGCATCATATATTGCGGGTTGATACTTTGCCCTTGCTCTATGGGCAACCCGAGGGCCTGCTTCAGTTGTTACAGTCATCACTTCTTTGTCACCGATCCCAAAATCCATGGTTATTCTTAAGATCTTGTGCACTCTTAAACATGAATTGTTCAGCGGCTTTATAAGGTGGAGGCCGTACCAATGCTTTGACATTCGTGTTTCCTAGACAACAACCCCGGAGGGCTATAAAATAGGGGGGTGTGGGGTCATCCTCTTTGAAATGTTCATTAACCCCCCAAACCGTGAGAAACAGTAACAGGTTGACCTGACACCTGGTCACTTACTCACCCCACCCCGACCCCCCCTAACCACCACGATGTCCTGACCTGAAGCCCAAATATTGGCATGCACCCTTCTACAGGACATAGGGTCATAAATCATTACATAGGGTCATAAATCAGGCTTTTGACGGTTGACCTGACATCTGGTCACTTACTCAACCCAAAGCCCCCACCTAACCACTAGGGTCACATAGGTTCACATAGGTTCACATAGGGTCATCAATCAAAATTTTGACGTGTGACATCTACTTTAATCTCTCTAAGGAGTTAAATTTGCACCTTACATAGGCATCATTCCCTCAACCTCTTTTTAAAGTATACATTTTTCAATAGATTCTATACAGACACTGCAGAGAAGCATGCTCTGAAACGGTAAAGAGAATCAAAGGACCTCAGCTCCATTAAATCTTTAATGCTGTATTAGGCAGCCATCCCGTGGTATACAGTTTTGTGGCTATTTGTGTTTTTTTCTCACTCCAAATGTGCTAAGAAAAGTTATTTATTTGAAAGTAAAATTTTGCCCTGAGGTCCTACTTCAGGTCATTCTCAAAACCTGTCTTGAATTTCAGGCTGTGAATTGCAAGTCTATGATATACTGGCTAAAGCAGCTCCAGTTGAAGAGGTGGCATCATGGGAACATTTCTGGAAAGCTGTTAATGGTCACCAGTCACCATGCACTACGACGATTCGCCACTCTGAGTGACGTCCTCCTCAGACACACTCCGACAGGAATTCAGTCAGTATACACATATATGAACCCTTTTCATACATCTGCAAACACACACACACATTAAACAGAATTGGTCTTGGTTCACTCTAGAAATTTGACATAGCTTTTTAGATTGGGAGGAAATATCAGAATTTTATATTTTATTAAGATCCCCATGAGCTGTTGCTAATGCAGCAACTACTCTTCCTGGGATCCACACAAAACATAAAACATGGGATAATACAGAACATTAATAGACTAGAACAGCTCAAGGACAGAACTACATAAAAGTAATGATATCTACTCATTGATTCTTGAAGAATATAACTTAGAAATACCTCATGAGCAAAAGTACAACTGTCTTACCCTATCATAACCCAAAATATAAGCTTGCTTTACTGTCATTTGAGTCTTTGTAAACAAATGTATAGTTTAAATGTTTTACATAAAAAGAGTTAGTGTGTGCTTATTTACTGTATGTTTATGTCCATCTGTGGTTGTAGTAAGGAATACTTACTCCGGAGCCGCTCCTCCCAGGAGCTCAGCCACAGCCTCAGCTGGGAGGAACTCTGGGACCCATTCCTGCCACTCAAAGACATCCAGGCCCCTCCATATTTTGACCAGGACAAATCACGTAGGTCTCTTCTAGACCACCTGATCCTTCTTTTTGGATGTTCATGGATATGAAAGGGCTGGATAGTTGAAAGCAATATGACAGAGGCTTCATTGATCGCAAGACTGAGTAATGGCCGTCTTGCTGCCATCAATCCAGTCCTTTTAGACCTGTGAATGCTGAGTGGATGGTGCCTGTGGGAAAGATTGTCACTATTATATAACCACCAATGCCACCTTTGTAATTAACAGTGACTTTTTAAAGTAATTGAAAACCATTTTTCTCTTTGCACAGCTCCAAAAACAAATATTGAGCCCTCTGGGCCAAAAACACAGTGGGTCCGGGAGATAGAGGCACCAAAGGAACACCAGAGCTCCCTAAGCAGTGAGAGCTCCTCTTCTAACCCCGCAGATAAGACTGCTAGTCCACAGCAGGAAGAGCCTGCAGACACTGCCCGTCTTCAACAGGAAGTGCTCAGTCTGGCAGGCCAGGTCAAGGCCCAGAAGGTGAGGTCTGGAATAGCWTAATGACTCAGTCCTGGAATATTTCTGTATCAGTAAAAAAAGCTAAACTCAGCTATAAATAGAAAGTGTCTATATAGCCCTATATTCCTCTGAGGTCCATGTCAAACATTTTACCCAAGGTCATGTTAATTAGACAACTGTTGACACATTGTACTATAGCGACCACCTGCTGGGTGTCACGTCTAAGCCTGTCCCTGTAATCTCTGATGTCACTTCCTTTTTAGGATCTAGTATCCCTGTTGCAGAAGGCCCTGGATTTGGCCCAGCTGGAGAAATTGACTCCTGCAGTAGAGTCCCTGAGGTCGGAGTGTGAATGGAAGAGTTCCAACTCACAACCATGGAATCAAGGCGAGTGCAACACAGATAATTCTTATGGCCTGCAGGTTGCGCCACTGCTGCGGCACGACTGTGTGGCCGAGTCTCAGGATCACCTCCGGCTACTGGCTGAGAGGAACCAGGCTGAGAGAGAGTTGGTCCACCGTCTGTCCCAACAAGTGGCTGAGAGTTTGGCCCACCCCCAGCGAAGCCTCGTCCGCGGTTGGACTGTCCTTGAAACGCAGGAGCAGCTGAGACAGGAGATTAGGAATCTTAAGGTGGGGAAGGTTTCAATAATAAAAATAAATTAGTAATGGCTTAGTGGACTAGCTAGCTAGAGCATGGGGCTGTAAGTCACTTTAGTTGAAGGCTTCCACTTAAATGACCAGTATCGGGAGGATCAAGATGGACATCTCTTAGTAGAGTGAAGCCCGTATTCAATCAAACCTGCCGTTGCAATGTTTATGCAGCATCAAAGAACTATTGCAAGCACACACACTCACTAACTCACATTCTGGAAGATGGAGGGGAGTCTGATGTTTTTTCAGTTGTGAAATAGTTCCTACAACAATAACAGTATATCAAACAATAATTCAGGAGCAACCTCTGTAAACTTGAAATACACTTTATGAATGTACTGAAGGCATTAAGTTAAAATGCTCTCTCCCCTCCCCAAGGACAACATTGAGGCCTACAAGACTCAGAATACTTACTTGAACGCAGAGATCTACAAGCTAACCAAAGAATGGAGGCAGAGTACAGAACAAGAGAAGTGCTTGATGATAAAGGTACCTGCTGCTGCATGACATTTACAAGACCTGACTTTGATGTTGCATTGTAGATTGTGTAGTATTCTTTTGTGGCTTTTATTGAGGCACTTTGCTTTTACTGGTATTTCCAGCATGATTCACTAGGTTTGCTGCAGGTAGAAAATTCTAAGAAATGTTCTTTATTTGATGCAAGCCATCTCCAATTAATCAATGTCTCGTTGTGTGTATCTTTGGTGGGGGGATCACCTGAAAGCCAAATTATGCTTGATCCGGAATTGTGGTTCGAGGCTCCATATTTAGGGTGTGATGAAATTGCGGAGCCTCTGGAGGCATGCAGAGGCTAAATTGAGCTCCGTACCACATCGCCGTGTGCCTCCCAAATTTTGTAACAATGCAGAGGGCTTTGTATAGCTCCGCATTGACATGATTGATTGACGGTAGGTCCTGTATAAACACACACTCTTCCTTCACAACAGCTCTGCTCAGAAGCTCTGTGCTGCTCCGCGAAGCGCAAGAGGTATGAATGTCCTGACTTCTGCAGAGACTGTATCACAGTAAATGTTGCACAGCCAATGCAGACATCAGCTTGACCCTGCAGCATCTTTAAGCCAGGGGAGATGTAGGCAGAGACGGAAGAGGAAGCGATTAGACCAGACCCAGCTGCTATTGCATTGTCGTCACTAGTTACCCCGGCCACAAAGTCATAAACCCTGCCTATTTCTACAATTTCTCTTCTTAAAATCAGATTTTATACCTAACTCTAACCACACTGCTAACCTTATACCTAACCCTAACCTTAAATTATGACCAAACATTTTTGTTTTCATGAATATATACAATATTACCAATTTTGACTTTGCGGCTGTGGTAACTAGTGGAAAACCCTATTGCATTGGTGTCTATGGGAGACAAACCCAGTTAAGTAGACCGGAACTTTGCCTGGGGACCAGACGATGAATGTCTAAATACACCGTCTGGAACATGATTCTAGAAATGGTCCTCTCAGGTCTTCTACAAGCCGGAATGTTGAATATATGAACTTACTCTGCCGATTGTCAATGGTGTTGGTCCTTCAGCTGCTTGTCATTTGAGAAAAAATATCCACAGGAAAGTATTGTTTACCCAACTTTTTAGATCACCGTACTGAGTTGACATTTCACCTGACACATGCGCAAAACCATGTAAACACCTGCAAGACTTTGGTTAGTATGCATGGTTCGCATGTATACTAACATGTACAGTGGGGCAAAAAAGTATTTAGTCAGCCACCAATTGTGCAAGTTCTCCCACTTAAAAAGATGAGAGAGGCCTGTAATTTTCATCATAGGTACACTTCAACTATGACAGACAAAATGAGAAAAAAAAAGCCAGAAAATCACATTGTAGGATTTTTAATGAATTTATTTGCAAATGATGGTGGAAAATAAGTATTTGGTCAATAACAAAAGTTTATCTCAATATTTGTATTGCAAACAAAGGGTAATATAACAGAGGTCAAACGTTTTCTGTAAGTCTTCACAAGGTTTTCACACACTGTTGCTGGTATTTTGGCCCATTCCTCCATGCAGATCTCCTCTAGAGCAGTGATGTTTTGGGGCTGTGCTGGGCAACACGGACTTTCAACTCCCTCCAAAGATTTTCTATGGGGTTGAGATCTGGAGACTGGCTAGGCCACTCCAGGACCTTGAAATGCTTCTTATGAAGCCACTCCTTCGTTGCCCGGGCGGTGTGTTTGGGATCATTCTCATGCTGAAAGACCCAGCCACGTTTCATCTTCAACGCCTTGCTGATGGAAGGAGGTTTTCACTCAAAATCTCATGATACATGGCCCCATTCATTCTTTCCTTTACACGGACAGTCGTCCTGGTCCCTTTGCAGATAAACAGCCCCAAAGCATGATGTTTCCACCCCCATGCTTCACAGTAGGTATGGTGTTCTTGGATGCAACTCAGCATTCTTTGTCCTCCAAACACGACGAGTTGAGTTTTTACCAAAAATATCTATTTTGGTTTCATCTGACCATATGACATCTCCCAATCTTCTTCTAGATCATCCAAATGCTCTCTAGCAAACTTCAGACGGGCCTGGACATGTACTGGCTTAAGCGGGGGGACACGTCTGGCACTGCAGGATTTGAGTCCCTGGCGGCGTAGTGTGTTACTGATGGTAGGCTTTGTTACTTTGGTCCCAGCTCTCTGCAGGTCATCACTAGGTCCCCCGTGTGGTTCTGGGATTTTTGCTCACCGTTCTTGTGATCATTTTGACCCCACGGGGTGAGATCTTGCGTGGAGCCCAGATCGAGGGAGATTATCAGTGGTCTTGTATGTCTTCCATTTCCTAATAATTGCCCCACAGTTGATTTCTTCAAACCAAGCTGCTTACCTATTGCAGATTCAGTCTTCCCAGCCTGGTGCAGGTCTACAATTTTGTTTCTGGTGTCCTTTGACAGCTCTTTGGTCTTGGCCATAGTGGAGTTTGGAGTGTGACTGTTTGAGGTGTGGACAGGGTCTTTTATACTGATAACAAGTTCAAACAGGTGCCATTAATACAGGTAAAGAGTGGAGGACAGAGGAGCCTCTTAAAGAAGAAGTTACAGGTCTGTGAGAGCCAGAAATCTTGTTTGCTTGTAGGTGACCAAATACTTATTTTCCACCATAATTTGCAAATAAATTCATTAAAAATCCTACAATGTGATTTTCTGGATTTTTTCCCCTCATTTTGTCTGTCATAGTTGAAGTGTACCTATGATGAAAATTACAGCCTCTCTCATCTTTTTAAGTGGGAGAACTTGCACAATTGGTGGCTGACTAAATACTTTTTTGCCCCACTGTACCTTTTGGTAATCAGCAAAGCACATATTGATTGCCACACACATAGACCTTGTGTTTGAAGTTGGTTTAATAATAATTTCCTGGGATATTTTTGTCTCAAATTTCTACCAACACCACGGACAATCGGCAAAGTTGACATTTTATTTATTCAACATTCGTGACAGACAATAAATTTTTAGGATTTTTCTATGTAAATGTGTGTGGTTGTCTACATAATTTGAAGCTGAACTGGCATTTTTTTCCAATGGTAAACAGCCTGAGTGAACTTCATTTATCCACCATCTTTGGTGTAGGTCTGCTAATCATAATCGCACTAAGCGTATTTGGCATTGAATACTTCTGTAGATCAGTTTTCGACACCCCCCCCCCCCCCCCCCCCCCACCCCCACCAAACACACACGCACAACCAGACATTGATTGATTGAATCCTAGGATTTTCTACATGCAGCAAACCTAGTGGATCATGCTGGAAATAATGGTAAAAGCATTGTCTCAAGAAAAGCCCC
This sequence comes from Salvelinus sp. IW2-2015, assembly GCF_002910315.2. Lineage (NCBI taxonomy): Eukaryota > Metazoa > Chordata > Actinopteri > Salmoniformes > Salmonidae > Salvelinus > Salvelinus sp. IW2-2015. The sequence continues at coordinate 42,437,445 of NC_036853.1, read as the reverse complement.
AAAAGCATGGCTTTTTTTGAGACAATAAGTACTGTATATATTTGTAGTATGCTTAATTCCAGACGAGTAGCCGTGTACCTTGTAAATTGTTACATTCCTTCTTCCTCTTGTGCTTTGTGTATGTGTCAGGTTGCCCATCTGGAGGCCAAGGTGTTCCGGATGGAGAGCAGGTCTCTGACAGTCCTCTTCAAGCTACAGGAGAGCAGAGGTTTGGAGAGACACAGGGAAGCCATAAAGACCCTGATCACTGACACTCTTCGGGAGGGCGGGAGGGACATTCTGGAACTGAACCCTGTCAGGTGTTTGTGTGTGGTGTATGTGTAGCATTAATTGAAACATTTTCAGGTAAGTTAACCTCAGTAAGGGTGTTCATTGTAATCACACTTATGATTCCTATTATTTCTTGTGAGTACTTGTTGGTAAAGTTAAGTGATGCTAATCATGAGAAAAGACAAAGAACTTCCTAGCAGAGTTAATGAACTGTCGTCATTTGTGTGTTGTGTAGGGAATATGATGAGTATGGGTTCAGAATCTCCACTGACATCCAAATGGATGATATGAAGCTGCTGGCCAAACTGCAAGCATTAGGGATTCGTTCCCACGATCCCCCACAACAACAGAAGGATGGGGAAGAGGGGGACGGCGAGCGTCTTTGGGGCCGCTGGGCCCAGCACTTTGATGGCAGACGATCAGACAAGGCGGTGGCCTCTCCGAAGCTGAAGGGGCTTCTGAGAAAGGGCGTGCCGCACCACTACAGGCGCCGTGTGTGGCGCTGGATAGTGTGGAGCCGCACCCGCTCCCTGAGAGAGCGCCACCCCCACTGGTACCAACAGATATGCTTTAGGAGCCAGGCTGCGTCGGCCCCCCGGGTCTCGCAGCAGATCTGGTTGGACCTGGAGACCACTCTGAGGGGGAACCGCCACTTCTCCTTCCCTGCCAAGCGTGCCGTCCGGCAGCTACATCGTATCCTCCTGGCCTTTTCTTGTCATAACCCGTCTGTCGGCTACTGCCAGGGCCTCAACAGGTACATTCACAGAATTAAAAAAAGATACCTATTTTATTTGTTGATATCTTCTGTAATACAGAAAATATATAGAAACCTTTCATTGTTTAACTAACTCTGTGGAGTAAAACATTTATTTGGTTTGTAATATTTGTAAAACAATTGTACACTTCAGTACTGTCAGTAACTATACTGAATAAAAATATAAATGCAACATGCAGCAATCTCAAAGATTTTTACTGAGTTCCATATGAGGAAATCTGTCAATTTTTAAATAAATTCATTAGACCTTAATCTATGGATTTCACATAACTGGGAAGACTGTTAGTCACAGATGCCTTAACAAAAATGGGCCTAAGTATGGGCCTCAGGATCTCGTCACGGTACTTTTGTGCATCCCAATTGCCATTGATAAATGCAATTGTGTTTGTTGTCCGTAGTTTAAGCCTGCCCATACCATAATCCCACTGCCACCATAGGGCACTCTGTTCACAACGTTGACATCAGCAAACTGCTTGCCCACACAACGCCATACACATGGTCTCCAATTGAGGCCGGTTAGATGTATCAAATCAAATCAAATCTTATTGGTCACATACACATGGTTAGCAGAGTCACAAACCCGGATCCGGGATCCCCCCCATCAAAAAGGCTGACTAGCATAGCCTAGCCTAAAGCCACAGGGATATCATATAATAAAATGTTCATGAAATCACAAGTCCAAGACACCAAATGAAAGATACACATCTTGTGAATCCAGCCATCATTTCTGATTTTTAAAATGTTTTACAGGGAAGACACTATGTATTTCTATTAGCTAACCACCATAGCAAGACACAACTTTTTTTTCCCACMATTTTTTTCCTGCATAGGTAGCTATCACAAATTCGACCAAATAAAGATATAAATAGTCACTAACCAAGAAACAACTTCGTCAGATGACAGTCTGATAACATATTTATTGTATAGCATATGTTTTGTTCGAAAAATGTGCATATTTCAGGTATAAATCATAGTTTTACATTGCAGCCACCATCACAACTCTCACCAAAGCAACTAGAATAACTACAGAGAGCAACTTGAATTACCTAAATACTCATCATAAAACATTTATGAAAAATACACAGCGTACAGCAAATGAAAGACAAAGATCTTGTGAATCCAGCCAATATTTCAGATTCTTTAAGTGTTTTACAGCGAAAACACAATTTAGCATTATATTAGCTTACTACAATAGCCAACCACACAGCAGCATTGATTCATGCACGTTAGCGATAGYGAATAAACCAGCAAAAGATATTAMWTTTTTCACTAACCTTCTCAAAACTTCATCAGATGACAGTCCTATAACATCATATTACACAATACATATATTGTTTGTTCTAAAATGTGCATATTTAGCGGCACAAATCGTGGTTATACAATGAGAATAGTAGCCAAGCTGCCAACAAAATGTCGGGAGAAATCTTGGGAGAGGCACCTAATCTAATGAATAACTAATCATAAACTTGACTAAAAAATACAGGTTGGACAGCAAATGAAAGATACATTAGTTCTTAATGCAACCGCTGTGTTAGATTTTTAAAATTAACGTTACTACGACATACAGCGTGCGCTAAAGCGAGACCGCACCGAAATTAATGGCGGAATAATAGTTTAAAATTTTTCAACAGAACAACGAATTAACATCATAAATAGTTCTTACTTTTTGATGAGCTTCCATCAGAATCTTGTGCAAGTGGTCCTTTGTCCAGAATCATCGTTGCTCGGTTGTAGATTGTCGTCTTCAACTTAGGAATTAGCAGCAAACATTAGCTATGTGGCCCAGACGTGTCCAACTCTTCATAACGCAGCACAAAGAAATATCCAAAAATCGCAATATACTGATATAAACTGATATAACTCGGTTTAAAATAACTACATTATGATGTCTTTAACACCTATATCGAATAAAATCAGAGCCGGATATATCTAAGGCCTATAACGAGAGCTTTTCAGAATGCCATCCTGAGGTCCTCCTTTGCGCCATGACGAACGTTGAAAAGAGTGCACCCCCGGTTCCAAGAGCCTTTATATGGCCTCAGATYTGCCTAGCAACACCATTCCAATTCTCACTGCTTACTGACATCTAGGGGAAATCGTATGCAGTGCATGTCGACTCATAGATYACATGCAATTTAATAAACTGACCCTGGAACAGAGCATYGATTTCAGATTTCTCACTTYCTGACAGGAAGTTAGCTGCAACTTGAGTTCTGTTTTACTCACAGATATAATTCAAACGGTTTTAGAAACTAGAGAGTGTTTTCTATCCAATAGTAATAATAATATGCATATTGTANAGTGTTTTCTATCCAATAGTAATAATAATATGCATATTGTAAAAGCAAGAATTGAGTACGAGGCAGTTTAATTTGGGAACGAATTTTTACAAAGTCGAAATGGCGCCCCCCTATTGACAAGAAGTTAATGCGAGTGTAGCGAAATGCTTGTGCTTCTAGTTCCGACCATGCAGTAATATCTAACGAGTAATCTAACAATTTCACAACTACCTTTTACACACAAGTGTAAAGTAATGAATAAGAATATGTACATATAAATATATGGATGAGCGATGGCAGAATGGCATAGGCAAGATGCAGTAGATGGTATAGAGTACAGTATATACATATGAGATGAGTAATGTAGGGTATGTAAACATTATATAAAGTGGTTTAAGGTGACTAGTGATACATTTATTACATCCAATTTTTAATAAAGCGGCTAGAGATTTGAGTGAGTATGTTGGCAGCAGCCACTCAATGTTAGTGGTGGCTGTTTAACAGTCTGATGGCCTTGAGATAGAAGCTGTTTTTCAGTCTCTCGGTCCCAGCTTTGATGCACCTGTACTGACCTCGCCTTCTGGATGATAGCGGGGTGAACAGGCAGTGGCTCGAGTGGTTGTTGTCCTTGTCTTTTTGGCCTTCCTGTGACATCGGGTGGTGTAGGTGTCCTGGAGAGCAGGTAGTTTGCCCCCGGTGATGCGTTGTGCAGACCTCACCACCCTCTGGAGAGCCTTACGGTTGTGGGCGGAACAGTTGCCGTACCAGGCGGTGATACAGCCTGACATGATGCTCTCGATTGTGTATCTGTAAAAGTTTGAGTGTTTTTGTTGACAAGCCAAATTTCTTCAGCGTCTTGAGGTTGAAGAGGCACTGTTGCGCCTTCACCACGCTGTCTGTGTGGGTGGACCATTTCAGTTTGTCCGTGATGTGTACGCCGAGGAACTTAAAACTTGCCACCTTCTCCACTACTGTCCTGTCGATGTGGATAGGGGGGTGCCAAATTCTCTAAAATTCGTTGGAGATGGCTTATGGTGGAGAAATTAACATTCAATTCTCTGTCAATAGCTCTGGTGGACACTCCTGCAGTCAACATGCCAATTGCACTCTCCCTCAACTTGAGACATCTGTGAGATTGTGTTGTGTGACAAAACTGCACATTTTAGTGGCCTTTTATTGTCCCCAGCACAAGGTGCACCTGTGTAATGATCATGCTGTTTAATCATCTTCTTGATATGCCACACCTGTCAGGTGGATGGATTACCTTGGCGAAGGAGAAATGCTCACTAACAGGGATGTAAACAAATGTCTGCACAACATTTTTGAGAAATATATTTTCGTGCGTATGGAACATTTTTGGGATCTTTTATTTCAGCTCATGAAACATGGGACCAACACTTTACATGTTGCGTTTATATTTTTGTTCCTTGTAGGGTTCCATACAATTGGCAACAGATATTATAGATATACAGTGCCTTTGGAAAGTATTCAGACCACTTGACTTAACGTTAAAGCCTTATTCTAAAATGTATTAAAACATTTTTTTCCAGCAATCTACACACAATACCCTATAATGACAAAGCGAAAACAGGTTTTTAGAAATGTTAAAAAAACAGATACCTTATTTACATAAGTATTCAGACCCTTTGCTATGAGACTCGAAATTGAGCTCAGGTATATATCCTGTTTCCATTGATCATCCTTGAGATGTTTCTACAACTTGATTGGAGTCCACCTGTGGTAAATTCAATTGATTGGACATGATTTGGAAAGGCACACACCTGTCTATATAAGGTCCCACAGTTGACAGTGCTTGTCAGAGCAAAAACCAAGCCATGAGGTCGAAGGAATTGTCCGTAGAGCTCCGAGACAGGATTGTGTCAAGGCACAGATCTGGGGAAGGGTACCAAAATATTTCTGCAGCATTGAAGGTCCCCAAGAACACAGTGGCCTCCATCATTCTTAAATGGAAGAAGTTTGGAACGACCAAGACTCTTTCTAGAGCCATCCACCCGGTCAAACTGAGCAATCGGGGGAGAAGGACCTTGGTCAGGGAGAGACAAAAACCCGATGATCACTCTAACAGAGCTCCAGCGTTCCTCTGTGAAGATGGGAGAACCTTCCAGAAGGACAACCATCTCTGCAGCACTCCGCCAATCAGGCCTTTATAGTAGAGTGGCCACACCTCAGTAAAAGGCACGTGACAGCCCGCTTGGAGTTTGCCAAAAGGCACCTAAAGATATCAGACCATGAAAAACAAGATTCTCTGGCCTGATGAAACCAAGATTGAACTCTTTGGCCTGAATGCCAAGCGTCAGGTCTGGAGGAAACCTGGCACAATCCCTACGGTGAAGCATGGTGGTGGCTGTGGGGATGTTTTTCAGTGGCAGGGACTGGGAGACTAGTCAGGATCCAGGGAAATATGAACAGAGCAAAGTACAGAGAGATCCTTGATGAAAACCAGCTACAGAGTGCTCAGGACCTCAGACTGGGGCGAAGGTTCATCTTCCAACAGGACAATGACCCTAAGCACACAGCCAAGACAAAGTAGGAGTGGCTTCGGGACAAGTTTCTGAATGTCCTTGAGTGGCCCRGCCAGAGCCCGGGTTTGAACCTGGATGAACATCTCTGGGGAGACCCGAAAATAGCTGTTTAGCGACGCTCCCCAATCAACCTGACAGAACTTGAGGATCTGCAGAGAAGAATGGGAGAAACTCCCCAAATCAGGTGTGCAAAGCTTGTAGCGTCATACCCAAGAAGAGGCTGTAATCACTGCCAAAGGTGCTTCAACAAAGTACTGAGTAAAGGGTCTGAATACTTATGTAAATGTGATATTTCAGTTTTTCATTTGTAATAAATTAGCAAAAATGTATATAAACCTGTTTTTGCTTTGTCATGGGGTTTTGTGTGTAGATTGATGAGGGGGGAAAACGATTTAATTCACTTTAAAATAAGGCTGTAACGTAACAAAATGATGAAAAAGTCAAGGGGTCTGAATGCTTTCCAAATCCACTGTATTATAAAAATCTGCTTAAAGAAAATATGCGCATTTTCCCATCAGTTGTGTGATTCCACCAAACGGACTTGTTGCGGATATAACTCAATGGGTGGTGACTTTCAATGTGTTTCCAACACATTTTCAACTCTACCGATAGTTTTGTCACAAACTGTTGCGTTGAATAGCAATTGTGCCAACTCTTGGCATGTGCAGTCTAGCCAACAACTTGCAGACACAGTGCGGGGTAGGCTAGTCTACATGATGAGATTGAGAATATTTTTGTCAAACTACAGTCAAGCATTGATCATCATGTCAGCAGAATAAGACCCTCAATATTTATCAGAATCATCACCATGCACTTTCACCACCCTGTGAAGTTCATCATAACTTACTTCACCATACCCTCACGTGACTCCAAGTTAACTTTGATATGATGGTTATTATATCAATATTTACGCATAAATGCGCTTCCAGTTCCCAAAAAGATCCTACCATGTCGAACAAGCAAATGTCTGTATTCATAAAATTGTACCGTGATTTAAAAAAAATATATGGCATGACTTTACTCCCATAAAAACTGTGGATGGAAACTTAATGTATGGGATACAATTTTGGGTTTGTACTCACTTTGAGGAGGCATTGACCGTGTCCGAATACCCATACTTCCAGCCTAAATAGTAGGCCTTTTGAGTATGCAACATTTAGAAAATCAAGTATAGTTTAAATGCCCAGATGTCATACTAATTTAGTATAATTTCACACCGAAATCAACCAATACCTGGAAACAATGAAAATTGCGCATGATGCATTCTCATAATGCGAAAATATAATGTTTTATAGTATGTGAATTTTTGAAAATCGAGTGTGGCTCTTTATTTAGTAGAATTCGATGCACACTTTTACACAATGTCAGGACCCGGTGCGAGAAACAGTCACTAATAATCGTCAGAACCCAGAAGATGAGGCAGACACAGCAGTACTAGCGATAGTGGTTTAATAAAGAACAAAATCTTCAGGCAAAGAAACTAAATCCACAATGTCCAAAAATAAAGCCAAAAGGCACAAAATGGAAATCCYCCAAAATACAAAAGAAACTTCACAAAGTGGTRAAAAACAGCAGGGAAAAACAAACCTCAAAAGACTACTCAAATAATACACAAGAACTAAACCAGAGAACCTCTGGAAAATMCAACAAGAGAAATCTCTGAATAAAACAAGGCTTGGGATGGGGCTGGGTGCTAACTTACAAACACTGAGCAAGGAACAAAGGAACACACAGGGTTTAAATACTAACAAGGGAATGACCTACAGGTGCAAACAATAATTAGAGCAAGAAAAACAAAAGGTACAAAAAAGGTGCAATGGGGACATCTAGTGACCAAAACCCGAACAGTCTTGGCCAAAACCTGACACACAATGCATTGGAATAGATGGGCGGCAAGTGATAGGCCCTATTTTTTTTTTTTTTTTCAAGGACACAAACAACAAAACTAGGTTACTTCATTGGGAAGCGAAACATCTGTGGTGGTGTTCAAATGTTAGCTACGTCGTTTTTGTCCTCCTTAAAATTATCACAATTATTTTATCGTAAGCTACATCTTTGAAATCAGAAGTATTTTTACCCAAAGTGGATTTCTGTTTTCTCATTGAAAAGTGTTTCTTGTTGTCTTGGCCTTCGTTGGAGCTTTTAAACAAAATACTGAACATCTTTCTATTTGTGAGTGTGTCGGCACCAGGACTCAGGATGTGGCTGCATTATTGATGTCATGTTAGCCATGCCTTTTGATTTGAACATATGGATTGTCATAGTTTTGTAAGCTACCTTATGAAGTTTCTGTACAGTGGTTCTGAATTTGCGATGCTGTCCACATTTTGCTGCGCAATACCCTTTTGATTTTAACATTTTGATACGTTTTGGTGTGTGTACTAGGCTATTTAATTTAATGTATTTGTTACAGCACTTTTGTTTCACTAATAAATACTGTATGTTAAAAAGGAACCAAATGATCTGTTTCTATCTTCAGTGCTTTTTAAATAGGATAGATGGGTTCTATGGGCCTACTCAGGTTGGTTATAAGCAGACTACCACATTCGAGCTGTACCTGAGTAGGCCTACATTCCTATTCTATTCCGAGGATAGAGAAATCAATAGAATTGGAAATTAGCTATTATCAGGCTGGTTAGTGTCTGTTGAATTTGGAAAATCCACCCGCACTTGGCCCCACCCCACCTACTCAGCCAGTCAGGAGCCGTTAGTGTGTTGCGGCCTTGGCATACTGCACACCTTTTACTAAACAGTACATGCTATAGTATGCGACGATGAGTACATAACATGCAGTTTAAGTATGTTGTATGCTTGTATGTGTATTCGGACACAGTAACTGTATTAGTCTTGTCATTGTTTTATCTTGTCTTTGTCTTCTTTTTTCTGTCAGATTGGCTGCAATGGCCTTGCTAGTGTTGCAGAGCGAGGAAGATGCTTTCTGGTGTCTGGTGGCCATTGTCGAGACCATCATGCCTCAGGACTTCTATGGCAAGACTCTAACAGCATCTCAGGTATGTGAAACGATTCCTTTGATAGTTTTTAATATATGTTTTGCTGAAATTGCAATTACTTCTGATAAAAAATGTGGGTGGATATCCAGTAATGTACTTTAATGTAAAAAACCCACAAAAAACCACTCAAATGGCCCAGCTAGTGAAGCATAAAAATTCAAGCATTGGTTCAGGGTTCGATACTGTGACCAAATCTGTCACATTTGGGAAGTTTGACTTGACATTTTTAATCAGTTGCAAGTGTGCCAGTGAAAACAATTTACCTGGTCACGTTAGTTCTGTGATTTTATTTATGATCTGTTTTTATGAGAGATGTAGGCGCTATTGTTTGTTTCCCGCCGTTTCAATTCAATATTATGAGCAAGATAACATTGAATGTTGGCTTCAACTTGGTTTTCCATACAAAACATTCCACTACAAAAAAAACTGTTTTTTGTTGTTGTCACTTTCTCATTTTAAAACATGAAACAGTACACTACAGATTTTGGCCCCGATTTTGCTGTTCCAAACAAGTTTTTGAGATCGGAAACAAAATCCCCATGTTGTTGCCTACTCGGGACTCGCGGCCGTCACCATCGCTTGTTTAGTGTGAGTGCGTCAGAGATGCAATCTAAGGCCTACGGATCTCGTCTTAGAGCAGTCCCTGACTTCCCGATACTTGGATCAAAATCTGCAAAGCTCTTTTAGTGTGAGATGTACAACAACAAGTTTTAAGAATGGTGATTAGCAATAGCCAATGAGAGCTCACCAGAGAAGAAGCAAGTGAGATGATGACATTGTTTTTCATCACCCAGGAGACTCTCAAGTAGGAGCGATGACTACTATTAGTATGCATTTGTACTTGCCTTTAACCAAAGCCAAAGTGTCAAATAGTTGCAGCTCTGATTTGAACAAGCAATGTTATTAAATTCAAATGTTGGGTAGACATTTCAACTCTGTATGGCAAGCGTAAATGTCTGACTGAAAACGGCAAATCAATTCACATTTGGTGTCCAGGGCACAGCTGGGGGCAGAAGGGGGTCTATAACAAGCGGCAACGGTGACAGACTTGTTTCTGGAAAGGTGGATTTTTAAAAGTAGAAGCTTGAATTGTTTGGGCACAGACCTGGATAGTATGAAAGAACTCTTCAGGCTTTCTCTGCAGTAGATTGCAACTCTGCCCCATTTGGCAGTTCTATCTTGTCGGAAAATGTTATAGTTGGGGATGAAWTTTTTTTGGTGGCCTTCCTAATCCAGGATTCAGACACGGCTAGGACATCCAGGTTGGCGGAGTGTGCTAAAGCAGTGAATAAAACAAACTTAGGGAGGAGGCTCTAATGTTAACATTCATGAAACCAAGGCTTTTACGGTTACAGAAGTCAACAAATTAGAGTGCCTGGGGAATGGGAGTGGAGCTAGGCACTGCAGGGCCTGGGTTAACCTATACATCACCAGAGGAACAGAGGAGGAGTAGGATAAGGGTACAGCTAAAGGCTATAAGAACTGGTCGTCTAGTGCATTCGGAACAGAGAGTAAAAGTAGCACATTTCTGGGTGCGGAAGAATAGATTCAAGGCATAATGTACAGACAAGGGTATGGTAGGATGTGAATACAGTGGAGGTAAATCTAGGCATTGAGTGACGGAGAGAGGTTTTGTCTCTAGAGGCACCATTTAAGTGGGGGGTGGAACAAAAGGGCTAGATATTGAGCAGGGCGGGAGGCTCTACAGTGAAATAAGACAATCACTTACCAAAACAGCAAGAGACAAGGCATATTGACATTAGGGAGAGGCATGTGTAGCCGAGTGATCATAGTGTCCAGTGAGTAGCTAGGCGAGCTGGAGACACGGCGATTCAGACAGCTAGCAGGCTAGCAGATGGGCCTTTGGGGGACGTTGCAACGGGAGAGCCTGTTGAAACCCCCTCGGACGGTTACGTCGGCACACCAGTCGTGATGGATCGGCGGGGCTCAGTGTCGGCTGATGTCCGAGTTAATGGTGATGACCGCTAGCAGTGTTAGCTGGCTAGCTTCTGATGGGGGTTCCGGTTCTAAAGTGTAAAAAATAGCAGATCCGCACCACATTGGATGAGGCGGGTTGTAGGAGAGAAGGTTCAGTCCGTAGACAGAAATATAAAAAATATATACGAAATATATACGAAGAAAAATATATTTACATGAGACGGATGGGGACAAGACAAACAGACGTCCTACTGCTATGCCAATAAGTAGTCGTGTAATGTACACCCGGCTTAACTCTTCAACATCTCAAATGTCGAGACTGACTAGCTACACATGGACAGACTTCATTAGTGTGTTTGTCGGGAGCATGCTGTCTATTTAGCCAGTTAACGCCCACATTATTCTGACATATTTTWGAAAAAAATTATGTGAATGTCAATGCATAATGCCATTGGGTAGACCCATAAAAAAATGCATTATTCTTCTACCACTACCACTGTTTTCGGGTAGATGGAAAGGCAATTAAAAGGTAACTGCAAAGTAGCAGAATCATGATTATTTGCATCAATCCAGTGCCCATTTTGTTTTTAAAACTCCATCACAAGTGGGCTACAGAAACACAGAAAACCAAACTGTCTGGCTGGTTCTCACCTGAATTAAAGGGTAACTACACACAAAAAAAATGGTATTTCTGAGATTTTTTCCAGACCTAAAAAATGGTCCCCAGGTGTGGTTTAACTTCTTGACGCACGGATCCCTTTAGCGGGATCATTTTCGTAAACGACCGCTGAATTGCAGAGCGCCAAATAAAAATAAATAAATAATATTTTCATGAAATCACAAGTGAAATATACCATAACACAGTTTAGCTTGTTGTTAATCCACCTATCGTGTCAGATTTTGAAAATATGCTTTACAGCGAAAGCAATCCAAGCGTTTGTGAGTTTATCAATCACTAGACAAAACAGTAAGAACAGGTAGCCGCAAATTAGCTTGGTCACGAAAGTCAGAAAAGCAATCAAATTAATTTGCTTACCTTTGATGATGTTCGGATGTTTGCACTCACGAGACTCCCAGTTACACAATAAATGTTATTTTTGTTCGATAAAGATTATTTTTATAACCAAAAGCCTCCATTTGGTTTGCGCATTATGTTCAGAAAACCTTTGAAACTATGTCTAAAGCCTGGTCACAGCCTGAGGAAGCCATTGGAAAAGGAATCTGGTTGATACACCTTTAAATGGAGGATGGGCAGGCAATGGAACAGGGATTTTTCCAAATAAAGGGCACTTCCGGGTTGGATTTCTCAGGTTTTTGCCTGCAAAATCAGTTCTGTTATACTCACAGATAATATTTTGACAGTTTTCGAAACTTTTTAGAGTGTTTTCTATCCTAATCTGTTAATTATTTGCATATTCTAGCATCTGGGCCTGAGAAATAGTCCGTTTACCTTGGGTACGTTATTTTTCCAAACATAAAAATAGTGCCCCCTAGCTGAAAGAGGCTCAACATTGTGGTGGACTTAGAACATCCAATTTTGTTGTTTCCTATTTTAAAAAGTGTGATTTTGAGAAAAAAATTATAATCAGTCCTTCGCGTTATATGTATATATTTTTTTGTCATGGTATTATTTTGGTATCAATAATCTTTATTTTATTTTTTATTCTGCCCTCAAGGATTTTACAGAAAAGAACATAGCATTTTGAAATGTACAAAAAATAAATGTTGCACTTTATTTTAACTATTTTCATTGCTGTTACAGTAAATCTATCCAAATCAATGTAAGAACACAAGGGCATGCTCATTTAAAAGATGGCTAGTCATTATTAGCCTGGTTCTGTATGGAATGCAGGACTACAAAAATATATAGCAAAAATTGGTGTGACCAAATAATGTTCTGGTGCCACCAGTGGAAAAAGTTAGTGTAGAACCTTGTGCTGGTTGTTCACCCACTAATAGGGAGCGTGAACTGGGTTTAGACTGTGGTGGGACAGAAAGGTTTGTTTTACCCATCTTGTGTCTTAATCCCAGGTGGAGCAACGCGTGCTCAAGGACTTCATGGCAGAGAAGATGCCGAGACTAACAGCCCATTTCCACTGTCACGGAGTGGACGTGTCCCTGGTCACCTCCGACTGGTTCCTAGCTGCGTTCGTGGAGAGGCTGACCAGTGACGTCCTGCTCAGAATTTGGGACGCCTTCCTGTACGAGGGCACCAAGGTCAATGGGGCTTGAAGAAGGGGTTAGAGTTTTTAGGTTACAGGTTACAGATACCATATTAAAGTGACTTTTCATAAAGGTAATTGAGACAAATTCTTCAGAGAGGAATACCATGGCAATATTAGTCGGATGGGAGTGGTTGTTTGGTGTTTTAGACATATTTCCAGAATGGTTCTCTATGGTAGTACTGAGAAATGACAATAAGTAATTTAAATATACAGGCAACCGCCAAACTAAAGGAAACACCAACATAAAGTGTCTTAATATGGCATTGGGTCACCACAAGCCACCAGAACTGTTTCAATGTGTCTTGGCATAGATTCTACATGCCAAGACTTGGCATGGATTCTGGAACTCTATTTGAGGGATGCGACACCATTCTTCCACGGTAAATTCCATAATTTGGTGTTTTGTTGATAATGGTGGAAAACGCTGTCTCAGGTGCCGCTCCAAAATCTCCCATGTGTTTAATTGGGTTGAGATCTGGTGACACACACACACACAACACACACCAACACACACACACACACACACACACACACACACACACCACACACACACACACACACACACACCACACACACACACAACACACACACCACACACACAACACAACACACACACACCACACAACACATCCTTTAAACCCCTATTGCTCCTTTTGAGACCCCTCTTTCAAAGTCACTGAGATCTCTTCTAACTATGGTAGGCAAAATAATGGGCAACTGGGCATTTTTATACATGATGGGATGTTTTAATTGCTTAATTAACTTTGGAACCACACCTGCTTTCAATATACTTTGTATCCCTCATTTACTCAAGTGTTTAGTTTATTTATCAGTAATAAAGGAAGCACTTATATCCAAAAAACAAAAAGGATGATGTAATTCACTGGGGTCAAGCTTCCTGACATCAAGGACCTATATACTAGGCGGTGTCAGAGGAAGGCCCAAAAAATTGTCAAAGACTCCTGTCACCCAAGTCATAGACTGTTCTCTCTGCTAACGCACGTCAAGCGGTACCGGAGCGACCAAGTCTAGGTCCAAAAGGCTCCTTAACAGCTTCTACCCCCAAGCCATAAGACTGCTGAACAATTAATAAAATGGCCACCCGGACTATTTACATTGAACCCCCCCCTCCTTTGTTTTTACACTGCTGCTACTCACTGTTTATTATCTATGCATAGTCACTTTACAAATTACCTTGACTATCCTGTACCCCCCGCACATTGACTCAGTACCGTTACCCCCTGAATATAGGATTGTTATTGTTATGTAAATGTAGTGTAACTTTTTGATTTGATTGAGATTTTTTTAACTTTAGTTTATTTAGTAAATATTTTATCAACTCTATTTCTTGAACTGCATTGTTGGTTAAGGGCTTGTAAGTAAGCATTTCACGGCGCATGTGACAAATACAATTTGATTTTATTTCTATTCACTACTGTCATAGTAGCAAGAAACAATACTACTTAATGGACATAATATTTTATTACATTTTTACAGGTGATATTTCGCTATGCATTGGCGCTCTTCAAATACACAGAAGAGGACATTCTGAAGATTCATCATAGTGTGGATATCTACCAGTACCTCCGTTTCATCACCAGAACCATCACAGACAGCAGGTAGATACGTTATCCCCTAATCTATAGATCTAATGAAGGACAATCTGATTGATGGCAATTAAACCAACTGCAGTAGTGCAACAATATACAATGTTAATTTCCTTGTGATGACAAATTCATTTGTCAGTCATTTTTCTTTTATTTGTTATCTCAGTAGCTAGGTTTCCATCCATTTTGTGGCAGATTTCCTTGCGACTATTCTAAAAATAATATGCACATTTTCCCACCAGAGGTGTGTTTCCATCAAACTGTATTGGTACAGATAAAAGCTCTATGTGATGACATTAGTGCACATTAAAAGCACTTAAGCGCTTAAAGCTGAAATCCACATAAGGGGAAACGGCACCACTGTTTGCCCAAGCACATTTGTTATTGTTTTATTTATGAAACGGAGGAGCATCCAACATCGTGGTAAAAAAAAACGCAATAAAAAAAAAGCAAGGGAAAAACTGTGTTGTTTTGTAGTAATTTCTTTGTTGTAATATCACAAACGGAGATGGCAGTTTCACCATTACGGATTCCAGCTTTAATTGCCGCATTTTCAACTCTACCTAATTAGTAAACTTGCCCACTCTGGTTTTGGCGCGTTGTCTCTCTAGACAAGAGTTCGCTGATAAAGTGGACAGGGTAGGTTATTACAATATGACAATATGATATGTATTGGAACCTTMAAATATATTTATTTCAGTTTGTCCCCAACTAGTGGTAATTGTTGTAATAACCATTGTCACTGTTTTTACCATAGAAGAAGATTGTGACAGGAAGTTACTTAGTTGTACACAATATCTTGCAGTGTCTAGGCTAACTGCTATCTATACACGTCCATTCCTTCGTTTTTGGCCCTTATGGTGGCATTAAAACCTTTTATGGATCCCTTCACGCGCCGATCCCTTTAGCGCGATTGATTTGACAACATCCAGTGAAATGGCAGCACACCAAATTCAAACAACAGGAATATCAATATTCTACATTCTTGAAAATATATGTGTTATACATCAAAATAAAGCTTAACTTCTTGTTAATCCAGCTGCTGTGTCAGATTTACAAAAAGGCTTTACGGCGAAAGCAGACCATGCGATTATCTGAGGACAGCGCGCCGCATACAAACACATGGAAATCATATTTCAACCAGACAGGTGCGCAACAAAAGTCATAAATAGTGATATAATTAATGTCTTACCTTTGAAGATCTTCTTCTGTTGGCACTCCAAAATGTCCCAGAAACATCACAAATGGTCCTTTTGTTCGATAATGTCCTTCTTTTATGTCCCAAAAATGTCAATTTATTTGGCACGTTTTATTCAGAAATACACGGGTTTCAACTCGCCCAACATGCCTACAAAGTATCTAATAAGTTACCTGTAAACTTGGTCCAAACATTTCAAACAACGTTCCTAATCCAACGTCAGGTACCCTAAAACGTAAATAATCGATACAATTTAAGACGGAATAAACTGTTTCTAATACCGGATAAAAACAAAGTGAAGCGCGTTCCAGTTCACACCGCCAAACAATAGAGTCCACTTGGAGTGACACTTACAAAGAACAGCCATACTTCTTAATTTCTCAAAAGAAAAACATCAACCAATTTCTAAAGACTGACATCTAGTGGAAGCCATAGCAACTGCAACCAGGTTCCTCATAAATAGGGCTTTCAATAGAAAACCATTGGGAAACACAATAACCTCATTATTTTTTCCCTGCTCGGGGTTTCGCCTACCAAATCAGTTCTGTTATACTCAGACTATATTCTAACAGTTTTAGAAACTTCAGAGTGTTTTATATCCAAATCTACCAATTATAGGCATATCCTAGCTTCTTGGCCTGAGTAGCAGGCAGTTTACTTTGGGCACGCTTTTCATCTGGACGTCAAAATACTGTCCCCTAGCCTTAAGAAGTTTTAACGGATAACATACAGTTGGCTGGGTTTTCCGTGCATTGGCAGGACAGAACAGCTACGTCCAATAAGACGAGGGGTGGTGGTGTGTCTCTATTTGTCAATAACAGCTGGTGTGCAACGTCTAATATTAAGGTAGTATCGAGGTATTGCTCGCCTGAGGTAGAGTACCTCATGATAAGCTGTAGACCACACTATCTACCAAGAGTTTTCATCTATATTTTTCGTAGCCGTCGATTTACCACCACAAACCGACGCTGGCACTAAGACCACACTCAACGAGCTGTATAAGGCCATTAGCAAACAAGAAAATGCTCATACAGAAGTGGTACTTATAATTGACGGGACGATAATGCAGACAAACTTAAATCCGTTTTATCTAATTTCTACCAGCACGTCACGTGCAACCAGAGGAAAAAAATCTAGACCACCTTTATTCCACACGCAGAGATGAGTACAAAGCTCTACCTCACCCTCCATTTGGCAAATATGACCGTAATTCTATCCTGCTGATTCCTGCTTATAAGTAAAAACTGAAGCAGGAAGCACCAGTGACTCTGTCAATAAAGAAGTGGGCAGATGACGCAGATGCTATGCTACAGGACTGTTTTACTAGCACTGACTGGAATACGTTCAGGGATTCATCTAATGTCATTGCGGATTATATCACCTCAGTCGTGTGTCGAGTTTCAAGTTCCTTGGTGTCCACATCACCAGTAAACTATCATGGGTCAAACACAACAAGACAGTCATAAAGAGGGCACGACAACAGCTTTTCTCCCCACGAGACTGAAACGATTTGGGTTGGGTCCCCAGATCCTCAAAGTTCTACAGCTGCACCATCGAGAGCATCCTGACCGGCTGCATCCCTGACTGGCAACTGCTTGGCATCTGACCGTAAGACGCTACAGAGGGTAGTGCGTACGGCCCAGTACATCACTGGGGCCAAGCTTCCTGCCATCCAGGACCTATTTACTAGGCGGTGTCAAAGGAAGGCGCAAAAAATTGTCAAAGACTCCAGTCACCCAAGTCAGACTGTTCTCTCTGCTACCGCACGGCATGCAGTATTGTCTAGGTCCAAAAAGCTCCTTAACTTCTCTAGGGTAGGGGGCAGCATTCTGAATTTCAAGTCCAATACAAGTCCAATACAGTATATGAAAGATAAACATCTTGTCAATCCAGCCAACATGTCCGATTTTTAAAATGTTTTACAGCGAAAACAACACGTATATTTATGTTAGCTCACCACCAAATACAAAAAAGGACAGACATTTTTCACAGCACAGGTAGCATGCACAAAACCAACCTAACTAACCAAGAACCAACCAAACTAACCAAGAAACAACTTCATCAGATGACAGTCTTATAACATGTTATTCAATAAATCTGTTTTGTTCGAAAAATTTGCATATTTGAGCTATAAATCAGTTTTACATTGCAGCTACCATCACAGCTACCGTCAGAAATAGCACCGAAGCAGCCAGAGTAATTACAGACACCAACGTCAAATACCTAAATAATCATAAAACATTTCTGAAAAATACATGGTGTACAGCAAATGAAAGACAGGCATCTTGTGATTCCAGCCAATATTTCAGATTTCTTAAGTGTTTTACAGCGAAAACACAATATAGCATTATATTAGCTTACCACAATAGCCAGAAACACAAGCCATTTACCAGCAGCAATAGTTAGCGATCGTAACAAACCAGCAAAAGATATATAATTTTTGACTAACCTTGATAAGCTTCATCAGATGACAGTCCTATAACATCAGGTTATACATACACTTATGTTTTGTTCGAAAATGTGCATATTTAGAGCTGAAATCAGTGGTTATACATTGTGCTAACGTAGCATCTTTTTCCCACAACGTCCGGATATTTTTCTGAAACTCACATATTCTGACCAAATAACTATTCATAAACATTACTAAAAAATACATGTTGTATAGGAAATGATAGATACACTAGTTCTTAATGCAATCGCTGTGTTAGAATTCTAAAAATAACTTCATTACGACATCCAGCTTAGTTATTGTGAGAGTGCCCAAAATCTGGGCGCAAACTACTAGTACAACATGTTCGACAGATATATGAAATAGCATCATAAAATGGGTCCTACTTTTGATGATCTTCCATCAGAATGTTGTACAAGGGGTCCTTTGTCCAGAACAATCGTTGTTTGGATTTAGAATGTCCTCTTCTCCAGTCAATTAGCACGGAAAGCTAGCAAAGTGGCGCGAAGCTCTCCTTCCTGAACATACGCAGACAAAGCAACACGCCTAACGTCCCGAAAAAATTTCAATAATCTAATTAACCTTTTCTCAATCTAGGGGGTGCTGTTTCCACTTTGGAAAATATCGTCTCCAAATTAAACTGCCTCATACTCAATTCTTGCTCGTACAATATGCATATTATTATTACTATTGGATAGAAAACAATCTCTAGTTTCTAAAACCGTTTGAATTATGTCTGTGGGTGAACCAGAACTCTTTCTGCAGCGAAATCCATGACAGGAACTGCGAAGGTCTGAAAACGAGGCTCTGTTCTCAGATCAGTTTAAAGCTCTGTATGTATCCTATGGGTCGACATGAACTGCACCCGCCTTCCCCTGGATGTCAGTAACCAATGAGAAGTGGAATGGAGTGTCTACGTAGTTCTCAGAGCTTATAAAAGGCCAAGGAACGAAGTGAGCTCTCTTTTCGTCGTTCGTCATTGCGCAAAGCAAGACCTCAAGATGGCATTTTGAAATGCTCAGTTATCGGCCTTAGCTATATCCGTCTGTAATTTAATTCGATATAGGTGTTAGAAACATCATAACGAAGTTATTTTAAACCGAGTTATATCAGTTTATGCGAGTATATTGCTATTTTCGGAATTTCCTTAGTATTGCGTTTTGRGGATTTRGGCATGTTGTGGCCACATAGCTATTGTTAGCTGCTAATTCCGAAGTTGAAGACGACGTTTTACAACCAAGCAACGATTCTTTTGGACAAAGGACACCTTGCCCAAGATTCTGATGGAAGCTCGTCCAAAAGTAAGAGCTATTTATGATGTTATTCCGTATTTATGTGGAAAAATGTAAACACATTTGTCCGCCATTATTGCGGCACTAGTCTGGCTGTAACGCACACTGTATGTCTAGTAACGTTAATTTAAAAAATCTAACTCAGCGGTTGCATTAATAACTAATGCATCTTTCATTTGCTGTCCAACCTGTATTTTTTAGTCAATCTAATCGATAAATAATCGTAAATTTAGGTGCCTTTCCAAGATGGCGCCGGCCAGAATGCATGACCTGTTGCCACTGATCACATTGTATAGCCACGATTTGTGCTGCTAAATATGCACATTTTCGAACAAACTCTATATGCATTGTGTAATATGATGTTACAGGACTGTCATCTGACGAAGTATATCAAGGTTAGTCAAAAATTATATATCTGTTGCTGTATTGTTACGATCGCTAACCTGTGCTGCTGGTAAATTGCTTGTGTTTCTGGCTATTGTGCTAAGCTAATATAATGCTATATTGTGTTTTCGCTGTAAAACACTTAAAAAATCTGACATATTGGCTGGATTCACAAGATGTTGGGCTTTCATTTGCTGTACGCTGTGTATTTTTCAGAAATGTTTTAAGATGAGTAATTAGGTATTTGACGTTGGTCTCTGTAATTATTCTGGCAGCTTCGGCACTATTTCAGATTGCAGCTGCAATGTAGAACTGTGATTTATAGCTGAAATATGCACATTTTTCTAAAAAAACATATGCTATACAATAAATATGTTATCAGACTGTCATCTTATGAAGTTGTTTATTGGTTAGTGGCTATTTATATCTTTATTTGGTCGAATTAGTGATGGCTACTGATGGAGTAAAAAACTGGTGTAGTAAAAAAAGTGTCTTTTGCTATGGTGGTTAGCTAATAGATTTACATATTGTGTCTTCCCTGTAAAACATTTTAAAAATCAGAAATGATGGCTGGATTCACAAGATGTGTATCTTTCATTTGGTGTCTTGGACTTTAGGCTAGGCTATGCTAGTCAGCTTTTTTGATGGGGGGGATCCCGGATCCGGGTTTGGGACTAGTTAGAGGTTTTAACAGCTTTTACCCCTAAGCCATAAGACTGCTGAACAATTAATCAAATGGCCACCCGGACTATTTACATTGACAACCGCCCACTTTGTTTTTACACTGCTGCTACTTCCTGTTTAGTCACTTTACCGCTACCTACATGTACAAATTACCTCAACTGACCTGTACCCCCATACATTGACTCAGTACCGGTACCCTCTGTATATAGCCTCATTATTGTTATTTTTTTACTTTAGTTTATTTAGTAAATATTTTCTTAACTCTATTTTCTTAACTGCATTAAACCTACCAAAAGACAACACCTGCCAGTTCCTTGGAGGACTTTAGTGACATTAAGAGTTTAGCTAGCTGTTTAACTCAACATGCACTCCTTGGGAGTAGAATGAGAACAGTACAGTGAAATGATAACCACTCACCAGGTACTATGAAGATGGAAGTTGAATACTTACCACTGCATCATCTGCGGCTGTAAGAGTGCCAAAATGACTACAGTACCCAGACACTTCCCATTGTCCTCACTACAACAATGGATCCTGCTAGCAATAGAGATGTTCCATCTGACAACAATTTCGCAAGAGGGTATCGACCGTGGGTCCATCTCCTCTCGCTCCAGCAAGCAATCCTGCTCATCTGTGAACACACATGCAAGTACTGCCAAAGCTAGAGCAAGAGCTGAGGCAGCTAAAGCCAGATTAGCCTACTCCCAAAGAGAAATAGATTTCAAAATAGAGAGACGCCGTCTTGAAGTTACACTTGTAAAGCAGGAAAAAGAAGCTGAGGTTGCTATAGCCAAGGCTGCTGTCTTGGAGGCAGTGGCAGCAGACCTAGGAGCCGTCAAACATAATAAAGAGACAGAGTACCTTTCCCTCCAAGCCAGTGTTCTCCAAAGAACAGAGGAATATGTTACCTGTCATTCCAAGTCGCCTTCAGCAAACTTTGAGACAAAGGAAGAAGTTTGCCACACCCTCAACCAGACCGCACACCTCAACCAGTCAATCTAAACACTGATATGTCCCAGCACCCAGCAACCGAGCCATGAGTCTGTTGCATTTTACAAGAGAAGAAAACACTACGCCCTACAGTACACACAACAGTACAGCTCTCTCCCCACCAGATCATCACACAGAGCCCATACTACGGATGACCCTAACAGTGCTACCACTGATCTTGCCAGGTTTCTCGATTTAAAAATCTACTGGCTTCCTCAGGACTTATTATGTTTGATGAACTCCCTGAGCACTTCCACGCCTGGAAGTCCACCAACCTCAACGCAATCAACGGTCTTGAACTCACAGCAAGTGAAGGGATGGACCTTCTTATTAAGTGGCTAGGGAAAGGAATAAATGTGTCGCTTTTATGGGTCAGAATATAATGATGTAATTACGTATGGGAGGTCTCAGATGGGAAGCTCCGCGTGGGTCGTTTAGGCTTGTCAAAGACGCACTTATCCGGCGCAACTCTCTGGTCATCCTCACGATGTCAGTGTCCTTTTGGTCTGATTCCTCGCCCTTGCTCTGGGAGGGGTCTTCTGAGGACAGACAGCTCTGTAGCTCAGAGCTCACAGCATAGGAATGAAACAGTGTAGATACCACGATTCGATTGAGAGTGGAGTTTAGGTGGTCCGGCTTGAATTCACCCGCTTAGACACAGCTACTCATCAGTAGCATGGGTAGAAAAAGATTTCTTTGTCTTCAACCTTGGGTTGAGTTTTGGGTTCGTTGACTTTTTAGACCTTGGGTCACTTAGTCTGATATGTTAATTCCTCACTCACATGTCTTATACCTTCGGGTCAGAAGTGGGCATAACCGCCTTTAGGGCAATTCTCTGGGCGTACCAAGTTAACTTCTCTAGGGTAGGGGGCAGCATTCGGAATTTTGGATGAAAAGCATGCCCAAATTAAACAGCCAGCTACTCATCCCCAGAAGATAAGATATGCATATTATTGGTAGATTTGGATGGAAAACACTCTGACGTTTCTAAAACTGTTTGAATCATGTCTGTGAGTATAACAGAACTTATTTAGCAGGCGAAACCCCGAGGACAAACCATTGAGATTTTCTTTTTTTGAGGTCACTCTCTTTTCAATGAGGTTTCATTAGGACACCAGATTTCTAAGGGACCTGATTGCAGTTCCTACCGCTTCCACTGTATGTCAACAGTCTTGAGAAATTGGTTGAGGTTATTCCTTTGTGTAATGAAGTACGGCCATCTTGAAGGAGAATCCATCGAAGTGTCCTGTTTGTTAGAGGCACGAGACCAGAAAGATAGCTATAGTTGGTTTTAATCCTGTATTGAACACAGATCATCCCGTCATCAATTTTATCGATTATTAAGTGCCTTTTGGCAAACTCCAAACAGCCTGGCATGTGACGTTTTCTTAGGAGTGGCTTCCGTGTGGCCACTGTACCGTAAAGGCCTGATTGGTGGAGTGCTGTAGAGATGGTTGTCCTTCTGGAAGGTTCTCCCATCTCCAAAGAGGAACCCAGGAGCTCTGTCAGAGTGAACGTCAGGTTCTTGGTCACCTTGTTGACCAAGGCCCTTCTCCCCCGATTGCTCAGTTTGGCCAAGGGGCAAGCTCTAGAAAGAGTCTTGGTGGTGCCAAACTTCTTCCATTTAAGAATGATGGAGGCCACTGTGTTCTTGGGGACTATCAATGCTGCAGAAATGTTTTGGTACCCTTCCTCATATCTGTGCCTTGACACAATCCTGTCTTGGAGCTCTACGGACAATTCCATCCACCTCATGGCTTGATTTTTGCTATGACATGCACTTGAATTTACCACAAGTGGACTCCAATCAAGTTGTAGAAGGATGATCTATGGAAACAGGATGCACCTGAGCTCAATTCCGAATCTCATAGCAAAGGGTCTGAATACTTATCTAAATACTTTATATACAGTTGAAGAAATTTACATACACTTAGGTTGGAGTCAATAGCCCTCATTTTTCAACCATTCCACAAATTTCTTGTTAACAAATTATAGTTTTGGCAAGTCGGTTAGGACATCTACTTTGTGCATGACAAAAGTACTTTTTTCAACAATTGTTTGCAGACAGATTATTTCACTTATAACTCACTGTATCACAATTCCAGTGGGTCAGAGGTTTACATACAAAGTTGACTGTGCCTTTAAACAGCTTGGAAATTTTAAGAAAATAATGTCATGGCTTTAGAAGCTTCTGATAGGCTAATTGACATAATTTGAGTCAATTGGAGATGTACCTGTGGATGTATTTCAAGGTCTACCTTCAAACTCAGTGCCTCTTTGCTTCACATCATGGTAAAATCAAAAGAAATCAGCCAAGACCTCAGAAAAAAATTGTGGTCTGGTTCATCCTTGGGAGCAATTTCCAAACGCCTGAAGGTACCACGTTCATCTGTACAAACAATAGTACGCAAGTATGAACACCATTGGACCACGCAGCCATCATACCGCTCAGGATGGAGACGCGTTCTGTCTCGTAGAGATGAACGTACTTTGGTGCGAAAAGTGCAAATCAATCCCAGAACAATAGCAAAAGACCTTGTGAAGATGCCTTAAGGAAACATGTACAAAAGTATCTATATCCACAGCAACACGAGTCCTATATCGACATAACCTGAAAGGCCGCTCAGCAAGGAAGAAGCCACTGCTCCAAAACCGGCATAAAAAAAGCCAGACTATGGTTTACAACTGCACATGGGGACAAAGATCGTACTTTTTGGAGAAATGTCCTCTGGACTGATGAAACAAAAATAGAACTGTTTGGCCATGATGACCATTGTTATGCTTGGAGGGAAAAGGGTTAGGCTTGCAAGCCGAAAAACAACATCCCAACTGTGAAGCACAGGGGTGGCAGCATCACGTTGTGGGGGTGCTTTGCTGCAGGAGGGACTGGTGCACTTCACAAAATAGATGGCATCATAAGGTAGGAAAAGTATGTGGATATATTGAAGCAACATCTTAAGACATCAGTCAGGAAGTTAAAGCTTGGTCACAAATGGGTCTTCCAAATGGACAATGACCCCACTCATACTTCCAAAAATGTGGCAAAAGGGCTTAAAACTTCTTATGTATAGGGGGCAGCAGTTTCACATTTGGGTGAAAAGCGTGCCCAGAGTAAATGGCCTGCTATTCAGTCCCAGTTGCTGATTTCCCACTCGCTGGTTGGATTATTCTCAGGTTTTTGCCTGCCATATGAGTTATGTTATACTCAGACATCATTCAAACAGTTTTATAAACTTTAGAGTGTTTTCTATCCAAATCTACTAATAATATGCATATATTAGCAACTGGGACTGAATAGCAGGCAGTTTACTCTGGGCACGCCCCCTATCCATAACAAGTTAATTTAATCAATGTAGCAAAATGTGGAAAAAGTCAAGGGGTCTGAATACTTTCCGAATGCACTTTATGTACAGCAGATCCCCTTATTGTGTGGGACACTTTTAAATGTGCCTTTTAGAGGTCATGCAATTAAATATTCTTTCAAACAAAAACTATTTTTGTCAAAAGTTTATATTAACAAAGGAAATACAAGAAATAGCAGTACAGATGGATAGCAATAAAAACAGTACCAAAGAGGCACATAATAAGTTAGAGGAATAACAAAAAGAAAATGAGGAACTTATTTGGAACGATCAAGTATAATGTATTATAAATATCAAAGCTAATTGGATGGAAAATTGTGAAAAATTTACCAAATTATTGTTGAATCTTCAACATAAAAATGCTACCAAACATTATTTACAGAAACCTACAGTCATCCATGATTCACCAATTAATATTTTGAAGGAGGAAGCAAAGTACTTTAAGCGTATGTTCTCTTTTCAGTCTCCTCCATTTCCACTAACTGAAGATAACTGCAAGTCATTATTTCCTAAATAATAGTGTAAAATTAACAGTTGTACAGAAACACTTGTGTGAGGGCTAAATTGCAGAGGAGGAACTTGATGCAATTAAAGCCTTTAGGCCAGGGAAAACTCCAGGGCTGGATGGCATACCAGTTGAATGTTAAATTATTTATCTACTCAAAGATCTACTTTTATAATTTTTTTATCAGTCCTACAAAAATGGTAATTCATCAGCTACTCACCAAGAAGATTTGATTTCCCTATTACTGAAACAGGAAAGATAAGTAAGTGTATGGTAAGGATAAAAATCCAGTCTTAAAAACTTGAGGTCCCTTACACTTCAGTATTGAGATGCAAAAATCCTAGCAAAATGCATAGCACAATAGAAATAAAAAGATTTTGCCAGATATTATTCATCCTGATCAGACAGGTTTTTTTTACATGGAAGATACATTGGAAATAATATAAGACAAGTATTTGAAACAATAAAAAAGGAATTATATTTATGGTATTATAGGAAAGGTGGTTATGTGCAGTTAACAAACATACCGTATATGGAAATGTTTTCTCTATCCAAAATTACAACCAACTGATTTCAGCGTTAGCACAAAAATGGAGGGGGCAAGTAGAAGGGGGAGAAGGTAGGGAGAAGGTAACTTGTTATAAAAGAGAAAAATTGACAACACTTTTTTAATAATGTTTTTTACTTGAGGACCGAATGTTGACCAATACAGGTTGCAAAATTTTAGATGTGCACATGGTTTATGGATTTGGGGGCGGCCCGTCAAAGTCCAGGACCCAGTTGCACAGGGCGGGGTCGAGACCCAGGGTCTCCATAGCTTAATGACAAGTTTGGAGTGCACTATGGTGTTAAATGCTGGTAGTGCCCTCCAAACTCGTCATTAAGCTCGAGACCCTGGGTTTCGGCCTCGCCCTGTGCAACAGAGTCCTGGACTTTCTGACGGGCCTCCCCCAGGTGATGAGGGTAGGAAACAACATCTCCACCCCGCTGATCCTCAACACTGGGGCTCCACAAGGGTGCGTTCTCAGCCCTCTCCTGTACTCCCTGTTCACCCATGACTGCGTGGCCAATCCAGGGTTACTCCAAGCAGTTTAGTCGTCTCAACTTGACCAATTTCCACATTATTTATTACAAGATTTAGTTGAGGTTTAGGGTTTAGTGAATGTGTTGTCCCAAATACAATGCTTTAAGCTTTAGAAATATTTATGGCTAACTTATTCCTTGCCACCCACTCTGAAACTAACTGCAACTCTTTGTGTTGCAGTCATTTCAGTCGCTGTAGTAGCTGACGTGTATAGTGTTGAGTCTTCCACATACATAGACACTGAGTGCTGGTAAGAGTTTAGCTGACTGTTTAACTCAACATACACTCCTTGGGAGTACAGCTTAGAGTTAGAGCAGTACAATATATGAAAGAGAAAGATCATTTTATTTAATAATTGGCAGCCAAGCAATGATCATGTCATCAGCATTAAAAAAATAAACGGTCTATTTATTGGAAATGTGCATGATTATGTGCACTTAACCACCATGTGAAGTTCATAACTTATTTCATCTGCCTATATACTCTTGATGATTTTCCACGTGGTGATGGTAGGCCTACAACGTTACATATAAACGCGTGACTCTACGCTTACTTCGATATGATGGTTATTATATCAATATTTGCGCATAAAGGTGTTTCCACAGCAATTGTCACAATCAATTTCACAGACCAAAATATTATCCACCCTTGTGTAGCGTATTTTGTTTTGTCAACATTAGGACATTTTACCCACAAATGTCCTAATTCCTTCAGGCATGTCATGACTACTTTTCAAATCAAATCAAATTGTATTTGTCACATGTGCCGAATAAAACAGGTGTAGACCTTCCAGTGAAATGCTTACTTCCAAGTCCTTAACCAACAATGCTTTAAGAAGTTAAGAAAACAAGTGTTAAGTAAAAAATAGAAAATAAAAGTAACAAATATTTAACAGCAGAAGTAAAATAACAATAGTGAGGATATACAGGGTCACTCTACCTACGTTTACAGAGTCAATGTGCGGGGGCACCGGTTAGTTGAGGTAATATGTACATGTAGGTAGAGTTAAAGTGACTATGTATAAATAATAAACAGAGTAGCAGCAACGTAAAAGAGGGGTATGGGTAGCCCATTGATTAGCTGTTCAGCAGTCTTATGGTTTGGGGGTAAAAGCTGTTAAGAAGCCTTTTGGACCTAGACTTGGCATTCCTGTACCGCTTGCCATGTGGTAGCAGAGAGAACAGTCCATGATTAGGGTGGTTTGAGTCTTTGACAATTTTTAGGGCCTTCCTCTGACACCGCCTTGTATAGAGGTCCTGGATGGCATGTATGGGCCGTACGCACTACCCTGTGTAGTGCCTTGCGGTCAGGGGCCGAGCAGTTGCCATACCAGGCAGTGAAGCAAAGAGTCAGGATGCTCTCGACGGTGCAGCTGTAGAACCTTTTTGAGGATCTGAGGACCCATGCCAAATCTTTTCAGTCTCATGACAAATCTTGTCGTGCCCTCTTCACGACTGTCTTTGTGTGTTTGGACCATGATAGTTTGTTGGTGATGTGGACACCGAGGAACTTGAAGCTCTCAACCTGCTCCACTGCAGCCCCGTCGATGAAAATGGGGGCGTGCTCGGTCCTCCTTTTCCTGTAGTCCACAATCCTCTCCTTTATCTTGATCACGTTGAGGGAGAGGTTGTTGTCCTTGCACCACATGGCCAGGTCTCTGACCTCCTCCCTGTAGTCTGTCTCATCATTGTTGATCAGGCTTTACACTGTTGTGTCAACGGCAAACTTGATGATGGTGTTGGAGTCATGCCTGGCCATGCAGTCATGAGTGAACAGGGAGTACAGGAGGGGACTGGGCACGCACCTCTGAGGGGCCCCCGTGTTGAGGATCAGCGTGGTGGATGTGTTGTTACCTATCCTTACCACCTGGAG
Source organism: Salvelinus sp. IW2-2015 (assembly GCF_002910315.2). Lineage (NCBI taxonomy): Eukaryota > Metazoa > Chordata > Actinopteri > Salmoniformes > Salmonidae > Salvelinus > Salvelinus sp. IW2-2015. The sequence continues at coordinate 42,408,977 of NC_036853.1, read as the reverse complement.
CCGGCCCGTCAGGAAGTCCAGGATCCAGTTGCAGAGGGAGGTGTTTATTTTCAGTGTCCTTTGCTTAGTGATGAGCTTTGAGGGCACCATGGTGTTGAAAGCTGAGCTGTAGTCAATGAATAGCATTCTTACACAGGTGTTTCTTTTGTCCTGGTGGGAAAGGGCAGTGTGGAGTGCAATAGAGATTGCATCATCTGTGGATCTGTTAGGGCGGTATGCAAATTGGGCTGGGTCTAGGGTTTCCGGGATAATGGTGTTGTGAGCCATGACCAGCCTTTCAAAGCACTTCATGGCTGCAGACGTGAGTGCTTCGGGTCGGTAGTCATTTAGGCAGGTTACCTTAGTGTTCTTGGGCACAGGGACTATGGTGGTCTGCTTGAAAAATGTTGGTATTACAGACTCAGTCAGGGACAGGTTGAAAATGTCAGTGAAGACACTTGCCAGTTGGTCAGCGCATGCTCGGAGTACACGTCCTGGTAATCCGTCTGGCCCTGCGAATGTTGACCTTTTTTAAGGTCTTACTCAAATGGGCTACAGCAAGCGTGATCACACAGTCGTCCGGGAACAGCTGATGCTCTCATGCATGCTTCAGTGTTACTTGCCTCGAAGCGAGCATAGAATTAATTTAGCTCGTCTGGTAGGCTCGTGTCACTGGGCAGCTCGTGGCTGTGCTTCCCTTTGTAGTCTGTAATAGTTTGCAAGTCCTGCCACATCCGACGAGCGTCAGAGCACGATAAAATCTTAGCCCTGTATTGGCGCTTTGCCTGTTTAATGGTTCGTCGTAGGGCATAGCGGGATTATAAGCTTCAGGGTTAGAGTCCCGCTACTTGAAAGCGGATGTTGCGGATGTTGCCTGTAATCCATGGCTTCTGGTTGGGGTATGTATGTATGTACATACTCTCTTGCTACAGCTTATCATGAGATACTCTRCCTCAGGTGAGCATAACCTCGAGACTTCCTTAGATTTTGTGCACCAGCTGTTGTTCACAAATATACATAAACCACCACCCCTTGTCTTACCAGAGGCCACTGTTCTATCCTGCCGAAAAAGCTTTAAACCCGCCAGTTGTATGTTATTCATGTCGTCGTTAAGCCACGACTCGGTGAAACATAAGATATTACAGTTTTTAAAGTCCCGTTGGTAGGATATACGTGATTGTAGTTTGTCTATTTTATTATCGATTGCTTGTACGTTGGCTAATATGTCTGATGGTAAAGGTGGATTACCCTCTCGGCGACAGATCCTTACAAGACACCTGGAACTTCGTCCTCGATACCGGCGTCTCTTTCTCCTGCGAATGACGGGGATGAGGGCCTTGTCAGGCATCTAAAGTAAATCTTTCCCGTTCGACTCGTTGAAGAAAAAGTATTCCTCCAGTTTGGGTGAGTAATCGCTGTCCTGATATCTAGAAGCTCTTTTCGGTCATAAGACACGGTGGCAGAAACATTATGTACAAATAAGTTACGAATAACGCAAAAAAACATACACAGTAGCACAATTGGATACGGGATCGTGAAACAGCAGCCATCTCCTTCGGCGCCATTCTCTCAAGTATGCCTCAGGTAATTAATCCGCATTAAATGGTTGGATGGAAACCTGGTTATAGAGACTGTTCTTCTCCCCAAAACCATTTAATACAATTCCCACTAATTTGTCTACACTTGTTAACAGGACTGAAAATACTTCTATGTAATTATAGTGTGTGACTGGACAACATAAGCGTCAAAATATACAACCGATACACACATCACACACTGCTTTTTCCTTCCTTCCACAGGAGACTGACGACCATTGCATTCAGCGACATGAACCCGTTTCCTTTCAAGCTGCTCCGTCAGAGACGGGCCCTGCACCTTCAGTGTGTGCATGTACAGTTGAGTGAGTTAGAGCGTATCCAGAGGAAGCTGGGTAGAGAGCGACGCCAGCACAAGGACAGGGAGGGGGCCACATGAGCTCTGGATAAAAGGCTCTGGCCAGATTCCAATCGGAACTTTTACCTCCTGCCTCCTGTTACTCACTTATCCCAGTAGATATTGTAGGTTTGTAATTTCTTGTTTGATGTTTTCAATGTTCATGTTTTATTGTCACGTGCATAAATACAGTGAAATGCCTTTCTTGCAAGCTCTTTCCCAACAATGCAGTAATCAATATCAATAGTACTATAAAAATGTATAAAGTAGAATTTAAAAAAGACGAGAAATAGAAATTAGAACACGAGGAAGCAAGTAAGCTATATACAGGGTCAGTGCCAGTACCATATCTACAGTGCCATATTTACAATGTGCAGGGAGTGGTAGGGGTAGATACATCGAGCTCCAAAAGTGTTGGGACAGTGACACATTTGATGTTGTTTTGGTTCTGTACTCCAGCACTTTGGATTTTAAATGATACAATGACTGACTGAGGTTAAAGTGCAGACTGTCAGTTTAAATTTGAGGGTATTTTCACCCATATCAGGTGAACTGTTCAGAAATTACATACATTTTTGTACATAGTCCCCCCCCCCATTTTAGGAGACCAAAAGTATTGGGACATTCACTTGCGTGTATTAAAGTAGTTAAGCATTTGGTCCCAATTTCACAGCACGCAATGACTACATCAAGCTTGCGACTCTGTTGGATGCATTTGCTGTTTGTTTTGGTTGTGTTTCAGATTATTTTGTGTCACAAAAAAATGCATGGTCACTTTTACTGTAAATAAGAATAGAATGTTTCAAAACACTTCTACATTACTGTGGGTGCTACCATATTTATGGATAATCCTGAATGAATCGTGAATAATGAGTGAGAAAGTTAGAGGCATAAATCTCTTTCTCACATTATTCATGATTCATTCAAGACTTTGTAACTGTCCCAATACTTTTGAAACTCACTGTATGTATAGAGGTAAGTTGACTAGGCATCAGGATATATGATATGGCAGACCAGGGTGTTTGGCCAAGAAGTTTACATAGATCAGACCCAGACAGAGTAGGATTAGCTCGGTTTCAAGGGTGTTTATTTAAATAATAAATCAAAAAGGATAGGTCTACTCCATGAGACCCTCTCCGGGATACCGTCTTCTGGGCTCCAGGTCTTGTTGTATCCTGCCAGGATCAAAACTGCACTAACCATCCCTAACTATACAGGAGTCCCCCCCCCCCCCCCGTGAGGGCGTTAAAATCTGCTTCTATTCTGTGGATGGCACTGTGCTCTTTTGAAAGGATAGGTCCCAATCTCTCAAAGGCCCTAGGATCCAGGTGGACAGGGGTGGTCTGCTAGTCACTGGGATGACAATCCAACTTGGGATGGGGGTAGGTTTTAGCGGGTGGAATAGTGGTCACTGTGCCCAAGGAAGCAAAGGTAATCTGCCTAAATCATTACCGTCCGTAGCACTCACATCAGTAGCCATGAAGTGCTTTGACAGGCTGGCCATGGCTCACAACACCATCATTCCAGAAAACCTAGACCCACTCCAATTCGCATGCCGCCCCAACAGATCCACAGACGACGCAATCTCAATCGCACTCCACACTGCCCTTTTCCACCTGGACAAAAGGAACACCTATGTGAGAATGCTGTTCATTGAATACAGATCAGCGTTCAACACCATAGTGCCCACAAAGCTCATCACTAAGCTAAGGACCCTGGGACTAAACACCTCCCTCTGCAACTGGATCCTGGACTTCCTGACGGGCCACCCCCAGGTGTTAAGGGTACGCAGCAACACATCTGCCACGCTGATCCTCAACACGGGGGCCCCTCAGGGGTGTGTGCTTAGTCCCCTCCTGTACTCCTAGTTCACCCATGATAGCATGGCCAAACAGGACTCCAACACCAACAATGTCTTAAAAAACAATGTCTTATTTTATACGAATACAGTCTTTCCTACAACAGCATGTTATAAACATTAAAGGTTATTAAAACTGTAGTACTGTCTGGTAATGATGTATAACTGTTGTACAGCAATGTTTATAAATAAAACATACGTGCATGTTTCAATATTGCGCAGTAAAATTGTATTGGATGAATTATAAGATGTTTTAAAAAGGTCTGTACTAAATATTATGAATTAAATAAATGGTTTTAAAGAGGTATCTCACCTTTAACGAAGGGGCTCTGTCTTTTAGCTCTATCATCATGAATGTCCCGGAGAAAAATAATTTAGGAAAAGACGTGTGCGTGCGCGGGAATGTAGGTGTGTGTGTTTCAAAACAAAAGTGGGTGGGGGTGTGTGTCTCTGCATGGGGCGTTTGAAACCAAAAAGGTGTGCTTCTCTTCAAATGGGCACTTTCGATTCATTTACCACACATGCCTTTCAAATACGTATTTATCTCACCCACAAGGACGTGGGAGGCTACAAACAACCCAGGCAGAATATTTCTTGTCTAGACAACCTCCTACGGTTTAAAACATGTTATTTATAATCAGCCAATATACAAACGGCCCCCACCCAGGTCTATACATTTATTTCGGACACCCCCCAAGCTGCTTCCCCTGAGGTGCTACGAGGCATAAAGGCAATACAGACAGACATAACATGTCGAGAAACCCTCCTGTTGTTTTGGGGTCTCTAAACATTCTGGGGTACTACTGGTCCATTTTTGCATACAGGATGTCACCCGAAAAACGTCACCCCCGCTCTGTAAACTCATTACATGCTATCTCTTGTTAGAGACACGACCGCAGAGCGAGGCTAGTGAAACAGACCGTATTCTAACCATTCTGTACGAAAGGCATTAGCGCAACTCCAAACACCAGGCCAGCAGCCCAGAACCGCGGAATCTCGAGCAGCTAATAGATAATCTGTGAATCCATCCTAATGGAGCTTTCTGAAGGTGAGTTAGTGAAAATAATATATTAGATTTGGAGGCGTATGTTTTACATACATCCATGATTAAATGGTTTCACCAACTCCCTTTAAAGGTTTTGTAAGAAAGTTGTAACAGGCCTCATTCAACAGTCTAGAGATTAACCTAGAGACATCAAAAAACAGCAATGTTTAGAGCAGCTTGGAGATTATTCCCCATGTAAGGGGCAAAGAGCAGATTTACCTAACTCTGTACAGACCAAAGAAACTTCCAGAGGTAGGAAACCCCACATGTACCCATTATATAACAAAATTATCTAGGGGCAAATGCATCTAAAGTTTTTTAATGAAGTGGTAGCTGCATTCATATATATTATTTTTCGTACACTCTAGAAAACAATATAACACAATACCGAGATACAAAAAAAATGTATATGCAACATTTGAACAACTGTGAACCCCGCGGGTTATGATGTATATGACATGACGATACAAGGGATATTTTAGTATTCCTTTTCTAAAATGTATATACAGTGGGGAGAACAAGTATTTGATACACTGCCGATTTTGCAGGTTTTCCTACTTACAAAGCATGTAGAGGTCTGTAATTTTTTATATGGTAACTTAACTGTGAGAGACGGAATCTAAAACAAAAATCCAGAAAATCACATTGTATGATTTTTAAGTAATTAATTTGCATTTTATTGCATGACAATAAGTATTTGATCATCCAACCAGTAAGAATTCCGGTCTCACAGACCTGTTAGTTTTTCTTTAAGAGCCTCCTGTTTCTCCACTCATTACCTGTATTAACTGCACCTGTTTGAACTCGTTACCTGTATAAAGACACCTGTCACACACTCAATCAAACAGACTCCAACTCTCACAATGGCAAGACCAGAGAGCTGTATAAGGACATCAGGGATAAAATTGTAGACATGCAACAGGCTGGGATGGGTTACAGGACAATAGGCAAGCTTGGTGAGAAGGAACAGGTTGGCGCAATTATTAGAAAATGGAAGAAGTTCAAGATGACGGTCAATCACTCGGTCTGGGGCTCCATGCAAGATCTCACCTCGTGGGGCATCAATGATCATGAGGAAGGTGAGTTATCAGCCCAGAACTACACGGCAGGACCTGGTCAATGACCTGAAGAGAGCTGGGACCACAGTCTCAAAGAAAAACATTAGTAACACTACACCGTCATGGATTCAAATCCTGCAGCGACCGCAAGGTCACCTGCTCAAGCCGCGCTGTCCAGGCCGTCTGAAGTTTGCCAATGACATTGGATGATCCAGAGGAGGAATGGGGAAGGTCATGTGGTCTGATGAGACAAAAATAGAGCTTTTTGGTCTAAACTCATCGCCGTGTTTGAGGAAGAAGAAGGATGAGTAAACCCAAGAACACATAAACGTGAAGCATGGAGGTGGAAACATCATTCTTTGGGATGCTTTTCTGCAAAGGGTACAGGATGACTGCACCGTATTGGGGGAGGATGGATGGGGCCATGTATGCGAGATCTTGGCAACAACCTCCTTCCCTCAGTAAGAGCATTGAAGATGGTCGTGGCTGGGTCTTCCAGCATGACAACGACCCGAAACACACAGCCAGGGCAACTAAGGGTGGCGCGTAAGAAGCATCTCAAGGTCCTGGAGTGGCTAGCAAGTCTCCAGACTGAACCCAATAGATCTTTGGAGGAGCTGAAAGTCCGTATTGCCCAGCGACAGCCCGAACCTGAAGGATCTGGAGAAGATCTGTTGGAGGAGTGGGCCAAAATCCTGCTGCAGTGTGTGCAAACCTGGTCAAGAACTACAGGAAACGTATGATCTCTGTAATTGCAAAAAAGGTTTCTGTACCAAATATTAAGATCTGCTTTTCTGATGTATCAAATACTTATGTCATGCAACAAAATGCAAATTAATAACTTAAAAATCATACATGTGATTTTGGATTTTTGTTTTTCGTCTCTCTATAGTTGAAGTGTACCCTGATAGAATTACAGACCTCTACATGCTTTGTAAGTAGGAACCTGCAAAATCGGAGTGTATCAATACTTGTTCTCCCCACTTGTACTGTTTATAATCCAAAAGTATATTTTTAGAGTGGAGATGAAATATTGTTTATGTTAACCTTTACAGCAGGGTTCCGCTAGCGGAACTCCCCCCCAACATTCACTGAAAAGGCAGCGCGGGAAATTCAAAAATATTTTTTAGAATATTTAACTTCACACCATTAAAAGTCCAATCAGCAAATGAAGATACATCTTGTGAATCCAGCCAACATGTCCGATTAAAAAAAAATGTTTTACAGCGACACAACCAATTTATTTATGTTAGCTCACAAATCCAAAAAAGCACAGACATTTTTTCACAGCAAAGATAGCTTTCAAAACCCACAAATAGAGATAAATTAATCACTAACCTTTGAACATCTTCATCAGATGAGCATATGACATGTTACACAAAACACTTATGTTTTGTTCGATAATGTGCATATATATATATTACACTGCTCAAAAAATTAAGGGAACACTTAACCACAAAATGTAACTCCAAGTCAATCACACTTCTGTGAAATCAAACTGTCCACTTAGGAAGCAACACTGATTGACAATACATTTCACATGCTGTTGTGCAAATGGAATAGACAACAGGTGGAAATTATAGGCATTAGCAAGACACCCCAATAAAGGAGTGGTTCTGCAGGTGGTGACACACAGACCTTCTCAGTTCCTATGCTTCCTGGCTGAGAAATTTGATTTATGGATCTGTTTTGATTTGTTTTGGCGCTGCAATTCCATTGGCTGTTGGCTAGCGGAAGTCCTAGACAGGTTAAACAAGTTAAAGGCAATGTTACCAAATACTAATTGAGTGTATGTAAACTTTGACCCACTGGGAATGTGATGAAAGAAATTAAAGCTGAAATAAATATTCTCTCTACTATATATTTGACATTTCACATTCTTAAAATAAAGTGGTGATTCGAACTGACGAAATTTTTACTCAGACTAAATGTCAGGATTGTGAAAAACTGAGTTTAATGTATTTGGCTAAGGTGTATGTAAATTCAACTGTATACATTAGAGGCGACCGATTATGATTTTTCAACTCCGATACCGATTATTGGAGGATCAAAAAAAGCTTATACAGATTAAAAATCGTCCAAGATTATATATATATATTACTGCTCAAAAAATAAAGGGAACACTTAAACAACACAATGTAATTCCAAGTGAATCAACCTTCTGTGAAATCAAACTGTCCACTTAGGAAGCAACTGATTGACAATAAATTTAACATGCTGTTGTGCAAAAGGAATAGACAACAGGTGGAAATTATAGGCAATTAGCAAGACACCCCCAATAAAGGAGTGGTTCTGCAAGGTGGTGACAAAGACCACTTCTCAGTTCCTATATTTCCTGGCTGATGTTTTGGTCACTTTTGAATGCTGGCGGTGCTTTCACTCTAGTGGTAGCATGAGACGGAGTCTACACAAGTGGCTCAGGTAGTGCAGCTATCCAGGATGGCACATCAATGCGAGCTGTGGCAAGAAGGTTTGCTGTGTTCTGTCAGCGTAGTGTCCAGAGCATGGAGGCGCTACGGAGACAGGCCAGTACATCAGGAGACGTGGAGGAGGCCGTAGGAGGGCAACAACCCGCAGCAGGACCACTACCTCCGCTTTGTGCAAGGAGGAGCAACTGCAGAGCCCTGCAAAATGCCTCCAGCAGGCCACAAATGTGCATGTGTCAGCATATGGTCTCACAAGGGGTCTGAGGATCTCCTCTTGGTAACCTCAGTCAGTCTACCTCTGGCGAGCACATGGAGGGCTGTGGTGGCAAAGTAAATACAATATAGCAAGTAAAACACTGGAATGGATTTGCAGTGGAAGAATGTGCAAAGTAGAGAAATAATGGGGTGCAAAGGAGCAAAATAAATAAATAGTAGGGAAAGAGGTAGTTGTTTGGGCTAAATTATAGATGGGCTATGTACAGGTGGTATTCTGTGAGCTGCTCTGACAGCTGGTGCTTAAAGCTAGTGAGGGAGATAAGTGTTTCCAGTTTCAGAGATTTTTGTAGTTCGTTCCAGTCATTGGCAGCGGAGAACTGGAAGGAGAGGGCAAGGAAGAATTGGTTTTGGGGGTGACCAGAGAGATATACCTACTGAAGCGGTGCTACAGGTGGGTGTTGCTATGGTGACCAGCGAGCTGAGATAAGGGGGGACTTTACCTACCAGGGTCTTGTAGATGACCTGGAGCCAGTGGGCTTGGCGACGAGTATGAAGCGAGGGCCAGCCAACGAGAGCGTACAGGTCGCAGTGGTGGGTAGTATATGGGGCTTTGGTGACAAAACGGATGGCACTGTGATAGACTGCATCCAATTTATTGAGTAGGGTATTGGAGGCTATTTTGTAAATGACATCACCGAAGTGGAGGATTGGTAGGATGGTCAGTTTTACAAGGGTATGTTTGGCAGCATGAGTGAAGGATGCTTTGTTGCGGAATAGGAAGCCAATTGCAGATTTAACTTAGGATTGGAGATGTTTGATGTGAGTCTGGAAGGAGAGTTTACAGTCTAACCAGACACCTAGGTATTTGTAGTTGTCCACATATTCTAAGTCAGAGCCGTCCAGAGTAGTGATGTTGGACAGGCGGGCAGGTGCAGGCAGCGATCGGTTGAAAAGCATGCATTTAGTTTTACTCGTATTTAAGAGAGTAAGCGTGAGTAAGAGGGACGAGGGAGATCATATTTATTTTCTCACTTGGGCTTCAGATTTGCGCAGTGGTCTAAGGCATGGCATCTCAGTGCTAGAGGCATTACTACAGCCCCTGGTTCGATCCCATGATCGGGAGTCCCATAAGCCGGCACACAATTGTCATCCTGGTTAGGGGAGGATTTGGCCAGGGTAGGCCATCATTGTAAAATAATAATTTGTCCTTAACTGACTTGCCTAGTTATATAAAGGTTAACTCTTAAGGATTTTGTCAATTTTAGCCTAAAATGACATACCCAAATCTAACTGCCTGTAGCTCAGGACCTGAAGCAAGGATATAAATATTCTTGATACCATTTCAAAGGAAACACTTTAAAGTTTGTGGAAATGTGAAATTAATGTATGAGAGAATATAACACATTAGATCTGGTAAAAGACAATACAAAGAAAAAACACGTTTAAAAAAAGATAATTGTACCATTATCTTTGAAATGCAAGAGAAAGGCCATAATGAATTATTCTAGCCCAGACGCAATATAGACTTTGGCAACTAGATGCCAGGAGTGTATAGCAAAGTTTTAGACTGATCCAATTAACTATTGCATATCTATTCAAAATGTTGTATCAAGACTGCCCAAATGTGCCTAATTTGGTTTATTCATACATTTTCAAGTTCATAATTGTGCACTCTTCTCAAACAATAGCATGGTATTCTTTCACTGTAATAGCTACTGTAAATTGGACAGTGCAGTTAGCTTAAATTCTTGTTAATATATCTGCCCTTATTTTGTTTTGTTTCCTACAACCTCGTGCTACTCACATTAGCATACGTTAGCGCAACCATCCCGAGGACGGGACACAGATCCTCTAGAGGTTCAATTTAAAAAAATATATATATTAAAAAGTTGTTTAGAATACACACAGAACCTCATGAATAGAAAAAGTAGATTTTAATAATAGTCAAAAACATATGTGATAAAACATTCAAACAGCTTTTTAACAAAATCATCATCTCCACGCTCCCCCCCTTCCCTGCCACCCCCTTCTGCCCCTCATACCCGGCACCTGACCCCTCACCCCGGACCCCTGACTAGTTACTCGGGACACTCCAGAGTTCCGGAGGAGTGGGTCGCTCTTCTTCAGGCGGCTCGGCTTCTCCTCACACTCACCATCAGACCTATACAGACCAGACAGAGGATTTTTATAAATGAAGAATGTGTTCACTTTGTTTTGTAAATATTGTGTACATTTGTGTTTCTCTGTTCAATAGTGTAGTATGCTGTATTTTATTTGTTTGATATTGTATTTTGCTTTTTATGTATTTCATGAAATTGGACAATACGGTCAAAAGTTTTAGGACACCTACTCATTCAAGGGGTTTTCTTTATTTTTACTATTTTCTACATTGTAGAATAATAGTGAAGACATCAAAACTATGAAATGACACATATGGAATCATGTAGAAACCAAAAGTGTTAAACAAATCAAGGTCATCTGATGCAGCACTCCACCACTCTCCTTCTTTGTAAAATAGCCCTTACACAGCCTGGAGGTGTGTTTTGGGTCATTGTACTGTTGAAAAACAAATGATAGTGGGACTAAGCCCAAACCAGATGGGATGGCGTATCGCTGCATAATGCTGTGGTAGCCATGCTGGTTAAGTGTGCCGTGAATTCTAAATAAATCACAGACAGTGTCACCAGCAAAGCAACCCCACACCATAACACCACCACCTCCATGCGTTACGGTGGGAAATACACATGCAGAGATCATCCGTTCACCCACACCGCGTCTCACAAAGACACGGCGGGTGGAACCAAAAATCTCCAATTTGGACACCTGACCAAAGGACACATTTCCACTGGTCTATTGTTCTATGTTTTGGTTTCTTGGCCCAAGCAAGTATCTTCTTATTGGTGTCCTTTAGTAGTGGTTTCTTCGCAGAAATTTGACCATGAAGGCCTGATTCATGTAGTCTCCTCTGAACAGTTGATGTTGAGATGTGCCTGTTACTTGAACTCTGTGAAGCATTTATTTGGGCTGCAATGTCTGAGGCTGGTAACTAATGAACGTATCCTCTCCAGCACAGGTAACTCTGGGTCTTCCACTCCTGTGGCAGTCCTCATGAGAGCCAGTTTCATCATAGAGCTTGATGGTTTTTGCGACTGCACTTGAAGAAACTTTCACAGTCCTTGAAATGTTCCGTATTGACTGATCTTCATGTCTTAAAGTAATGGACTGTTGTTTGTCTTTGCTTATTTGAGCTGTTCTTGCCATAATATGAACGGCTATAATAGGGTGGCTATTTGAAGAATCTCAAATATAAAATATATTTGGATTTCTTTCACACTTTTATGGTTACTACATATGTGTTATTTCATAGTTTTGATGTCTTCACTATTATTCTACAATGTAGAAAATAGTAAAAATAAAGAAAAACCCTTGAATGAGTAGGTGTTCTAAAACTTTTGACCGGTAATGTATATGCAGGGCTCCCTCCAAAGAGACACTGGTCTCAATGGTGACTCCTTGATTAAATTAAGGTAAATAAAAAATAGACAATATGAAACATAAACCTTAATACACACAGAATACACAGCCACAATAAACCGCAGTCTGAATGCTCAGAGCGCCAATAACATTCTGAAATACAGCTTGTTAAATGTTTGTTGTGGACAGGTAAGTTCATAAGGGGTGTGTGTCTGTGGTTTACCCATGGGTCAGCGTAGAGAGCAACTGCAGAGAGCGCGCCGCCCTGTCAGGCTGGGAGGGGAACTGCGCCAGGAGAGACCTGAGCTGGGCTGACACCTGACCTGCAAACACACAGGGGTGGAGGTGGGTTTATAAACTGAAATTAGATATATATTCCCAGGCCATTTTTGTGTTTGTATATTTGTGTGTATGCAGCACACCTGTGTTAGTTGGATTGCGTGTGGGGTGTCTGGTTTGGTCTCCAGGGGAGGAGGGAGTGACCAGAGGGGCGTGAAGCTGAAACTTCACACTGTCCCACGATGACCCCAGACCTAAACACACACACACACACACACACACCCCCCTCCAGGTAAATAAAACACACATAATGCTTCACCACCCTTGAGGTAATTAAACGTAAGTCGCTCTGGATAAGAGCGTCTGCTAAATGACTAAAATGTAAAAAATGTAAACCTTGTAATATTAGAATACTAGTTGCCATGGTTACCTGTGTTGTCCTGAGCTGGACTGTCCACGGGCTCTCCTGGAGAACGATCTAACAACTGATAGAAAGACAGATGGAGAGAGGGGTCTCATTGGTTTCCCTTAATAGGCAGTTCATAGCAGGGTTAAAAAGTGGGAACCGGGTTACCGATACTTACTAAGATTTAACACCCAAACCCACTCGCTTTCTACGAATAAATAACTGTGAAAAGCCGGTAAATAAGCTTAACAAGTCACATAATAAGTTGCATGGACTCACTCTGTGTGCAATAATAGTGTTTAATATGATTTTTGAATGACTACCTCATCTCTGTACCACACACATACAATTATCTGTAAGATCCCTCAGTCGAGCAGTGAATTTCAAACACAGATTCAACTACAAAGACCAGGGTGGTTTCCCAACACTACAAAGATACAGGCGTCCTTCCCAACTCCCTTGCCGGAGAGGAAGGAAACCACTCAGAGATTTTACCATGAGGCCAATGGTGACTTTAAAACAGTTACAGAGTTTAATGGCTGTGACAGGAGAAAACTGAGGATGGATCAACAACATATTAGTTACTCCACAATACTAACCCAATTGACAGAATTGTACAGAATAACAATATTCCAGAACATGCATCCTGTTTGCAACAAGGCACTAAAGTAGTACTGCAAAAAAATGTGGCAAAGTAATCAACTTTTTGTCCTAAATACAAAAGTGTTATGTTTGGGGCCAATCTACATATTTTCAAACTTCATGTTATGGGTATACTTGTAATCGTTAAGGATAGGGGATTTTTTTTTAGGATAAAAGCACAGGCAAAATCCTAGAGGAAAACCTGGTTCATTCTGCTTATCAGCAGACACTGGGAGATGAATTCACCTTTCAGCAGGACAATAACCTAAAACACAAGGCAAAATCTACACTGGATTTGCTCACCAAGAAGAAAGTGAATGCTCCTGAGTGGCCGAGTTACAGTTTTGAATTAAATCGACTTGGAAATCTATGGCAAGACCTGAAAAATGGTTGTCCATCAATGATTAACAACCAATTTGACAGAGCTTGAAGAATTTTTTAAATAATAATGGGAATGTTGCACAATCCAGGTGTGGAAAGCTCTTAGAAATTTGCCCAGAATTACTAAGCTGTAATCGCAGCCAAAGGTGTGTCTAACATCTATTTGTATTTATTATGGATCCCCATTAGTTGCCGCCTAGCTATTCTTCCTGGGGTCCGGCAAAATTAAGGCAGTTATACATTTTTTAAAAACATTACAATACATTCATTACAGAATTCACAACACACTAAAAGTGTGTGCCCTCAGGCCCATACTCCACTCCCACATTTCTACAACACAAAATCCATGTGAATGTATGTGTATAGTGCGTATGTTATCGTGTGTGTATGCATGTGTCTGTGCCTATATTTGGGCTTGCATCAGTTACCTGACGTAGAATAGAGTTCCATGTAGTCATGGCTCTATGTAGTACTGTACGCCTCCCAAAGTCTGTTCTGGACTTAGGGACTGTAAAATCATGTCTTGTGGGGTATGCATGGGTGCCTGAGCTGTGTTAGTCGTTTAAAACAGACAGCTCGGTGCTTCAACATGTCAATACCTCTCACAAATAAAATTTGTGAAGTCAATCTCTCTATTTTGAGCCAGGAGAGATATTAATGTTTGCTGTGTACATCCAAAGGCCAGCTGTGCTGCCCTTTTCTGAGACAATTGCAATTTTTCTAAGTCCCTCTTTGTGACACCTGACAAATTCACTGTCCAGGTGTTAAAAAATCTTGTTTTTCATGGTTTGCCTTTTGGCAAACTCCAAGAGGGCTGTCATGTGCCTTTTACTGAAGAGTGGCTTCAGTCTAGCAACGTAGAAATGTAGAAAATAGTAAAAATAAAGAAACACCCTTGAATGAGTAGGCGTGTACAAACTTTTGACTGGTACTGTATATAGATGTCCTAGCCTACCTCTTTTAGGTGATACATTCAATGCAGTAGTAGCCTTATATTTAGCTAATGAATGTGTTATACATAAGCTTCTAACTTATAGCGTCTTGTCTTTTGCAACTGCTCTCCACTGACCTTTCTCCTTAAAAAACACTGCTTAGCTCTTGGAGTTCCATAGAATAACTTGATGGAATTTTGTTGTTGCATTTCTTATACTAATAGACTATTTGAAGAGGAATACAAGCTCTTGTTTGCTTAATGTTAAATACAGCAGCTAAGCATGGGCGGTATACCATATACCGGGGTATTTGGAAAAAGCCATGGGATGGTTTTTCAATACAGTCCAAACTATTTATTAAAAAAATAAAATAAAAAAATTGAATATTTGTAGCTACTTTTTCATTAAATATCTTCAGTCAATTTGTGCAATATGTTAGGAGATAAAGAACATTGTGTTCTTAATTTCACCCGTCACATTATTATGAAGCTTACGGTAGTCTCCAGTCACGTGGTGTTTGTTTACAAGTGCACAACGATGAGGGAATGGAGACTTGTGAGTCACTCACTGTTGTGCAGCATGTGCCAGGTGATCTAATTGCAGTATGGAATTCACAACTAAATGTTTGCCAGCTCAATATCTTATAACAATTAAGTTAACTGTCTAAAATGTGCTAAATGCATTTGGATTGCTAATTTAGTAACTAGTAAGCTATCTAGCTAAATGGTTAGCTTCTTACAAAATCAAGCATTTGCTTGGTAAAAACAGAGAATCCCTTCCTGGATTAAGAGCCTTGTTAGCTAAATATTTGTTTTGTGCGTGCAGCAAATTGTGAGTATAATTTTTTAGTTACTTGTATAGTTTAGAACTGTAAAAACATTTCGCAAGGCGCTCATTAGCATTTAGATAGCATTCTCTGTGGGATTTTACATGTACTTGTTAGCCTTGCTAACCTTCAGATTACAGAGTATCAGTGGGGTTTGAAAGCAGCGCCCTTGTGTTCAGTATTACAGAATATCCCGGTATGGCACAAGGTCGGTATGAAGATATGACCATCTGGATGCCGCCCAAGCCTAGCAGCCTATAGAACTCATGGAGTTTGAAAGAAAAGGGAACACCTGATGGCGGTAGAGTTATTTATTCAGACCCATAATGATTAAATCTTCGTGAAGAGAAGTAAAAGCTGTCTGCATCTTATTCTAGTCCTATATTATTAAAGCCTTTCATTACAATGATGAAGATAAATTAAATAAGTTTTGTTGTCCTTAACAAGGAATTAAGCAACAATAGAGAAAGAGGTAGGCTTATAAGCACGTCGCACATTAGGGGAAATTTAATGAAGGTATATGTGTAAGACTAGTAATTCTAAAGATAAAAAACTATGTACAGTGGGGCAAAAAATTATTTAGTCAGCCACCAATTGTGCAAGTTCTCCCACTTAAAAAGATGAGAGGCCTGTAATTTTCAGGCGGTGTAGCAACCCCCCCCCCCCCGGGTTGTGCC